>NC_059480.1:2465000-2821427 GCF_018139145.2 Gymnogyps californianus | reverse complement strand
AAGGGGATCGGTAAGCAGCCAGCTTTGCCAGGCCCAGGGCGTCTTCCCAGAGGAGAGCGGGTGGGAGGGAGGGAAATAGGACAGGGAAAGGGACCGTGGGTGGCTGTGGGCAGCGTCACCTGGAGCAAAGAGGGTGCAGAGCTTTCCAGAGGGGCTGAAGGGCTGCAAAGGAGGTTATTGCAGGAGACAGAGCTGGAACGCTTGACTGCTGCTTGGAAGGACTTTGTCCCTCCTGGCTTTGGTGATCCAGCTGAGCTTGGAAGTACTCTTTCAACGCTTGGCACTGCCAGAGGAGCGTCTGCCTTATGTCCGTGTGTGCCTGGCTCACCCGCTCAAGCTCAAGTTGGGTCTCCAGCGGGCTCCTTTGGGGGTGTGTGGGCACAGCAGGTGCTTTTGGCCTGGTCTAGAGCAATGCCCTGTAGACATGGCAGAGCTGCCGACCCATGGGGACACGGGAGAGATTCCTCCTTGGAGGGGAAGAGCCAGATCCACCATAGGGCAACAAGCCCAGCGGGAGCAGGTGCCTCTGGAAAGCGAGCAGGTTTGCCTGGAGTGCATCTGCAGATGTGCTCCCTCTTACGGCTTGGTGAAGCTTTCTGGTGATGCATGTGCTTCCTCGGCCTTGGAGTTAAACCCGCTCAGCCCCGTGTCTGTGTTTCAGGCCCTCCTCGATTCTGCTCAGCTGCGGGATCCCCCACGACGTGGCGCAGAACGCCTTGCGGCTGAGCGTGGGGCGAGACACCACCCGGGCGGACGTGGACCTGGTTGTGCAGGACCTCATGCAGGCTGTGGCACAGCTGGACCAGGACCAAGCCCCGTAGACCCCAGGAATCGCTCCCCGGCCATCACCCAGGTTCTCGGGATGGGATTGTGCCCTGCTTGGTCCCTGGGTGCTGGCTGCTTGTCTCAGTTTGGGCTCAGGTTTTGGCAGGATTAGCTTTGCACCTGATGCCTAAGTCGAACTGACCCAGCCTGCAGTTTGTGATTGTGGATCAGACGTTGGGGAGGTGGCGGCTGGTGGTGGCAGGAGGAGGAAGTGGGATCACCCGTTTCAGCAGCAATGTGCTCTTAGGTCTGCTTAGCCGTGTATCAGCTTGCGCTCACTAGGATCCCGGTGGGGCTGGCACGGCTCTGCAGCACGTGCGGCTCGAGCAGAGAAGCTAGCGCAGGCGCTGGAGGCAGCAGGGAGCTGTGCTGAGGAGGGGGCTTTGCTGCTTTGGGGCTGGGGCAGCTCCTCAAGAGCTTGCTCAGGACTCCGTTGTCCCCACTGCATGGTGCAGGCATCCGGGGAGTGTCACTGTCGGGGTGCCCCTTACGTGCCAGCACATACCCAGCTGGCTGTGTGCTTGCATACGGGCATGTCAGCACGATGGAGTCTCAAAGCTCGACTCCCTTCAGAGCGTAACAGGCGTGGAAGCCATAGGAGATGGAGCCTTTTGCCCTGGTTGCTTTCCACAAAGGAAGCTTTCCTGCTGTCTTATCCCTCAGAGGAGGAAAGACCATCTGCCCCAGAGGGAAACGAGCAGTTGACAGAAGCACAGCAAGATTCTGGGCTGGGAACTGCCCTGCCCCTGCCAGGGCCCGAAGCTGCCAAAGGGTTTTTTGGCCGGGAAGGTGTTGGGCACGGCTTTCCCAGCACTGCGTTGCGTTACCTGCTCCCCTTCCTCCTGTCCTTCCTACAGTGGGCAGAGCTCCTGTTGCCGGCTCCACGTGCTCCTAAAGGAAACAGAGTTGTTGCGGCAGCCGTGAGTGTGCCAGCACCCGAGGAAACGTGTCTTCCCTGCATGGCCCAGGTGGTCGCTCTCATCACTGACACGGGAGGACACAAGTGTCACACGGATTTGGAGCGTTGCCGGCTGGGCTGACTGATGTCGGGGAACCTGGTCTCCCTGGGTATTCATAGGAATAAAAGTGGTTGCTGCTGCTGTGGCTTTTTCCCAAGTAAAATGTATTTTCCATGGTGTTTTCCATGGGGCAGGCTGGACTGGTTGGGGTCATCTGAGCGATGTCTTTTCCCTCAGAAAATGCTTGTGTCCCAGAACAGAGGCACAGTCCGCTGGAGCGGGGAGGTGCCCGCTAGTCCTGGTTGACATGGAGCCCATGGACAGAGATTCTTAGACGCTGGTCTTTCTCTTCGCTAGCCATACATTAGCATGGCCAGGAATACTATTTGCAACCATAAAATCCTGGGGCTTTTTGTAAATCTAATTTCTAACTGAAGCATTAGGACCCAAGCACACTGACTTAATGTGACTGGATGCCTGTCAGGCTGTTCAGTGTTACCGCCACTGCTCACACCTCAATCTTTTTCCTTTTTTTTCCTCCCTTGCATAATAGTCGAAACCTCTTTTAGAAAAACTGGTTCCATAGAAAGAATATTGCTCTGCTTTGGGGCAGATCTTTTATCAATCATGGACCTTATAGTTCTTGGGGACCTTTCTTTCACAGCTGTGGCACAACTGGAGATCAGGTTTTCGGGCTCTCTTTCCCCCACGGGAGGTCTGGGCTTCCTGCATCAATTCAGACAGAAATTTAACCACAAAGCACAACAAGCTTTACTGACTTATTCTTTATACACACAGGAAATGCAGGTTTTAACCACAGAAATATTAGCATTACTTCATTTAGAATATTACAGCCAAAGCATAAGAAGTGTTACAGAGGATATGAACGCTCTGGTTGACCATTTTAATGGTTTTACTGTTCATTTTCCTACCACCACACTGTACTGGAATGAGAGTCACTAGTGAATCCCTCTGTCTCTGCGTTGCCTTATCCAGGGAAGGGGAGGAAGAACATGCCTATGACTTGGCCTGCACTTCTGTGGGCCAGCCTGTGCTTCCACTCACGCACCCTACGTGCTGGAGACAAACAGCCTTTTCTCATATGACAAAATGTCAGTGGTTGTACGCACTAGAACAAATTCACCTGTCACGGAAGCCTGGAAATACCAACATTGCTACATCAGCTGTGAATTTAAACAGCAGAGAGAGGACCTGGCCACTACGCTAGAACACCACAGAGTTGAAATATGTTACTTTCACGCGGTCACATAGCCAGAATCAGACGGCAAAACCACAATTCATTTAATGGAAGAATCCACAATCTCCTGATAATCTTGTCTTCCTAAATTCTTCCAGGACAGTTTATAACACGCAAGGAAAAAAACACTAACCAGAATAACCGCTCCCCCGACAAGATCATAAGCACCTGGGAAGATCCGCAACACGACAAGCTGCAGGACCATGGCGATGACTATCTCCAGGTGCTGTACAGTGCTGACCAAAGCGGGGTGGAACTTGCTCAGGGCATAGTAGACCCCCAGGAAGGCTGCTGTGGAGCACAGGCAGATAGCAAGGAGATAGCTCCAGGTTTCTCCATCCAGTGGGACGATTGGCTCTTGAAGTAAGAACATGGTGGACGCTCCCCACACCGTTCCCGTCCAACTAAAGGTGAATAGTGCTGTCCACATGCTGATGTTATCTTTGATTGACCTATAGACTATCATGGAGAGAGCAGTGGTCAAACCTGCCATAACGGTCATAGTATAGCCAAAAGCTTCCTTCCAGGTGCTCAGCAAAGAGTTTTCCTCCTTAGCAATGTTGGGGATCATGACCAGACAAACGCCAAACACGCTGCCAACTACAGTAATTATGTCTATGTAAGCCATTCCTTCATCTATGAGTAAAAAAGCCAAAATGGCACTGAACACTGTAGTGGTAGCCCTCCACATAATGGTCCCATTGCTGGGGGGAACTATAGAGAAGGAGGTATAAGCACAGGTAATAGAGATAACATTGCAGACCCCATAGAAGAAGAGCCGGAGTCTGTAGCCTTTGGGGCCAAAGGGAGGCTCATGGTAATAACACACAACAGTAATGGACAGCACCTGTAAGACTGAACGGATGAAAATTAACTCTAGGGATGGCACTTTGGAACGATCAGAAATTAATCTTGTAATGAGAGCCACACATCCGTGAGCCACGGCCGATCCAAAAAGGACTACCCACGTTTTTCTCGACTGCAGTATATTTCCTTCAGGAAGATGCTGGGATTGCCCGATCTCATCGGGTTTTGGCAGTTGTGCTGGCTGAAGCTTGGTGTCTATTGTACCAAAAAAGGTCCTTTCTCTCTTTTTCCCATCATTCAGTAGTCTTTTCTTAGGATTATCCTCCATAAATACTCCAGTATCTTCATTAACATCCTCATATCCCTCTTCTCCTGGCTGGGGATAATGAGAAGTATATTTCACTGTTACTGTGTTGGGATGAATTTTCACTCGCTTTTTGACTGGGTATTTTTGGGAAGACGTATCCATTTCCTCAGACAGACCTCCTGGTCTTAAGAAAAAAAATGGAGAAGCACTGTTATTTTTATTTAATGAATAGCGAGAGATTCACTAGTATGTAAATGCTGTTAGTGTTGACAAGCTATTTTTATCAACCAAGTCCAAGTATTAGTAGATGGTTCTTGGTTTTGCTTTCATTTTCCGGTGAGTTACTGCTGGATACCTTTGATCGTCAGGCCATTTGGATCTCCTTAAAAGCCAACTGTGGAACTTCATTTTAGTCACTAGTTTTTGAAAATGACATATATTCTCATTATGTATAGTATGTATAATGCATTCTAGTATATTCTCATTCTAATGAGAAAGTTCTCTTGCTAAGCTTTTTGGACAGTAAATACCCTGTAATTATGAATTATACTTATTGTTAATTGCTCGCTGACGTTACAAGATTACGGAAGAAATTTGGCTGGAGGAGATGACTGCCTTGTTTCTAAACTGACAGAGAGCAACACAGGGAAACAGGGAGTATCCCAGAGCAAGTCAGCATATGAATAAACAACACATTTTTGAACAATACTTTGACAGTGTTAAAAATTCCTCCTCCTTTTCACAACCTTTTATTTCCAGTGATTGATTTTACAACAGATTTGTTCTTCAAATCTGATTTTTTTTTTTTTTTTTAAATGGGGAAAATTTAGAAGGGCTGATGCAGACTACTAACCAGACCTTCCCGTCGCACATTTAAAAACCACAGCCACAAAAGCACGACCCTCCTGTCTCCTACTGAAGGTCCATTTCACACTACTCAAGCGGTACGAGCTCTCCCCTCGGTGACACACCACCGCAACACACGCAGCAACACGCCTGGCGCTGCATGTGTCACAACGGCAGCATCAGCCTCCCACAAGGAAACAAGCAAGCAATCCCTTCACGCACCCGGCCTTCACCAGCACAAACGCCGCTTGGTTTTCGCTGTCGCAGCGCGTGTGGCCTGCCCACGAGGAGCCCACCTGTGGCCTTAATTCCCTCCAGCTCACCGCTGAGCGTGCCATTGCTGTCCCCAGGCCCAGTGTGGCAGCACTGGGTCAGTTTAATTCAGGCACGGGGATGTCATTGAGATTACTTTGTTTCCGCAGCACCCTCCGCCATCTGCGCAAGGAGCCCTTCCAAATGAAGCGGCAGCGGGAGAAATGCAACCTTCCCTGCCTTCTATTTGCCCCAGCAAATAAACACACACAGACCTTACCTGCTACTGAGAGATTTAATCCCAAGCCAGAAGGGGAAAACACCTCTTGGTCATCTACATCTTTGTCCGGGTGTCTAAACAGAAACAGCAGATGCTCTCAGATATCAAATTGGAAAGGTTACAATCGTCTCAGCACAGAAAGCAATACCCAAGGGAGGCATGAAACATTCTGCTTGTTTTTCCAGGCTAAAAATCTGAGAAGCACTAGCATGCCTTTGAGGCCATGCTCCTTGGGAACTGGCAACCCTGGTGCATCATTATGAAAAAAACACCACCACAAAACCCAAAAAACTTTAGACGGAGAGAAAGCAATCAGTGTCATCTTGCCAAAACCACTCCTCAGCCATCTCTCAGAATTATCGACGGAACTAATCCAAAGAACAAGTGGTGGTTTTGTGAGCGTAAGGTTCCTGCAGCTTAATAACAAGAAAATTCACCATCCCATGCCTGCTGTCGTGCCTCACCAGCGCTGCGGAGGAGAGGGTGCCCAGGAGGACCCATCCTCCCGATCCAGTCATCCGTCCCCAGGAGCCGAGCCCAGCCCTGCAGGCAGCAGCAGTTTGGCCTCTGTGGTGGCAGGAGGGGATGGGTACGGACAACCCTGCAGTCCTTGTCCGTGGGGAGTACCCAAGCACCAGAGCAGGTGGGTCCTGAAGGTGCGAGACCGCAGCCGAGCGGACGCTCGGGCTGAATGGCACAGTGGCAGTTTGTCAGGGAGACCACAGATCAAAAGGCAATGTAAAAGTGGGTGCAATAGCTCTTCGCAGAAATACTTCAAAAATATCACGTCCAGGTTCAGCCCTTGCATTTTCTCCATCCGTAATCCATGACAGCCAAGCACTGCTTGTGTCTCCTGGCAAAAACAATTTACATAAGAATGGGACATTCTTCCTTTTTCCCTCACAGGCTGAGTGTTTATTGAACCCCCTGCTACACCGAAGCTAAGCTGTAGCCTACTTCTCGCAGGCAGAGTGAATCCCTGGCAGGGATTGCGATGAATGGGAGTGGGGAGAGGGGCAGGCATCGAGTCCCAGCTCTGGAGGAAGGCAGCAGCATCCGTTTGGACCTGCGCAAGTAAGCGAGGGATCCCGGGGCACCACCTTACTCTTGCTTTTGCAGACTACGCTCCCAGCCCTGAGATACCTCACTGAAGCAGAGATCGGTAGACGTTAAGAGGGTCTGGGGACAAGAAACACCTTTGTCTGCTCAGGAGGCCTTGTGTTAGCTCTTCTCCTGTTCACGTTTCTGCTGCCAACCCATTTTCAGCAGAGCTTAGCTGAAAAAACAAAGCGTACCCAGGACGCCGCTAAACGTTGGAGGAGTACTCCAGAGTGCCCATTGACGTGCAGTTTAAATACTGCAAGAAACCTGAGAAGAAACAGCTGAAATGCCAAGGAGAGTACATTAAGAGCGCAAGAGCTGGGTATCAGCTGCACTAGTGGGCAGTTCAAACAACCCATCAAACATTTAAAAACACCCTACCAGAAATCTACCCCAGCCTCACCTGCTACTTGCACTTTTTCTTCAGGTAAGTTGTTAATTTCAGATTCTTTTAACATGCAAATGCAAAATGCACTGAACAAGTCCAGGAAGGCAGTGATTTTCACACGCGCAGCTTTTCTTACCTAGCATTTTCACTGTGTTACTAATTCACAATTCTGCCTTGCTGTCCCCACATCTTAAAAAAATTAAGATAATCTTGATTTAAGCACAATATATGGATCAGGAACAAAATAAGCAGGAGGAAGAGACGACAAAAGGTGCACAGCACGCATTATTATTAGAGTGACAGTGGATCTAGCCTGTATAAACTCAGTCGTTTCACTAAGAAACAGCCGAGTACACGCTACAACTATTGGTTCATGAAAACAAAGCCAAAATAACTAATTTTTTACTATTAGCATAGAATGGTAACTCTTACTTCCTGAGCTTAGATTACATTTTCTTTCAACAAACATAGAAGAGGGTATAGAAAAGAGACAAAATGCAGTTGCAAATTTAGTACTGGGCCTGTGTAACATATTCAGAGATCTCTCTGGAGGAAAACAATAGATCACGAGCACGTAGCTCAAAATGGCTGTCCTATACAGACGCCGTGTTCCCTCCAGTGTTCTTCTATCCAGCACTCCCAACAGTTGGAAGGGCTGGAAAGTGGAAGGGCAAATGCGTAAGAAATGAGAAGGCAGGAGATGAGAAGTAACAAAGAACAAAAAAATACCAGGAGTGCTTAAACCAAAATTTAGTTTTCTCTACTAAATATTGAGTATATGACAAATGTTACGCCAACTCACACACAGCACATTTATTTGTACTCTTTGGTGACCTTGCTTTTCTTAACCAGTGAGAATTTCAATGGAGACTGAGATTAGTGCATATCCCAAATCCATTACGTTTGTCCCAGACACAAATTTAAAATAAACGGACATCAGCACAGCCTATGCAGAAAACTTGCTACTTCTCTTTCTGCTAGTGCCTTCTGTGGAGATCACATGAAGTTTTTATTTTTCTTCATATCTGGAAACATAAAATGGTTTATTTGCATTTTCTATGAAAAACATAATCTGATTTTGAATCAAGTTTAATACAAGGCTGAAGGTTAGGCACTATGCAAAATTCTCATGTTCTATAACAAAACAAACATTCCCCAATTCAAACGACAACCTGGGACACCCATTTAAATTACCAGCTCATGGAAATCACTGACTGCCAAAGCATGAACCCTGTTGTCCCATGGGCGAACAAATAATCACAATGAATTCAATAAATGTCACAAATCGTTAATAGAATACACACCATGATTTCTTTCAGAAGAAACCCCCCCCAAATACTCCCCTCCTCCCCCCCCAGTCACTACACATACGCTGATTAGCAAGGTAGAAATAGGTGATTATATGCTGCTTGACTACTGGGGCGTGGGAGGGCTGAGCTCTCCTTCTTGCCGTGCCTGAAGGAATTAAGGCTTTGAGGTCCGACTGGTGATTCTAACCACCAATTTTCAATAAACTCACAGAAAAATACTCTCATCTTCTGCCAGAGCGGTCAAAATCAGTCAGCCGACTGAAATGTTATTACGAAAGATTTGCAGACATGGCAACTGCAGTCCTTACGAAGCCGAAAACAGAAGTCAGCTATCCCCGTGCTCTGAAAGGCAGGCCTCGCAGAGATGTTCCTTTGCCTCTTCTGTGGAAAATCCCCCGAATCCTGACCAGGTTAGTTAAACTGAGGTTACCAGGGGGCTGTAAGCAATCTCTATAGGATAACTACAGACTAACAATTTTCCCTGAATATTATACGTATGAAAGACCCACTCCATCCCTACAAACCCATGCAACTGACTGAACTTGTGCCACCTTCACTAAGCACTGGCGTGCACAGTGCGCTGACTTCTCGCAACGCAGGTTTTTCTTTAGATTCCTTATCAGGTGCAGGAAGATCTCCTGTTTCAGCACCCTCTCCATTAAACCACCATAACCTTGCTGGAGATTCTTCGGTGCTCGATAGTTCAGGGAGCTGCACGTGCCAAGGGATCTACACTCATGTGATGTCTGACTGGTGTAACACAACGTGAACCAAGGGGGAAGAAAAGGCAACACAAGGTGCGCAGCAGGCAATTAAATGTTGGTATCGCTGAAACAGCCTACGTTTCTGCGATGCTTTTAAACTACTTGATAAGGCGCATGCTGGAAAATCAGAGTACCTTTTATCTTTTTAGCCAGACGGTCTGGCTATATCAATCAACTTTATTAAAAATATATGCAAAGAAACTCAAGTCTTTATTAAAATTTAATGAATAATAAAAGGTATTTAAGAAAATGAAAGAGCAATTATATGAAACGAGTTTTTAGTACTTAAGCACAAGAGCAAACATTATACACAAACCAACAAACCGGTATTCCATGTCTTCAAATTAATCGAGTCACGTCCAACAGCACTGCCTAAGGGAATAGCCAGTACACCCTTCACAGAATTCAAATATAAACCCTACACTTAAGCCCCATGAATTGTCAATACATTCCCAACAATATTTTGCTACCCAAAACCCAACCTGTATTTGTGCTCACTCGCTAAAGCTGCCACACGTGATTTCAATGGGACTATATGTGACACCTTTAATTTCCCTTGCTTTCACTAACCTATTCTCTTGCTGTATAAGGGCTCCAAATGCATCCGGTTCCATGAAAAAATACTCTTCTCTAATTTCTGCATTCATGTCTGTTGCCTGCTGCAACTAATACCTCTGCAGCAGCAATACTTGCATTAAGTGATTTTGGAGGAGCCACTTTGCCTGCAAACTTCCCATTCCAAAAACCCTAATCTGAACAAACCCCTTTAGATAGCAATTCCAGGCATGAGGGAAAGAACGGAGAATACACCAACACTTAAATATAGTCTCCTACAGCATACAAAAATAGCTTGGCTAGACATAAGAAAGGCCTGAAACGGTACATTACAATGGGCTGAAATAGAGCACGAGGCAGCACATTCGGGTTTACTAGAACAGAGTACAGGCTCAGATTTATTTAAAGCCTACTGCTTGTGATCTTCTCCCAACAAACTGCATAAAACCTGGCAAGGCAGCAGGCTGGTGCGTGTGCGGTGTGTGCAGAAGGGCTTACGGGGACGGGGCTCAGGAGTTTTCCATGGAGGACGGCGCAAGTTGCGATGGCAACTATCGCGTTTGCGCCGCCGAAGAGAGGACAGCTAGCAGAGGGAGCCGGGCACCTCGAATGAGAGCACAGGGAGCAGGTTCAGTACGGCTTAAAAAGCCTGAGGGGGAGCAGCAGCCCCGCGCGGTGGCCAGGGCAGGTCTGGCGTCTCAGCTCCGAGGGAGGCGGACGAGGGGCTCCTGCTGCTGGGGCTCCTTCCCCGCCGGGCCCTTCCCCCGCCGCCGGCTCTACAGCCCCCCCCCCCCGTGCGAGACTCGCCCGCTCCCGCTCACGAAACACTTACCGGTGCCGAAAACCCGCCCGGCGCCGCTGCCTCAGGCCGCCGCGCCCTCAGCGGCCGCTCCCCGCCTCTCCCATGCCGGGAGGCCCCCGGCCCCCGCCTCAGCTCACGGGCCGCATCGCCGCGGCCCCGGCCCACGCGAGCCGCCGAGGAGAGGCCGTCCCTCCGGCGCCCGGCTGGGCGCGCAGGCAGAGCGCGGCAGCGGGCGCCCGGCACCGCCGCGGCCGCCGGCTGGGAGGGCGCTCCGGCTCACCCCGGGGCCGGGGCCGCGCCCTCGCCGCCTCACGGAGCCCGGGACCACCCCCCGGCCCGGCCCCTCCCACGGTCTGTCGCGACAGACGACCGCCTCAGCGCGTGCCCCCCGCCCGCCGGTTTCCTGTCGCCCTGGCGATGCCCCGCCCCCTCAGCAGCGGCGCTAGCGGCCGCCTTCCGCCCCGCCGCCGCGCGCGGGCAGCAGCGGCGGGGCGCATGCGCGGCGTTTTCGCGCGAAAGACGTTTGCGGGGCCGCCCCGACCCGCGGCGCCCCCGCTCCCCCCCCCCCCCGCCCCTCCCGCCCCCCTTCCCCGCGCGCGGCGGCGGCGGCGGCGGCGGCGGCGGGCGGGCAGTGGCGGCGCGCGGGCGCCAGGGGGCGCTGGGGGTCCGGCGCGCGGCGGCGGCTGCGCCATTGGCGGGTCGGAAATGCCGCCAGATGGCGGTTTAGGATTGCGGCTCCGGTGAGCGCGGCCCCCGCCAGCGCCGCCGCCCCGGCCCCGGCCCGCACCCGCCCGGACCCCGCGCGCCAGCCGCTCCGCAGGCTCCCGGGGTGCCGCCCGGCCCGGCGCGGCGCGGCCCGAGGTGAGCGGGGCGCGGGGGAGGGAGGGCGCTGAGGCGCCGATCCAAGATGGAGGCGCGAGGGGCGGGGGCAGCGGGCCGGGGCCGCTCGCTCGCTCGGTCTCCGCGGCGGCCGGGCCGGGAGCGGGCGCTGCCCGTGCGAGGAGAGAGGAGAAGGGGAGGGGAGGGAAGAGGAGGCGGCGCGGGGCGGGGCGGCTCCTGCCGGAGCAACGGGTCCCCCGGGCGCGGCGCTCTTCGCCGCCATCTCATTGTCCCCGCCGGGGCTGCCGGGGGCGCCGGGCCGAGCTCGGCGGCCTCTCCCGCTCCCGGGCCTGCGCCCCGCTCCGGGCGGCGGCGGCGCTCCCGCTGCGCGGCCCAGGGCCGCGGGGGCGGCCCGGGTGGCGGCGGCGGCGGCGGCGGGGGATGCTCGGGCGGAGCGGGGGTGGCGCTTCCGCCGCGCGGGGCACGGTGGCGGCGGCGGCGGCCCCCGGCCGGCCCGGGCGGCGACGGCGGCGGAGTTGGTGCCGTGGCCTCGGGGAGGGAAAGTTGCGGGAGCTGGTGGGCGGCCCGGTTCGGCTTGGCCCGGCCCGGCCCGCCCCGCCCCGCCACCTGGGCCCGGCCCGGGGGAGGGCGGCGGGAGCGCCCGGGCCGCCCCAGGGCCGCCGGCATCTGGCTGGCGTCCAGGGGGGACAGGCGGGGTTGTGGGGGGCACAAACCGGGGGGGGGGGGGGGGGGCAGTGTGGGGCTGCAGCCCCGGAGCTGGAGATCCCCGTCGGCCCGCTGCTCCTGTGGCTTATCCCCAAGTTGTTAGTGCGGTGGCAGCGGGGCGAGGGGATGGCGGGGGGGCGGGCAGCCCGCCTGGCCTGGGGGCGAGAGGCCGCCCCTTGGCTTGCAAAGGGGGGACGGAGCCGTGCCGTGTCGCGGTGGTGTTTCCCTGACCTTTGGGGTGGGAGAAGCAGCGTGCTGAGCCCGGGGTGGCTGGCGGGTAGGTTGGACCGTCTGGTGGTACTGGAGCTGGGAACCGTGGCTCCAGGGAGAAGCCAAGTGTAGGCAGTGCCCTCTGACCACTGCTGGGAGGTGGGAAGAGGCAGAAACACCAAGCTGGGGTCCTGAGCTGTTGGTCAGCAAAAATAACAAGGGTTCTGCTTGGTAGGAAGGCTGCTGGGGTGGGTGCTGGTGACTTGGTGACTGGCCTACGCTGGGAAGTGGTGGGCAGCCACACTTCGCTTTCTCTGTGTTCCTGGGGTGGAGTGGGGAGTGTGAGCGGTGGTTGGGATGGAGTGTGACTTGGGAGAAAGAAGGTGGTAGTAGTATCCGTAGAGCAACTGAAAGGGATGTGACTGCCAATATCAGCATCAAAAAAATTAGTTTCTGGTGAGACAGTGTGAGTTTAATTAAACTAAATTGAGCTGCTTTGTAAGTATTGATGATTTCAGTTGTGTTCCACACAATTTTGTGGTACTTGTAGCTCTGTAGAGTTAGTCTAGTAATAACATTTATTCAGTTGTTGAGGAACGAAAAGCCTTCTGCAGAGCACACCACTAACGCAACTGTTCTTAAATTGTGTCATGTTTGGTGTGATGGATGACGTTAATGTCTGGATTCAGACATCTTAGGACTTGCTTAACTTTTCCATGTTATTACACTAGTGATAGGGGCGGTATGGGAGAAGGATTAGTCCAGGTTTTCTGTATCCAAAGCAGTTTTGCCTTGTCTAGTGAGGTTTTTTTGTTCATCTGTAGATAGCAAGGTCATTCGATGAGCGTTTCTGCAGTATAATCCATCAATGCATGAAGAAATCACTGGGCCACAAGGCAGTCTATAGGTTGCCTGTCGAAAGGTGTCCTGACTACAGGAAGAAGTTCTTACTTTTACGGAACTAGAAGCCAGTTTGTTCGTTCTTTCTTTGTGACTCCGCTGTGATGAATTTTTGGTGGATAGCCTGAGACAGTACACGTAGTGGGTGCAGAGGTTTTTTGAAATGGCAAGCCAACCCGTGATGCAGCAGGATTTCCTGGTGAGCAGGAGCGGGGGGGCTAACTCCAGGGTTATGGTTAATCTGAGAGGATGTAATTTTTACTGGCTGCTCAACACAGAGTGTTCAGTTGAAATTCGTGGTTGCTACTGCTGACGGACATGCTTGTTGATTTACAGCAGTTGGAGGGGGTAGTGGAAAATGGTACTTTTCTGGAGCCGAATGAAAAGTTAGTGCCGGTTCTGGAGGCTCAAAGCACCTCTTCTACAACCCCCGTGTTTAAGGACTGGAGCACGTGGCAGTTGGCAGCTCACGGTCTCTGGTGGTTCCTAACATTTTACAAATGTGCTGAAGTTGATAAGCTGACTATGAGAGACAGCATTTATGGCCGAACGTCCACACACAGTATCCTGTGGACGGAAGTTGTGAGGGCAACTAAAACCTTGTTGGTGACTGGGGTCTCCAAGCTTTTCAGCTACTGTCTCTCTCCACAGCCTGCCCTTTGTATTGTGCAAATTTTCATGTGACATCTACTGAAACTGCAGTGTGCCTTTTGATAGTTGAGAAGGTTCATGAACATTAAATGTTTGGATGCATTGACAAAATGAGTTACTTGGGACGTTCAGAAACTCAACAAGGGAATATTTTTGATTTGAAAGAACCCTTTCTTAAAGAAGAACATGTACCTCAAGTTTGCACTGGTGACTTTGGATTCTCTCCTTTCTTTCCCTTTGTTCCAAAGACTTGCGCTGATATGAGGTGGCTAAATGTTGGTATTTTAAATATCATTTCAGTAGGCAAGGGAGGCCAGAGAAGTGTAAGGATGCAGTGGGACAGAAATGCTTAATTATGATGACTTTAAGAAAAGTCCTTTTACTGGGATAAGAACATATATGTCTTTATCGTAACATTTGTAAATTGTTTTCTGGTAAAATGCACAAAAGGCTCAAACACCCTGCTGAAAGTTTGAAAGTGCTAGTTCTGTAGTTAACGCGAGACATACTGAAAGCAGCAAACTTGTCGTCTTGTCCGCTTAAGTTGTGCAGGAGTGTTAAAGACTAAATTTGGATGCAGTGCTATTGAATGGGTGGTCGGCCTCTCAGAGATCTGGCTTTCCCCATTCTGCACCTTGAAGTGCCCAAGCCTTCGGGTGAGGCTCTGGCTTCTGATGCTTGGAGTCAAAACCAGAAGGTCATGCTGAAGTCTGGTGCCGAGATAAGGATGCGCCTTAGAAGTTCTGAAGCCGATACATCAGATTTAAAATGCCAACCAAAATCTGTAAGATAATTCATGCTTTTTTAAAGTTTTGGGGGTTTACTTGTAGTCACTCAAATTTATCACATGGAGCTCTGAAACTCTCCTATTGCAGATTGCCGTCTCCTCTTGCTTGCAGTGCCACTGTGTTTGCTCATTTGGCTAAAAATAGAAAGGAGTAGAGTTGGTT
Source organism: Gymnogyps californianus (assembly GCF_018139145.2). Classification (NCBI taxonomy): domain Eukaryota; kingdom Metazoa; phylum Chordata; class Aves; order Accipitriformes; family Cathartidae; genus Gymnogyps; species Gymnogyps californianus. Next base: position 2,806,717 of record NC_059480.1, on the reverse strand, counting down.
TTCTTTCTTGGAAGAGAAAGAGAAATCCTACAAAGTTTGAGTTCACCAGCAGATAATGGTTTTGTTGTGTCTATCCAGGACATCTAGAGAGATACTTTATTCTTAGCAATATTTTGCTTTTCCAAACTGATTTAACTGTGTTGGTTTGGGTGTTGAACATGTGATCAGAATACAAAGACATAGTTCTTTGTTCTGCTAGAAAATAAGGGTTTGAGAGAACATTATTATGACCCTCTGTTGCAACTTCTCAGTCTGACAATATGCTTCCAAAAACAAGTGTTGTTTTGGGAAGGTCCACACTAATTTTTTTTTTTAAGGTAGACACCACCTTCAGCTGGCTGAAAGAGCTGAAGAGAAGGAGCTGCAGAGGGAATCTTCTCCTTAGTTCTGACTTTGTAGCTGCTTGCTAATTTCTGACATCCTATTGAACATCTGAATGTAGGTAATGATTTCACCACTTGACAATTTGTGTGTATCATTTGTGAGAGAATACCCACTAACTCAGGTCCTTTCGCTAACGTTAGAAGGAACCATGCTCCTGGTTTTGATTGTTTTGCAATGTTGCCTCATTTGCATCTCTGCAGGCATTTTAGTATTTTGGAAGATCTTTTTTAATAATAACAGTATGCTTGAGATAGCAGGATGCCTTGGGCAATAGATTCATCAGGGTATCTTTATGGAACCCAAACTGTATCACATGTATCCTGTTTTGAACTTGTAGGTTCAATATAAACTTGATAAATTTGGTAACTCTGCTTTCATATTATCCAATATTTAAGCCACCTTATTTTGGAAGAAAATGCCCATTTATAAATACGGGTAATTCCGTATTTGGTACAAATGGTGCAAATACAAGGTTTTTCATCCTTTCAGGCATCCGACTTTGATACATGCTGCTCTCTATGTACCCAAAGATGGAGAGTGCTGGCTAGCCACGAGCTGCCAAACACTCATTCCATGATTATGATGCTAGTCCTGCCCAGGGTGGATTTGTAGTCTCAGTCTTAAAACACGCAAAAAGGCATTGGTTGCACAACATCGTTTGGTGGGACAGGCCTCTTGGCCGCAGTTGCCAGCATTATTAGACACAAGAGCTTGATGTGGGAGTGTATTCTGAGTTCCAGTCACACAGTTATTAATCATTTATTGCAGAATTAAGAGCAAGAGGTTGAATTCTTAAGCCTGCTCTCCCTCAACTGAAAGGCAGGTTGTTTCAGGTGGTTCCCAAAAGTAATGTTTTACTGGAAAGCAGCATGAGGCAACATCCAGCCAACTGTGTTCCTTGCTGTGCAGGATTTCAGCAGGATACGTGCTATTTATTCTATAAATAAATCTAATGAGTCTGTATTCTGTAACTCTCCATATAGCAGACTTGTGTTATTGGCAGGTTAGCTGAGTGAAAACAGTGTTGACAGATTGTTCAGCTCATAGGAAAAAAATATTTCTTTGCGGAGTTACATAGGAATAGACTTGTGTGTCAGAAATGTTTTAAATATCAAATATGTTTCTACAATAAAATAATAAAAATCAAAACAATTCATCTTGGGTGCATTTTTTTTTTAATATAGTAGAGTGATGGTGTTTTTTGAAACAAAAATCAAATGACAAGCTGAGAATCTGTTTGCTCTCCCCCCCCCCATAAGGGTTTGTCTCTCCTTTTTAGGGTTAGAATCCCTGAAGACTGGGAAGATAGCAATGTGTTAGTGTTTGTAAGCGGAAAATAAAACTTCATTTGCAAATGAGTAGCGAATTCCATCTTAAATGAGTGATAAATATGCCAGTTTTGCCTTGTTATTTTCTTAGATCTGTTCACTAGGACCACAAGAGCTTGTTCTTGCCAGTGGAATTGCACAAGATGGTTGAGCTGATCTGCCAGCCTGCCACAGCTGAGAGAGGAATCTCTTTCTCCACAGCTGCACAGTTCTTCCCTTTCCTTTGTGCTAGTGCTGCTGCTGGCTTGACTTTTCCTTGAGCTAGTTGAATTCCCTACCTGGCAAAAAACGTCTGCTTGGGAGGGGTATTTTTCTGCCAGGTGAATGAATTGAATCAGGCCATCAGAGTAAGGTGTTGCTAGAGGTGATGCAAGGTCAGTGGCAAGAATGTTTTTGGGGAAAAATGGTTCGGGAGGTTGAGACCCTTGCTTTTTCAGGTGGGAGATTCAGATTGACTCGGCTGTGTGCGCTCGCCCTGGGTGGCAGTGTTCAGTGTGGAGCCCATCACTGTGTGTGTAAAGTTGGGATTCCTGTGGGTAACTCTCTTACCTTTACAGAATTCCCTTTGCCAGCTCTGCTGTCTGTAGCCTGTGTTCGTTCTTCTGTTCTTTGCGGCTGGTCCTGTCTGCCTTATCATGGATAACTTGGTGTCATCGATAAACTGTTAGCGTTCACCTCCTTTTCCAGATGTAAGAATGTCTCAAACAATTTCGGCTCCAGCTAATATGCCTGTGGGACTTCACTGGTGGCCTTACTCTATTGTCAGAAATGACCATTTGTTTTGCTCTTTGTTTCCTCTCTTTTAACCAGATAACCTATCCATGCAAGGCCTTTTATTGCCATGGCAGCTTAATTTCTTTAAGAGCCTTTTGTGAAGAATCTTGTTAAATGTCTCTCTTGGAAATAAAAGCAGGCTTTATCAAGTAGAGTCCATTGGTGGGTGGGTAAGGGAGATCTTCTAGAGAACTCCTGTAGGTTTGTGGAACTTGACTTTCCTGTACAAAAGTCGGGTTGATTTCCCTCTCTAAATGCTGTCGTCTATTTAGCTGTCTACTGATCTATCTTCTCGAATAGTTTCTACTAAGTTAGGCTCACTAGACTGTAGCATCACAAAGTGTTAGCTGAGAGAGTAAACACAATTATAAATTGTGCTCAAGAGTAAGCACTGCTTCAAGCAGTAGAATTTTTTGAAGGCTGTTTTCTTTTGATTCACTCTTATGTGGCTTGGTGTCTAATTTTGTTTTTCCTGTAGCCTTACTTTAATAGGACACTGCTTGGGGGAGAGGAATTAAGACTCTCTCAGCTAAGAAATGAGTATTTTTAAAAATGTAGAGGAACTTACGTATTTTGAGATCTCAGTTTTCCTGAGTTCGGTGGAAATTGGTCCAGGGACTGACAATTATTGGTAGTGGGACTTGGAGAAAAGGACAGAGGGAGAAGGATATGCATGCAGAATACAGTCATGTAGGCCTGTTTCTGTTGGATACTGAGCTTAAAAAAAATCCCAAACGAAACAACACGGTTGCAGTGATACTGTAAAACAAATAATATAGTACTGGGAGCATGAGTCACCACTGTAGACATTGTCCTTGCTTACAGAGCTGAAGTTTAAGGGTCTGCCTTCCTTTGACTACTTCCAAACTGCGCTCAGCAGTCTGTAGCATTTGTATTCTGCCGTACATAATGCTCTGAGAATGAAAGTGTGAGTGAAGATAGAGAATTAAAATGGTGAGGATAGCTACCACGCCTTTTGAAGGACTTCTCTGAAACATTGCGACATTTTGGGTACTCTGCCCTTTTAGTTACAGATCATTGTTTGTTCTTCATCTCCTTTCTATTCCACAGTGCCAGTGTTTTTCTTCAGCACTTTGAGGCGTTTTCTATTTTAGCACTAGCTGATTGTTCTACTTATATTTACATAAATCAAATAAAATTCGCCTATAACGTGTCCTTTCTCATCCCTCTAAAAAGGGTCAGTATAGCGGGTCAGAAGAAATGGCATAATTCTGTGGGTTTGTGCATATCTCTTGCCTTCCCCAGTCATATGGGTGATTTTTTTCTCTTTAATATGTTTTGTTTCTGTAAGCTCCATTTGGAACAGTTTTCTCTGCCAAAGTAATAAGATGAAGCTGAAATTTAATTCACGTTTCAAAATGTTTTAGGGAATTTTTGAATACTAATTATTATGCTATTGTAGAAGACACTGGATGCGTTCAGAACCTGAAGAAGAGGAGACATGCGGAATATTGTACTATTTAATTAAAAATGGCCAGTCTGAATTATGGCAGCGCTGTCCATTCGCTGAGGTGGAAGAGAGGACAGTAGGTTGGATGGCAGTGACAACTTGCGGTTGGGTCCTATCAAGTATCACCAAAGTTGGAGTGTAACGAGTGGAACCGTCGGAGTGCAACGGAAGGAGGGAGACTGTTCTGTACAGCCTGTCCCACGGCTTGAAGATTTCCTCACTCTGCTGCACTGTTGTGAGTGAGTGGGAGAACACAGGCAATGGAGTTAGTCAAATTTCAGGTATAACCTATGCTACCGGCACTATCAGAAAAGGAATGGAAATGAAAATGCCCCACTTCTCGCATTTTTCTTAGTGTGTTTCAATGTCGAACTGTTATACTTAGTTTTCTCCCCAAAAGAAACCAGAGAAGCTGCTTGTCTTTTGCTTTGCAAAAGAAAGTTTTTACGCATATGCACTTCTGTTGTGTTGGTGTGTGTAACTATAGAGCACCAGCGTTATGGAGTGAAAGCAGTGATGCTGGGTTTGTATGTAAATTCTTATTGCCTGAGGTGGCTATTGAATTGTGAATTTCTTGTCTTTGAGTTGAAATGTTTGTTAATGTCACAGCCATTAAAGCTGGTAAAACAAACTTTTTCCATTAGTATGCCTTACTTTTCTGATTTCTCATTACTGTTTGTTGATTTGGAGCGTGTTGGTGTCCAGGTAGAAAGTTGAGAGGGAGAAGACAAGGGCATTAGTGAGGAGTAAGAATCAAGGGAAGCAAAGTGTCACATTTGGGGGGCAGGGGGAAGAATTGTCAGTTGTAGCTGCCATTATTTCCTAGACATTTTCCCTAGGCAAATGCACTGTTATGAAACTGCTAAAACTTGAAAGTGTATCCTTTTCAAAACCTTCAGAATATTTTCTTAGAGATTTCTGCCAGGACTTCGTCCGTGAGGAGCGCCAGGCCTTTTGCAAGAGTGTTGTCATTCACCAGCGTCACCAACAGCATTTGTGCAGAACTTGGAGTCTCTCCATGTAGTGCCAGGATATACCACCAGTATTTTCTGTAGTAAGTTCTAAGGTATTGCTAGGGTGTGTCACCGATGTAGTTCATTTTATTGTGAAATACACAGCTAAGAATAACCCTTTCACATCTTAGTTGCCCATAAATTTTTGGCAGTCAGCTCCTTTCTTGTCTGTCCCTCAAACAACTTCCTTGACCTAAAGTCATGCTTTGATAACACCCACATCTAGAGTTTAACTATTGTATCTGCCCCTGTCCCGAAGGCAATGTGTTGCTCCTTCCTAAGTCATGTTTGCATTCAAGCTTATGTCAAATGATAATGACTTTCTGTGACAGTAATCACAAAAGGTATTCAGCATGTGGGACAATCGGCCCTGATTTGTAGTTCCCCAGTTCTGATCTCTTCACCTACAAGACTGGTAAATGGCAAATAGCACCGTTGCTAAATGTTACAAAGTGCCATTAGATTTATTTATACTGTTTGAATCCTGAGCGTATGTGCAGGTTCACTATTACAGGCAGAGGCGAGCATGACACAGGGAAAAGCTTATGGAACTAAGCTATGATGGAACAAATACATAATTGAAGAACATGGGAATGTACAAAAACATTGACTTGCAGCTCACTAGAAGAAGTAATTGGCACGGTGAGCTCCCTTTGGACCAAATGAGGTGATGGGGTGAATGAACCAGACTGTTCCCATTGCATGCTGGTGGCAGCTAGTAGAGAAAGTGTCATGCAAAGTAGCTGCAGCTCCTGCAGCTCCCTGCTTTTCTTTGAAGTAGCGTGTTTTATTAAAAAAAAAAAAAAGCTAGCCTTTTTAATCTCTGGTCAAGCTATTGCTAATATTTGTTGCATGCCAGACTTTCAGAGATGATTCAAAAGAAGGTGTGTCTCAGGTTAGTTTAAGAACCATACTGTTCTTCCTGCGAGCTCCTGCGTCTGTCGTTACTGGCAGAGTTCCCTGAAATCGAGGCTTAAGTTGAGAAGACAAAAAGCTGTGGTGAACAAAGGAAAGAACATATTGGTGGAAGGTTAGAAATGATCTGAATGTTGTCTTACTTTCACCAGACTTTCCTTTTTCACAGCAACAAAGACCAAAACTTTAAGACACATAGAACAGCCTTGTTCATATTTTTTTCTTAGATGTAAGTTCAGGCAGTTAGGGACTTTAGTTGCTGGGGATTTTTTTAATCCTGAAGGGGAGCTTTGATTATTACATTGTTATAGATGGCTTAGATGAGAATGCCTGTGGTTGAGATTGGTATTGTTAGGCAGTTATTCAAATACTGTTTCCAATAATATATGCCTCTGACAAACAAACCATTCAGACTGGAAATTTCTGTATTAGATTTTTAGCTGCAGACTGATGATTTTTGTTGTGTTCCAACAAAAATTATTCAAATTAATTCTTGACTATGAGATTAAGGAAATATTTTTGGCTGTGGTAAGTACACTTTTTTCCTAAGGATTTCAGTGGGAAACTCCTGCTGAGTTTTGCTGCTTTAGGGTAAAGACCTGTAGTTGACATGTTCTGTGGCTTTAATGTGATAGCTGTAAGTTGTTGTTTCAAAAAAAAAAAAGTCCACATGGCTTGACCAGTTTATAAGTGTCTCAAAACAGTAAATGGTAGTTTGGTAGGGATTACAAGATATGTTTTTTGGAGTGGATCTGCGCTTAGCAGATTTCATTATTGTGCAGATTTTGCATAAGGAACAGCTTGCATATGCCACATTGGGAGTAACCTACACTGTATCCTTCCAACTCTGTCAGGAAGGACAGGAGTTTGACAGACATCAGTCTGTTACTATGTAAACATAAGCCATTCCCCGAACACCAGACTATCTTAAGCATAACTTCCAGGGTTTGAAAACTAGGCTTCAAATTCTTTGTCTGTTGTCATTAAGTTGCTCGAAGGCAGATCTTGCAAATCGGGTGTCTTTTGTGCTATATTCATGTTTCCTCCAAAGCATGCAAGTTACTGAGAGCTCAAATAATGAACAAATGTTTTTTCTAACTTTGTTTAGGAGGGAAGATTTGTTTTGGCTGAATTCTTCCAGAGCAACTTAAACAGACACCAGCATGGGAAAATTAGTAAAACTAGCAGGATATAACAACATTTTTGTGCTTGGGTAGTTTAAAATTTCATAGTGGAATATGAAGTAAAAGAACAATGTAAACTGCTTTTAACCTTGCCAAAAGCTAACTGATGATGTCAAGAACAGAATTGTTAGTGCTTCAAAGTGCATTATAAAGCTGAGCAAAGGTGGCCATATATAGAACGTCTCAATTTTTCTACAATATCCAAGTGGAAGGTTCCTCTGTTGGGGAGGCGTTTGGTGACTTCATTTGTTGCATGGGTATCAGTGCTCTCTCTGGTGGAACCCAGTGGCTCTAATACCATTTTTTCCCCTTAATTCTAAATATCCTCATCATATGTGATGAGGAAAATTGAGACCGCCCTGCCCCCTCCATATTCTGTTCCTTATGATCTTTGTTCCTTACTCTCCAGCTCATGAGAATTTTCCTGTATTACCAACACAGATTTAACCTTGCAGTATGTTTTCTTGAAGACCGCTACCCAAAACATTCAAGTGGTTAATAGTTTCATGTAATATCTGCTTTGCAGTCTTCTACACCTGGCTTTCAAGTAGAAATACGCTATTATTTTGTCCTATAATTATTTTCCTTTAGAAACAGGAGTTTATTTTTGAAAAATTGCAAAGTCTTTATCACTTAGATGTCTTCGTCCTCTAACTGGGACATCCTGTATTGTGAGAATATAAGCTATAAAGATTTTTACCATTCAAGTTTTATTTAATGAAAGAACTGGTATTGGGGAGACGGTTAAAGTGTGTTTATATCTAATTATTTTATTTGAAATTTTTCACTGATTTTTTTTTTTTTTGTGCATTGCTGGAATTTCTAGCGATATAACTCTAAATCCATGTTGCTTTTACAGCCACTAAGGCATATTAAAACTGTAGTGTTCTGAGATCTCTATCCAATCTTGTGTTTTACTGTAACAATGGACTTGTACTGGAGTGGTTATTTATTTACTTTTACTTTGGTGGTTCTGCCTGGGCTTTCTTTGTTCCTGGAAGAATACTGAACAAAAAAAGAATGAAGAGAGACCTTGAGTTAATCCCTTTCTCTGTCTTGAGGGAAGATCATTTACAATATTCTTGACAGATGCTTGTCTAATCTCTTAATTGCTGGAAATTCCGCTGCGTTTCTTAAGCAGCTTATTCCAGTACTTTATATTCTTACTGCTTGGTTTTTTCTAATGTTTAACTGACACATTTCACAGTAAACTTTGATTTTTCTTTGGTCGTGTCCAGCTATTTCTGATGTATCTGGATGTATTTCATCTATCATTTTTTTTCACCTTGATCTCTTCTCTAACACAAACTGTGTCTTTATATTTGAGTTTCCCAGTGTTTCCTCATAGGTCTTGTTTTCTTGTCTTCTGATCCAGTTCACTGCTTTATAGACTTTCTCCTATCAGTTCATATCTTGAAGCCTGGAACCCCAAACTGGGCACCCTGCTTTAATGCTGAAGAGTCTACTAGTGCTAGGTGGATTGTTCTCTATTTATTTTGAAGAGCTCTTCACAAGACTCCATTGCTCTGCTGTTATCCTTTAGTTCATGTAAGGCTTTGCAAGCAATCCCAGTGTTTGAGATTCTGCGTTAGCCTGTACTTGGTTGCGTATCTGGATTCACTCTTGGTTTCTGTCCCTGAGAGGCATGTTCATCCCTCTCACAAATGGAGGAATGAAAAGCGGGATGGGAACCAGCGTGGAAACCAATTGTCACTGGTGAAACAAATCGATATTTGCCCGTTAGTAAAAACAGCTTCCCCTATGTGCTTAGCAAGATGTACAATATAAACATTTTATTAGTTTCTTGGCTGATGCAATTTGATCAAAGAGGAGCTGCGGCTTTCTTATTGCTCTTGTCTAGGAGAATCAGGACTTTCCTTTTTGATGTTGTTGCCTGATGCAGTTGTCTGTGGTGTCATTTGATTAGCTGCAGTCTTCAATATTCATGAAGAGTAAGGAAGAAAGAGGCTGCCTTGTTTGTTCAGCGTCAAGCTGTTGAAAGCATACGTGGAACGTTGGTTTCTCTACATCCTTTGATTTCAAATGCTTTTTTTTTTGTTACTATAAAATGGTACAAATCTTCATGACTACTTCTGACAATACAGAAAGAGGATTTGCTTTTTCGTGGTGAAAGTATAATAGCAGCTTTAAGAGAAAAGAAAAAAGCTGGAAAAGAGAATGAAAAAATGTATGCTAAAAAAGTGAAAAAGGGATATATTTAATGTGAATGTAGTCTCTGGTTTTTACAGTCTTCCTCTAAAATTTGCCTAAGAAACAACTGTCTTCCAGCATGGGCAGTATTTGCAGCTTTTGTTTCTTTCAGACTGTAGGTATATTTTTGTACCAAGTAGGGATGGTTTGAGCCTTGAAACCATTCTTCTAGTTATGACTTAATTAGTGACATTTATTTATTAACTATTTGCATCCTGGCTTCTTCAAATAACAGTATTTGTTTCCTATCAATGTATAATCTCCAGTGAGTAACTTCAGACATAGATCTGCATTGGTACTATACTATTTTAAGTACATGATGATTTGAAACTCAGATTTCATTCCTTGTTTGCTTATTTTGAAACTGTCTCTTACTGTGTTTTACAACCTAAATTTTCTTGGGATTATTGGTAGAGGTAGGATGAAGATTTAGAATTGCAAAGGAACTACACTGTGTTTTCTAGGCTTTACTGAATTTTGTTCATTTAGTAGCTTTATATTGATAAACAAACCTAATCTTTTTTTCGTGCATTTTTGTTCTCAATTAGTGTTTTCCCACCTCTTTTTTTTTTTTTTTTAAGGTGACAATCACTGCTATCACCTTTGCTGCCCTTCTGTCACCCCCAAGCGTCTGCTTTTGACTGATTAGCCTCTGTTCCCTCCACCCTTGTCGCTGCTTCCTCTACGAGCAGTTTGGCTCCTGCTTGGAGCACAAGGTCATCTGCCTGGCAGGGCTTAGGGGGTTGTTCCAGGCCATGCCTCCAGTAGGGAACAAGTGCTCTATACAGCTCCCAGAATAAAATAGGGGATATTGTGCATTTCACTTAGCAGTTACAATGCTATCTGCATTTGCCGAATCATCAGTAGCTGCTAAGTTTGTACTTTTTTGGGGGGAAACACATTGAATGAATTTGAAATTTGTTAGCAGTTGGTTTGTCAGCAGATGAACAAGTCTTTCAGTAGTGAAAAAATGAAGAGGACAGAGCTTGAACAATCTTCCTTTCCTCCTGAATGTCCTCTCTTTGTAAAGCTACAGTTCCCGAGCAGTGTTAGCTGTATGTTGCTGTGCTGTTTCTGTGGTGGTGGTTGTTAGTAAAGGCATGTTGGAAGACAGGTATCTCTGCAGGTTAGAGAGTAGTTTGTGGTCTAATGTATAATAATTGTGATACTGAGGTTTGTTTGGGGGTGGAGAAGTAGTTGGTGTTTTGATTCTGTACTTCTGTGGCAACCGCATTTCTTACTGTGGCTCTCAACCTAATGGAGCATGCTTTGTTCTGTAATTGAGCATTTTAGTAGATGTAACAGCATATAGTACAGAAGTAAATGATTTCTCAAGTAATCTGGCTAGTTCTCTGAGAATATGGGTTTCTTCCCTATCATTGCAATTGGGAGACCATCAGTACTTGGTTCTTCAAATGTACCACCCAGGGAAACTCATCCTCCATGATTGTATCACTTACCTTACCAGTATGTCACCTTTTTTAATAGCCTAGGAAGAATCTAATCATCAATCTCTTACTTTCCTTTCTAAGAGCTCTCAAATATCCAAGGCAAAAAAAAAAAAAAAAAAGTGGACTGCTCTCTGATTTCTTGAGAGTTTGGCACTGTATGTGTATAAGATGCTTGAGCTTTATGTGTTTACATCAAAATCCATTCAGTCTTATGGCATCTTTCGCTCTGGTTTCATGAATGTAGCACACAATTCCACTGCCAGTTTCTATTCTGCTCTGTTCTGTTTAGACTTTGCAAGATTTTGAAGAATCCTTTCCTTGTTCAAGCTCCGAAACTGTTTTCCTGCCCCTCTGCAGTAATCTAGAGAGGTTTTTCACAGTGGCTGTATATGAGTTCTCAGTTAATAGACTTGGTAAGATTCAGTTTAGTTTTGAAGCCAAAAAAAAAAAAGTTTGTGCTTTTGTATCACAAACTTGCAGCTCTTCCTTATCTGAAATTAAAGTAAGAAATTTAAGAAAAAGAAACACTATAATAGAGTAGAACAACAGCCAGTTGGAAGGGGAAGCTAAAAGACTAAATATGGGTATAACAACTCGAAACAGAATTTCTTGCTTCTGACAGCAAAGAACTAGATGGTTTGGTGTTAGGAGCAAGAATCTCACCAGCTAGCTGACAAAGTGATTTGTCCTTAAAATCATCCACTGTGGTTAGGAATTGTCTTCTTGACCTTAAGGCTTCATTTTCCCCTGTAACCTGGGGGCTCTGCTCAGAAAAGAGATGGCTGACTTTAAATGTTCATTTCAGTCTTACCTTGGGCTTGTAATGACAGTTGTTTGTGGATTTCAGGAAACCATTTTATATTTGCAAGTCAAAATTTAACTACCATACTAATTGTTTTCTCTTCCATTTCCCTGTAACGCAGTTTAATTTTATCCAGGTCTTCATCAGTCTGGGAGTTTGCAAGCAGATTAGAAATTAAATTGTACATTAGAGAACAGTCAATAATAAATATCCTTTTGAATGTTCACATGTAAATAAAAAGAACCGTAAACCCCCCTCCTATTAAAAATGATACTTTAGAATGTGTTCAGGTTCCCATTTTTCTAGTGAATTAAAATCTTATTCTGTTCTCTTTTTTTCCCCTTTGGCAATTAATCTGATATGTCATTCTCCCAGATCATTCTCCTGGTGTTTGAGTAAGGTCAACAGCTACTCAAAATGACAACCTTTTTTCAAGTGTGGCTGCCAAATTGCATTTTCATGTTTGAGAAATATCTGCTGTCTTCAAAGAAAACGTGGACACTCCTGTTACAGAAACATTAACCGTTCCATTTCTGCTCACTGGTGTTAATGAATCAGTGCTCCCTCCTTTGAGGAATAATTGAAAACTCATGGAAGAGGCTTTTGTACCCATTGGTAAGGAACTCATGAAACTTTTTTTAGCTTAAAATACGGGACTTTCTTAGCATTGCTCTCTGAATGCTGGTGAGATGTTTTTAGCTTCAGTGTGGGAAATTTTGCCGAAACTAATAACTGGCTCATTTTGCATTCTCTTAATCTGTCCGATATATCTGAAACTGGAAGCTGGCTGTAGTGACTGCAATTAATTTCTGAATAAAACATGGGCACAAAAGTGTTGAAGAGTTCCCTGAATTCTGACTGACGGAAGGTTCAAGTTTTGGGAGTGCTCAGTGTTGGGCTTCACTAGTGTTGTTCATTCAGAGGGCTGGCGTTAAAACAGGCTTTTCTTTAAAAGCTGCAGTATCCACAAGTTCTATCAGCCAGAAACAAGCCCTTGAAAATAGTAATCTTTAATCAATTGATACTTCTGTGGTGTTTGCCTGTACCTTCTGCAGGCAAAATAGTGATTTCAGTCTTAATACAGTAGAGTGGCAACTTAATTACATCGGTTTAATGTGAACTAGTGAATGTGATAACACTACATACTCCATATGCTCTTTTTCTTGACTGAGTATCTAGTTGTTAGATTTATAGTATGAGTTGTGTTACTGTGAAGGAGTCTGGGTGTTTCTGTGATCAAACACAGGTAGAAGACTTCAATGGCAGCCCTGTAGGGGAAGGAAAACTGAATCTATTTTATATCAGTGCTGTGTGCTAGATATGTCACCACCTCATAGCGTAAAGTCTATAAGAAAACTGTAGTTATGTGTATTAATGAAACGAAGGCAGTCACATATAAATTTTCAGTTACACCACTGAAGAAGACAGATGTCATATTACAATTACGTGTCGTATCAGATCTGCTCGTGATACTCCTGTCTACAAGGTTAAGTCCTTCTTACAATTCTGTTTTTGAATGGTACCTGCGGAAATAAAAAGTTTCAGACAGAAATCAACTTCACGTTTGTTTTTTTTTTATTGAAAAGCTATAAAGAGGAAAAAACCCTTAGGCATAAAAAGCTCAAATGCAGGCAAGGGTGGGTTTTTTGTTAAGTGTATCGAATGGGGAATTACCTGTAAATTCTCTGGGAGCTCTATATTCAGGAGTTTTTGTACTTATGAAGGATATGTGATTTTCAACATGTATATTTTAAAACATCGAACACCTGCTTTAAGCATACAGTGAAGTCCAAGTTTCAGCCTGCAGGTAAGACAGGTGCCTTCCGTAGGAAACGCGCAAGTAATTCCCAGTGTTCCTGGAAAAGAGCAGTAAGCCTAAAGGGGTTAGTTTAAAAAGGTAGTCTGTTCCATTTTCTCTCCTTGGCAGTATTAAGACCAGATTTATCAACATTTTTGATACAGAAATTTCAAAATCAGTGATGGAAATTGCTCTAGAGTTGCACAGCTTTTGAAGCACCCATTTCTCTTTTGTTGCCTCTTCCAAGCAGGTATGGGAAGGCCAGTTGGCAATCTAGCACGTATGTTCTGCTTTGGAAGTGTCCTGAGGCTTGGGTTAGATTGATAATGTGTTTTGCTAGAGATTTTACAAATGCGCATTAAAGCAGCATATCCTTATTGAAAAACATTATTTAGAAGGCAAGGTATGACAGAGACAGGAGAATATGGTAATAACAGTAGAACAGGCCAGGCTGAGTTAAAGAATAAGAGGTGAGATTGCTCTTATCTTTCCTGCTGGTCATGGGCTGAGAATTGATGAGAGTAGTGTTGGACTTGAAATATGTAATTAATGATGAAAAGAGCCACTAGCAATTTGGACTGTATTGAACATGAACTCTATAATGAAGTAGGGAGGTGAGCTCAACCACATTAAATGGGAGAACCTGTCACATCTATAATATTAAACAGCTGTCTTAGTATTAGAACACTGCAGTGGTAGAGTACTCAGGAATTTAGAGTATTTAGCATAAAAAATCTGAATGAGCTAATTAAGGGTATTAAAATGGCTGCAATAAAATTTGAATATTGAAAGTTTATAAAAGCTCGAAGCAGTAATTAAGGATGCTATTTTAATGTATAAAATTCATTAAAGTTGAGCAAAGAAAAATCCTGCTGCAGCTCACAAGGGAAAGTGTAAAAGGAAAAAATCTGCTTTTAAATTCTTGTTATCGTCTCTCTATTGGATTTAGTTAAATAACCAAGAAACATGAAACTAGACTATCCTCTTCTCATACATAGTATGATTTGGGGTATTCCCATGTCCTTGCTAAAATTGCAGAAGATAGTCCTTTGCATATTTATCTAATTTTATACTTCAGTTGATAGGGGATTAGAAACTACATTGTGAATTTTTTTGTCTGCTCTGTATTTTCTGAGACTCTTCCATTTTAGAGCTTCTGAGATCATGGTTGAAATAAAAGCTATACTTTTCTGCCTAATCAAGCAGCTTCCTCGTTTTTAGCTGGTGAAAGATTTTTGGCACCCTGTTCTCAAGCTATCCTTGCTATAGCTGTCGGGCTACTACTGCTTGGATAATGGCAGCTCCCTGAAGAAAACGAAGAGAAGCTCTGTTTATAGCAGCTGGCTCTGAATGATCCTTTTGGTGCTGGAACTGCATAATCGAGCAGTAAGAGAAGATCCAAGCTAACTCTCCATCAACCTGCAGACCTTTGGATAAGCTCAAACAGTAGCCAAGAAGCTAATGGGAAATGGGAGAAAGCAAGAAGTTCTCTAGTCTCACAAATTTCTTCAGAAGCTCACCAGAACCTGTAGTGGGTTATTCTGAATATTGAGTTACATCTTGTCACCTGGAAAGCTACTTTTCCAACAATGTTTACATACTTGTGTTTTTGAGCCATCCACCCTCTCTCCTTCTAGTTGGGTAATTGTTCATCTTTTGTGTGACAGTGAGTTGGATTAAGTAAATAGAATGGGGCCTTTCAGTTTGCCACCAACTTCTTTTCCTAACTGCTTTCTGCTTGTGATAATCAGGATTTTTCCTTCTTATCAGGATGTGCCCCTTTCTGCTAAAATATTGGTGTTCTTTCTCTAGCGCATGCTTTTGCCATTCATAGTTTGGGCCACTGCAGTAGGGCCTTACATGGGTGAGTCTGTGAGCAGGTTTGAAGGTTAAGGCTAAGGCCTTTTGAGGCAGCGGAACATGCAGAGGCTCACTTATGAACTGTGTTTACTGATGAGTAATCTTTGTTTATTGATATTTGTGTTTATGGATGAGTAATCTTTAATTAGCAGCATCATTGACTACTGATGACCACCATTACCTTTTTCCAAGAATGACAAATACATGAAGATTTGTATCAAATTCTGAACTGTTCTAGCTTGCTGTTGAAGTGCCCTCCCTAAATGGAGTTTGAGCATGGTCATTCACTCTTTTTGAAACCCAAAGTAGGAGAATTAATGTCTTGTGTGTCACTGAACGAGTAATACTGCAAATGTTTTAATTTGCTGTTACTCTTAAGTTTTATACTCATTGCATCTTCCTTGAGAAGTATTTCTGAAAAATAAAGCTATTAATTTAGTTGGCTTTTCCTCAAATTAAAGGAAAGTGCTTTTTCTTGTTACATATAGCTGTACAAGTGAATGGATATTACCTTGACCACTCAACTAAATTCTCCATAAAATAGTGCCAGTGCTCCTAGAGCACTCCTTTTTCGCACTACATTAATGTGCTCTTTAGCATTTCTCTTAGCAGGACTGTGATCAATATAGTACTTCATAATTTCTCAGGATAGACTCAGATTTAGATAGAATGTGAGTATTAATGTGTAGAAATTATTCTCTGGAAGCGATTATGCTGTTAGTTCATTCAGGAGACAAAACCAACTTGTCCTGGACCAGGAAGCTGCCTCTCATCCTAAACCCTTATAGTCATTTATTAAGCTATCTGCGTTCACTGATGTTGTCTGTTCATACCGCTGCTTTTCATATTACCGGAGAAATCATTAATAGCTTCCTCTTCTCTGAGATTATGTTATGGTTTCTTAAAAGCCACTTATCGGTCAAAGTTTTACTTAAACAGCAAAGTAATTCTAAATGTCCTGTTTACAGATGATCAGCTTGGAAGATGACTTAAAATCTGATTATGTTCGTGTGGATGAAGTATAACAGACGTAGGTGTTCTCTGCGTACACAGCTCTCCTATGGTCTTGATGTTTGGGCGGTGGGAGTCTTTTTAAACCTGTAATGTTGAGCTGTGCTTTTCCTGTCCAGGCATTTGCTTGTAAAGGAAGTGGTCTCACAGATATTGGAAGATGAATTGAGTTGGGTTAAGCTCTGTCTTTGAGAGGAACAACTGCATTTATCAGGCTGTAATTTATTATTTATTCCTTTATTAGACGGCACTCTTTCACGTGGTGATGTTTCATATACAGTTTTATCATTGAGAGTTTTATTGTAACTTCCTAATTGTTTCCCACTCAGGGAATGTAGTTTTGTGGGGCTAGACATTACCTAGGAAATTGCACTTAGGGGAAAAAAAAAATCTCCCCAAACACTTTCGTGGGTATTAGCCATGTTTTCAGTAGGTGTTTTAGTTTCCTCAAATGTACTTTGAATTTTTATCAACTGAGATAGTGAAATGTTTCTTAGATTTAAACCTTTTGAAGAGTTATATACTCTGTTTCATAACCTATAAGCTAATAACGTAACTTTTCTTGAGACTGTAAGATGGTGTCTTATATGCTTGTCAACTGGAAACAATTACTTGTACCACCTCCTTTCCCTAATTTTTGAGCCCTTCTTCCCCTTGCTAAAAGTAAATAAATAAATAGGCTAACAACTCAGAAGGGCAAAATGATGAGCATTAAATCCTGTGCTACTAAAGCTCTGGGATATTTGGAAAAAAAAAAAATTTTTTAAACTGTGTTGAATTCTGAAAGATTTTTGAAACAAGCCTTTGAAGTAAGGAACATGTATTAGTTTGGAAACAGAGAAATCAATCCTTTAAAATAGTTCTTCAGTACACATTTAATTATCTGTGTGTATTCCAAACGCTTTTAAGGTAGCAAAGGAGCCTAAAGATTTTTGGCAAATATATGCTGCTTGGATGGAAACCCAAGAATTTTAACAACTGTTTTCTGGAGAATGTCTTGGCTTTTCTTGGTCTATGTAATTTATATCCGTGTGGGCAGTTTGATGTCACCTTTTGAAGATTCATGATTTTTAGTTTGGTTTTCTAAGGCAATGCAGCTTTGCAAGTGTTTCAGTCACTGCTGTCCCTGCCAGGGCAGTAGGGTGGGCAGTGAGGGGCAGAGGACAGCTTGGGAATCCTGATACAGCAGTTTGGGGTGCTTTTATATTGTTAATTTTTGATCTTGTTTTTAAATAGGGCAGGGTTCAGATTTTTTTTGTGGTATGACATCACATATTATTTAAATGCATTATAAAGGTTATTGAGTTGCTTCATGTCTCTTTTGAACACAGTGACTAATTTCAGTCAAATTTGGAGGGTATGAGGGGTGTCCAAAAGACAAATTTCTGCAGTTTTTGTGAAGATAGATAACTGGCTAAAGTTACTCTGTTAATATCATCTCCCTTTCCCATCCCTCTCCTACATACACAACAAATAAAAGCAACAGCAGGATTTAAATTGTTGCTACATGTTAGAGAATCCACACAGAGTTGTAGTACAGTAATCTGTTGAGAACCAAGCTTCATTGTTTCCACAGCTCATGAAATTGCTGGAAAAGACAAACACGAGGAAAGTGTAAGTATACAGCAGTTTCAGTTGGACAAACACTAAAAAGAGAGCTCTTTTATCGGTGTATCAGGATGGCAGCAAAGACTTTTGAGTTTGTGATTCCTGAAAACAGAAGTAATGTTCTTATTCTAGAAGAAAATCTTCAATATGGTTTAAAACAGAGCAATTACATGCTCAGGAAAGACAGCAGAAGGAACAGAAAAATGCATCAATACCTTCTCAGAAATCCCTCTGAAGTAGTTGATCAGATTTAGGATCTCACTTGATGGCTACAGATGTGTTCTTTCAAATTCATTTTTTTTTAAAGTAGGATTGTGCTTGACTGTTCCAAAGCTTACATAATCCACTTATTGCATTGACAGAGAGAAATCAGCGTACAAGACCAAAGTACTGTTAGATGAGATTTTCCTGTTGTCTGGGTGAGGAGATGGTTTCACTGTTTAGTCTTTTTTTACTAGTTGTTACTATAGTTCCCTAGGGAAAAGGGGTTGGTGCATTCAACCTGTCACGCTTGGGCAGCACGTGGTTGCGGGATGGGAAGGCACATTGATCAGTGTAACAGGGAATAAGGTTTTATTCTACTTGATGCATATTGTGTCAAATTTTACAGATTAATATTTTAATTTAAGAAGCACTTTATTTGTTTTTAAGAATTACTTTGTGAAATTTAGCAACTTGTTGGGAGCAGTGATCCATTTACTGCGGAAAAATTCAGCTCGTTTGAGGTTTCAGGTCAAATTTGACGCCTGTCCTCTTCAGTGCAAACTGAGTTTTACGCAGTGCCAATGACAAATGGGAAATTGTTGCTAGATTGCTAATAAATATAACCTTATACAGTTTAATGTTAAAAAACCAGAAAAAACCCAAACCCGCAAATAAAAGGAAAGCCTGATGAGTCCCACAGCCTTATTACTAGTACCTTTTAAGAATTAAAGTGTGAGAATTATCTACATGATGAATAGGTTATTGGAAAAAAGCCATGTAGGATTCATTTAAACAATCGATTTTTCATGTTAGTGCTAATGTATTAAGTTAGTAAGAAATGATTATGTTCGTGGGATCCTGACAACAAAGCTGGTATTAATGTGGCCTTTTGACTTCCATCTGAAGAAAGCTTATCAATGACAAGTATCACAGTTCAAATGTTTAATTATAATGGCAAATTTATGTAGAAAGGAGACAGTGGGATTTTTTAAAAGGTATCTTGCTTATGTGAACGCTAGCACTGTATCTCCTCCACATAGTAAGACAGAAGCAGAATACAGGATAAAATGTAGAGACTCATTTTGGGGTAAAAAGAACCCAAGAAGTGCTTGGACTTAAATGTTTGGGGTCAGCAAATTAATGCTGGATGGTTTTATGGAAGGTAAGTAAGAACACAGTTAAACAGTATACTTACTCAAAACTGACTGCAGGCTGCTGTTGAAAGAGGTATTCAGTTTCTCCTCCATCCTTCTTCCCTCGTTTTCCAAACTTTGTGCTCTTGCCAGCATAGTCTGCATCATAGCAACGGTTAACTTTTTGGAGGAATATATTCTAAAATAGTGAATATATCGTTTTTCAACTGGAAATATTTCCTATTTATAAGGGGAGGCCTGGGAAAATATATGAAGTATTTGAGACTGAGGTAGAGAAGCAGGCATTCAAAGGTGATTTTGCTGGTAGATTTGAACTTGGTGACAGGAATGCAAACGGGGGCACAGACTCAAGAACAAGGGAGGGGATGGGGCAGGGCAGGATGGGACCTTCATTTGGGTCAGTGGAAGAATATATTGATACAAAACCTAATGTATGTAAATACAAGCAATTAGGAAGATCTGGATTTTGAGAGTGTTCTGGGGGAGTATGGCTACACACATGCACTTGTCTTGTGCCCTGCTCTGGGCTTTTGGCCTCAGTTGAACTACTGGTCTTTACAGGTCTTTCTTCTGCCCAGTGTGGTGTTTGTATTATTGTAGATGTATTTATACTGGTGTTATTTATAAGAAAAAAAAAGAATTTAACCAGGAATGGGCATCACTTTTTAAATAACTTTCAAGGGTAAGACATCTTGCCTCTTTCTCCATTATTTAAAGGTTTGATTCATGAAACTGTGATCAGCTAAATTCTGGATTTAAAAAACAGTTTATTGCAGTTTAAAATTCTTGTTACAAAACTTTGAGAGTTGTGTTTACTGGTATCTTGCTGAAAAGGTTAAGGGAAACTTGATTGTCATATTTAAACAATATTGTTTAATTAGTCCTGTGCCTTGTGACTGCTGCCAGCTGTCCACAGGCAGCAGGAAAAAAATTTCTCCCGTCTTGATGTGAAAAGTGACTTTTTAAGTCTTGCTGTTATTCAGTGTGTTAGATTAACTATAACTAGAAATGAAACATTGGTTATTTGTGCTCTTGCCTGATTTGCTCATATGCTCTGACTGCCAGATGGCAGTCAGAAAGAAATGCCCTTGTACCCCTGTCTCTAGGTACCTCCCTACCTTGGTGAGCCTGGAGATACATATATCTCACAGTTATCTTATAATATATTTTATGTATATGTGTAAGGATCAAACTTTCCAAGTTGGTCCTTTTCATTCAAGCTAAAAGGATTGGTTGTGATTCAGTTTTTAGAAGATCCTCCCTGTTAAATCCGGGGCAAGTAGAAAGTCCCTATAGAAATTGTTGCAGACACATAACCAGCCGGACGTACTTGGTAGAGCTCGTTGAGACTGAGCTGCTTACTGAAGTTATGCAGAAGTTTAGGCAGTATCTTACTCTATATTCTGATATCCGTAGTATCTTCCAGAAGGATTTCAGCTAGCATCAATACTAGTATGTTTTGAAAGACTGGGTACTGTGAGAGCTTGATGTTTATCCCAAAGCAGAAAATATAATGGGAAAGCATTTTTTCTCTTTGTCATGCGAGAAAATGATTTGAACTGGATTTAGAGGATGTGAGAAAGGAAATTGAAACACTTTTCAAGGTCACACTGGAGCTGAGAAACCACTGCAGTGTTTCTTTATGTACAGAGGCGGCACTTGATGATCCAGAGTCTTTGTAAAACTCTGATTACCCTTTATGTTTTATAGAGAGAGAATATTCTCCACTTCAAAATGCACTTACCTTCAAAGGTCAGACAGGACAGTCCATGAACAGGACGTGTGTCATAGCTGAGATAGGCAAAAAATTGGCATTTAGTACATGCACTTTCATGAAAATAACCTGCTAGTATAAGGCAGGGTTTTGAGAGGAAACAATGCTAAATAAGCTACTGTTGGTAGTAGCACAGTAGTGTCAAGTTTTTAAATTGTGATAGTTGAATTTTCCTGAAGTTTTCTTTCTGAGAATAACTAGTTGGCATTTTAGATGTGTACTCCTTTACTATGGTTATGCTTTGTGTATAATAGTTATCACCAAGTACACCAACCAAAAATTGGTAGATATCTAGGTCTGGAGAAGGAGACAGTGTGATTCACTTAGTCTGATTGCTGATTAGAAAAAACTTGACCAGGTGATTTCATGAAGTCTAGTGAGGCTGAAACTGTATACTCAATTTTTTGTTTACTCAATGTATTTTAAAATACAGTGGTGGTGTTTCTTATTGCAGGGATTTTACGCAAAACAAATAACAGAAACCTAAATTAGATTGTTTTCTGTATGCTCCTATAGATGATTTTACAAGTAGCTTGGACTTGCTTAAATTAGACATTTAATGATACATATGAGTGATTTCCCCCTTCAGGATTGCAGTGAAGTTTTTTCATACTTCATGAATTTTTGCACTTAAATAGAAATACAAGAGTAACATCTTGGTGCTAAATATGTGGTCTTTTTTTTTTTATCGGTAGTGAGTCTAAGCCTGCAGTGGGTTTCCAGATATTTCCTTTTGTAGACATAAAGCCACAATGTTTATTTTTTAATTTTTTTGGTGTATGTGATGTGTTACTCTGAGCCGTGGTTATTAATTGACAGATGAGTTACACTATGATGGCACTTAAAATGCACAACATGTATTTCTGAAAGCAGTCGTTGCTATAGCAACTTTCTAGTAGGTCACTGGCAGTGTTGTGTGAGTGTGTGTGTGTATGATTTGGCTGTTAATGCAGACTAATACTGATAGAAAAATGAGAAATGTGAGAATCAGAAAGAAGGTAGCCCTTCCCCCCTCCCTGTCCTCTCCCCTCAAAAACAGGGTAAGATAATTTTGTGGAGAAAATGCTTACTTAGGATATTGCATATATTGGCAAGAAACTGCTATAATTAGATGTTTTCTTTCTATTTATGCAAAGATTATAAAAAAACCCCAAATTGCCTTTATCTCATCCTGGTTTTTCTTTGACATCTTTAGAGTTTGGTTAGGAAAGGAATACATATTCAGTTGATCCGAAAGCAATGTGTTGTATTTATTGAGCATGAAGATCTATTTTTAAAGTACATCTGTATTATATGCTGGAAGTGAAAATTTTGAGAAATTGCTTCTTTTTCCTCATTTGTAAGATCTTTCAGCAAGGTACAATGCATTTCCATAGCAATTTAGACCAATATAAATCTCGTGGTCCCATTCTCCCTTGGCTGCTCCTGTCTCCTCCCTAGCACTAGTCCTGTGCTCATGTGAACAAGGAGTGAGCCAGTTCAGGGAGCTGATCCAAATACAAACAACTTGAAAACAATTTTAAAAATTGCTAGATGATTTCCTGCGTTGTGTAAGTGGGCAGAAAGCCACGTGCCAGTACAGCCACAGGAGGGGGGAACCACTGCAGCTGCAGTTCAGGTCAGTGTACATGGAAGGTAGTGACTGGGATTTTCAGAGGGGCTGAAGATGCTACTTCCCACTGACTTCTGGTTTTAGTTTGCCCTGAAACTTAACTAAAAGTACTGTGCAGAGGACTCTTTCCCAAATTCTTTGCATTTGTATTCTTGTCTGAAATAGTTCTCTAATAGTCTCTTCTGGTGTCTTTTTTTGTTTTTGTTTGGGGTTGGTTTGTTTGTTTGTTTGTTTTTACTGCTCTAATTAGAGAGCATTCATAGATGTCTCTTAGAGTGATCAACCTATAGCCAGGCTATTATTTTCAGTCTTGAATTAACACTGCGTTAAGATATTAGAAAATTAATGATTTGAGGTAACACATTCTAGATTGTGATAAATGAAAATAATGTCAAGTGTAGCAAGTGCTTTATGAGACTGTAATTCACTAGATTTTTCTCAAATTATAGTGTGGTTTTTTTTTTTTTAAAGTAGTATAATAATGTGAACTTTGTTTTGTGTTGACTCTCTTGTTCTCCAAAAGAAATGAAGAAGCCATGCTGCATTTGCAATTGCGTGAATATGATAGAATTGTTCTGTTGTCTGGATGGGAGCAGTGAGAGATCATGGTAAGGAGTGGAGGGAGGGCAGTAGGACTTGAGCTGCTTGCTACCTTCTCTTCTTTTCCAGTGTCTGCTGTCTCCCCATTCCCTGGTTTGCTGAGGGCCAGACCACTATCAAAGCTGCCGTAAAGGAAGGGGCAGGAACATGTGGCCAGGAGTAGGAGGAAAGAGCAGGGACTGTGTTTTTGACAACAGTTACCCATCAGATTGGTTCAACCATTGTATGAAACCTCATGCCAAGACTCTACTGAAAAAGAAAATCTCTATTCCATGTTGGTTTTGTTTTTTTCCCCTGACATGTAGTTATGTTCTCTGTGTTTTGAGAACTTGATTTGTGAAAATGCTAAGTGTTGATTTAACCCCTGGAAAAAAAAACTTTCTTGACATTTTTTAGTATTTAAATGATTGTTGAATGCTTTATTACATGTACTCGTATGTACTGTGTACTCTAGAAAAGCTTGCTCTGACTTTGCCTTAAGGGTGAAGGCAATGATTATGGACTAATGTTTAAATTTATTTTAATAATTTGTAGGGAGACGGAGGTAAGACCAGGTACAAGAAAAATGAAAGCTTGTATCTTCCTTGTGTTTTCTGTAAGGATTGTTCCTAGAGGAAATGTTCCCTTATTTAACTCCTAGGGTTACAGTTTTCAGTTAGAACTTGTTCTTATCTCAAGGGAGTTGAGAATCTGTTTAAGGAAATGCTTTAGAATATTCCCACTCTTGCTCTTACAGCCTGACAGTTTCAAATATCAGTTACTGTTATATATTGTCATTTTATGTAGCTGTGTAAAAGATACTGAAAATCCTCTTCCTATCTTTGTGAAGTGTAGAAGAAAGTGTCTGCAAATTCTGCAACATTTAAAACTGTATGGTCTGATCCCTTCTCTGCAAAAACAAAAGCCAAGAAGTTTTACAGGGGAGAATAACCTCTTGTGTGGATCAGCTGCTGGAATTTCCCCTCTCACTGGAGAGCCTCAGCTTCTGGTGATGGCTATTTCTCTCTTCCGGAGCTTCTGTTAAGTTTCACTTAGTTTTACCAGCAGTGCTTAGAGAACTGTGCTTTTTCTATTTTCAGTGTCTTGTATTTGATGGTAGAGGTAAGACAATTCTCTTCTCTTCTAGGCCAGAGGTTTTTTTCTTTTCTCATGTGTTAATTTTTCCTTTTTTCTTGGTCTGTCATTCACCGGGAAAAGATTTGTAAGGCTGTGTATATCTAAGCAGAAGGCTGATATTAGCAGGGCTGTTACAGACCATCACTGTAACTAAGCAGAGAATTCTGCGAGTAGGAAGTGTTTTTCTGTTCCAGTTGTTGAAGATAGTGTGATACATGCTCTGAACACTGACCTTAATTTTGCCACTCTTCTCTTCCCCTGAACGGAGCTGTGACCTTCCGCAGACTCTGAAACCAGCCAGATACCCCTAAACCCCCAACACATTTTTAAACAAGTTTTGGTTGTATCAGGATAGCCTCAGGATTCCAAGTTGTTCCTGTTGTTGGGTCCCTCTGAGATGTTGGTTTGTGCGGCACAGCTCCTGTAGATAGATTCCTGATTTCATCTGTTAGCCTGATTTCATCTGTTAGCCTGTTTTCTGTGAGGCATCTCTGCCTGCCTCACTGCAGCTACTCTGTATTTCTGGTCTATTGGTAGTTAATCCTCGATTTCCTTTCTCAGTTCACAGTTGAGGTTAACTATCTTTAGGGATCAGGGCGGGGAGGAGGTTTGGTTGCCTTTTTTTTTTTTTTCCCCCATGGGAGGGGAAAGGGTTACTGTTTGGGTTGCTGGAAAAGCCCATGTTCTAGCTTTCCAGTACCACAAGGTTTCCTCTCTGTTTGGGTATCTTTAGAAAAATAAAGCACTCTGCCAGTTCATGCTGGGACTCTTGATGGCTTCATTACCAATGTCATGGAGCAGCTTTCATCTGATGGCAACCCTTCCAAGTGAGGCAAGAATCTCTTCTTTTTTCTGTCTCTCTTTAAGTGGTCCATTTTGGCTAAGCATTATCTAAGCTATTTCATTAAGCCCAACAGCTGTATTAGTCCAATGAACTGTTTTGGTAAATATCTCCCAAATCAAAAATTCTTCCTTATCTAGGAGGAGGGACTGCTGTCAGCATTACTGGGAGAAAGCAATTTTGACTAGGCTTTAAAGCTCACAGAACAGTAGCATGAAAATGAATGATGCTTGCTCAGACACAGTCACACTACTTCCAGTTTTTGTCATCTGCTTGTCTAAGTAACTGTTCAGAAATAAAAAAGGTGTTCCCATATTTCTGTAAGCAATGCAAAATACAGTTAAAAAAAAAAAGAGCATCAGTGTTTGCAACTTACAGTCTGCGTATCCAAGTAAATTGGTGATAGCTTTACAGTTTGAGTTGTCATCATGTCTTCAAATAAATGTGTTTGTTTTGAGTCAAGAGGAAAAACAATCTTAAAGGGCAAAAAGGAAGAAGGTGAGAAACAAGTTGTATGGTCAGTGGAGTTAGTGAAGCCTGTTTTGGTAATCCTGTTCTGTTCCTTACTGCAGTAAATCCACTAGTTCACCCGTGTCCTTGCAGGCTCCCCACCCTGCGTGTAGCACCTCTATTGCAGTATCGTGCACCTTGGCACCTTCCCTGGGCTGGGCAGAGCAGGACACGTGGGTGACTGGCTCTGAGCTGTGTGCCTGATAAACAGGACAAATAGTAGCTCTGCTGATCCTGGCCCCTGCCTCCACCCTCACAGGAGCACTAGGGTCAGCCAGTGCTTATTTTCAAAAATAATCTTTTGAGGTACCTGTCCTTCTGTGAGATCTGTTTGCATTTGGCAACATGTTCAAAAATTGTCAAGAGATGGAGGGCAAACAGCCTGGTTGGATGTGAAGTCCTTGGGAAATGAAGCTGAATCAGCTTCTTGTCCAGCTCGCGTGTTGGCTTCTCTGTTCTTGCCTCTCCTCCTTGTATTTCAGATAACGCTTGTCTGGTTTTTCAGTTTGTCCAGTTTAGAACTGGGCTCTCAAATGTTTTCACACAGTGCGATTGTCGTCTTCCATCTGTAGAGTCATCATTCCTGTATCTGGAGCAATGAACAAGCAATGAAAGAGAGACTATTTTTTTTTCAAGCATTTTTTCCCAAGAAAGTTACCCTTTTAATGTATTTATTGTGGTGTGCAAGATGTTTTTAAACAGCAAAGACTAGACAGTTTCACCCCCTACTGATTCTTCCTGGGGTTGTTGACTAACCAAAATTCATTTCAGCACTGAACGATAAAAGCTTTTCTTCAGGATTATTTACTGAGCTAAAATAAATCTTGTTCCAGGTGCTAATTTGTCTTTTCCCTAGTGATATTTGCATTTTGGACTATTGCAGAACTATTTCCAATTTTACATAGTAGTTCATAATAACTTCTCTCCTATTTCTTCTTATCATTTCATTGATTTGTTGTGACTGGTGTGTCGGGGAGGTCATTAGGGAATGCTGGTGGGTAGTCAACCCCGTTTAGCTTATCTTTAATTTCTTGAGACCTTAGTTTCCTTTTTTCCCCTCGTATCAGAATCCACATCATGAAAGGCTTGTAGGTACAGATAAGGTATTTTTTAGGTCAGTTGACATTGCTGTGAAAGAGAAGACAAGCTTCTGGATCAAACATCTTTAGCCTGAAATAAAATCACAATCCTCAAGCTCAGGTGGAAAGCAATTAATCGCTGTGAGCTCTGCTGCAGTGGGGGGAGGATATGGAAATCGCTGTTGCCTGTGGGGCAGAGATATAAGTTATAGGGATGGAGGAAACTAATGTGTAATAAAGCCACTTTCCCTTTTGAGTCAATTATTTAAAATGATTGTGAATTTTTAATTTCCAGCCGTGTGCTTTCCTAAGTCTTTAGAATCAGGAGTGAGCACTTAGAAGTGGAATGGTTTCGTTCTGTGAAGTGTTCTGCTGGTAAATCATTATTTCAGTGTTTGCTGCTAGTCCTGCTGTTGTTTTTCACCTGTGTACTTTTGGAGAAGTCATCTTGGGGCTTTGGTGAATTATGTTAGTCTGGGATCTGTGGATTTGGGTTTGAATTTTGATTGCAGTACGAGACATTTACGGTCATTGGGGAAACATGTTTGCAAGGCTTTTTATTTTCAGCTCCAACATGGTTACATGTGTCCATTGGAAAAATGTGCTTCTCCTCACAAGTTTATTGTGGTGGTCGGGTTGTTTTAAGATTGGAGGATGAGAGGAAAGTATTTTAAGGTATGCTTTTCCAGTAGAGGTTTTAACTATATAACCGACATAAGTCATAGGCTGTGCCATTTGTGATAATCGAGGACATACAAGCAGCGGCAGTGGCTACTGGAGTACATTCAGCGATGTTTGTTCAGCTTGTTAAAACGTTGATATATTTTTGTGTAGGTGTGTCTTTGGGAAAAGTTCTCTTTAGATCAGTGAAGGAGTGCAATGATGAGTGCCCTTGCAGCACATGCTGCGGTTCTTGATACGCTGCCTAGATGTTATGGCTTGTTTGAATTTCACATTGTTGTTGGCTTTGTGACAGTAGGTGTATTGGTCTGGTGAACAGGAAACCAGTATCAGTGTAGGCTCTGGGAACAGTTTGATAGAAAAGTGTTTGCTTGGTATCACACATTGGATGACTTTGAAAGAATGTGAGTTTTCAGACTACAAAATAGATGTCATCTGTATGTTTTAGGAAAAGAATAGGCTTGGTTGTATCTTTAGAATCTCTTTCCTTAAGTAAGCCCATGAGGATTTCAGCATATTTATGGGTCTGTTCCAGTGCCTTTAGACTGAGGCAGTGTCAGGTTAGGATGGATTGAAGGTATTTAGCAGCATACGGATTCTGGAGTTATTGTTCTTGTAAATTCTTAAAGCAAAATATGGTATCACAGAATGAGAAATTGGTGATCTGATGTAATATGTTTGTGGTGGCATTGATGGCTATGATGGAGGGATGATTTAAATTGTGTAGTTCATAGATGCAGTTTAGTTTGTCTTGAAGATAACTGGCTCGCTGAGTAGTAAAGAGAGAAATTCTTTAATGTGTTCTGATGTTTTTTGTTCCATCTATTGTTCTTGGATTAAAGACCTGCCAGGCTTGTCGGTCTTGGGGAGCATATTAAAAAGTTCCTAGAGTAGGAGAACAGGGTTGCTTAGTTTACTGGGAAGAGAGCTTGAAACAAGTTTTAAGGTGAAGAGGAATCATGTCAGAGTTGCCGGCTTGTTTTGCTGATTGTCAGGGTTTGGGATTACTTATAGCTGTTTCTTTGGTATCTAGGACATGGTGGGATTTAAGGCTTGGGTAGTTTTTCCCTGAAAGGGTGCAGTTGTGGATTGTTTCAGCAGGGGGATTGTAGTGGTGCAAGATGTAGGTGAAGAGTGTCTGGTTTGATATGGGGTTGGGTTTTCTCAGGAAACTGTTGGGATTGGGAGGTAGGGTTTGATTCTGTAATTAAGAGAGAGAGAGAGAGAGATTTCTATTTAATGACTTTATTGGCTAACTTCATCTTTTTTGGTCTACCTCTGCTACTTTTTTTTGGCTCTTGTTCAGTTTTCACAAACTTTTTTTAGGAACTTATCAGGTATTTGTAATTTAGGTACTCTGGCTAATGGATAGAGGAAGGATATGGAAATTACTCCCTCTCCATGGTACACCACTATATTTTGTCAGTACTCCAGCAGAGTGTCAAGAATCAAGAGTCAAAAAATCTGTGCTACTATGAGCTCTTTTGAGAAATCCATTTTATGCTAAGGCAAATGTGATTTTTTTTTTTTAACATTTTACAGAGTTATTTGGGCTAAAAATAGTTAACAATGGAAGGAAAACAGCTTTCTTATGATTCTTGTTGAAATTTATTCCTGCTTAAATGGAAAGCATCAGTGGAACCCCTGTCCACTTAATGATAGTACAAATGGTTACTAAAAGCAAGGGTATTTAGACTGCCTCAATGCAGAAAGATAGCATTATGCTACTTATAGTAATGCCTATTGGATGTTTGCTAATCCCTTTATTAAAAGTAACCTGTCTTCTAAGGAGCTCAAAACACGAGGGATTTAATAATTTTAAAAAATCCACATACCCTCATGCACACAAAACGATTGTATTTGGGTGAAGAAGGAACCTTAGTAAAACAGATGCCAATTAGCTACATCAGGCTGAGGCTTCAGCTGAATCTCCAACCTGTTAGTAGAGAGACCGTAGTACAGGAATCCATGGATTTTTGTCGTATGAGCATTGCTGAAGTCCCTGGACGGGGAAAAACTGGTACTCCAGGATCTTTCAGTTCCTGGATTGATAGCATTGAAAGACTCTCTTGGCCTAAAACTTTGTAAGGGTCATCTCTGGAGTAAGTATGGGTACTGAGTAGAGGCTTTCAATACCTCAGTCACACCTAGATAATGTCCGGAAATCTTTGCTGTTCGAGGGACTTGGATCGTGACATCCTTGTAAGGACAAGGATCCTGACAGGTCTAGCAACTAGGAAATTGATAGAGCTGCTTCTCCTCGAAGCCTGGAGTTCAAGACACGTGGTTTTCTGAATGAGCACTTTTCAGTGGCAGCAATGCTTTAACATAGTCCTTCAACGCTACCACCTCCTTTTGAAGAACCATTATGCCTTCGTGTTCTTTTGAGGGTAGGGTAATAAAGGTGCCAATCAGGAAATTGGTAGATTATTACACTTCAGAGTGGTCCTACATTTACTTCTACTTGATACATGCAAGAGTCTCTCTATGTTAAGCATTAAATATTCTTTCTGTTAGCAGCTGCATGAACTTAGAGAAGTTATTTTAGTGACCTTATTTACCTCAAGCCTTTGTGCACATCCCCCTAAAGCTCATATGAGTACCAGAATTAGTCACTTCCCAGAGTTCTTAATTTATATGCAACTTCAAAATGCATGTTTTCTTTGATAATCTGGACAAAATGTTCTGCAGTTCCTCTTGGCTTTTCTTATCAGAGTCCCATATGAGGAAAAAAGAAAAGACAAAACAAAGAAACAAATGCCCAAAGAACAAAAACCTGAATCATTCTGAGAGTTTTTTCCTCTATTCCAGCATTCTGCATGTCAGGCTTTGCTTCTTTTTGTGAAAATTGGTTTTATTGTTGGCAATTGTCCAGATGCAATGAATAATAGAACACCAGATGTCCACTGCCGAGGAAAAATTACAGATGAGTAAACACTTTTCTGAGGTAGCATAAAAATCTATTAACACTGCTTCTAGTGTGCCTGTAGACTGTGTATGCTCTTGGCCCGTTGTGCTTTGTGCTGTACAGAGATGCAAATCCAAAGCCTGTGTGACCGTCTAAATGTGTTTGACTACACCAGGCATTCCTGCCTTCCTCTAGATGTAGATTATTTTGCAGGAATAAGCAGTCACTCACTGAAGTGCTTGAGTGTTAATCACTGGATTTAATTTTAATTATTGTCACACATGGATTTGATTGAGGGTAAAGTCACAGAAACGTTAGAAGAAGTAGCGGAGTAAGAAGGGATATCAAGAGTTCATCTAGTTCTCACCCTTTCCCCTCCAGCAGGCAGAGTTACAGTTACACCATGTTTTCAGACCCAAAGCAGGCTGTGTTCCCAAAGCCTTGTCTGTTTTTTCCCAGCTGTTTCAATCTCCTAGGAATAAGCTTTTACCACAAACTTTGCTATGTTTGTTGTACCTGACAAGTGTGACCCATCTGTTTGGGAAAAGAAAAAATCTTCAGTGGTGGATAATTCACACTTGCTTGAGCAAACTATTGGAGTGCTTCACTAGTCCGTATCGAGTTTTTCTCAGTGTCTTACCTTGCTGCAGTTTAAACCCATTGCTTGTCCTGTTCTCACTGAGAAAGAGAGTTTATTTTCCCTCTCCATTGCCTTTGCAGCAGTTTTTACATATTGAAAAAGAAGTCATCCTCCTTCAGTCTTGTCTGTGTCCAGCTCTACTCTCCTGTTGCTTTCCTGCGCACAGATGTTTCTGAGCCTCCTGGAACCCTGGCTTGGCCCATTAAAATGAACTATGCAAAACCCTGGAAAGTTTTGTGCCATTTTTGTGAGCTGAATTGGCTTACTAAGAAATCAACTGAACAAGATGGTCCTTTTTGGGAGGAAGCATTTCATTGTCTTGATAACTATCTTTTAAAACTTTATGCTAAAGTATGGTGAACACTTATGCTATCCATATCATTATGCAATCTTTTGCAAGTTTTCATTGATTGCTCAGTCTTTTGTTTGGGGGATGACTCCACAGTTTCTATGATAGGCAAAATCTCTCTTGACTTTAAATTTGTCCCATGGGCTTTTTTGTGACTCTCAATGCTCTTGCATCATCTTAAAAAGATGAGTGAGTTTTATCTTCTCAAGACTCCTTCTGAGTCTTGGAAATACAAGTGCAGAGAAGCAGAAGACTTCAAGGATCCATCTATTCATGCTCATAATTTGAGGATAGTAGAACCTAACTTTCTAGAGCCCTTTTTATTATATGTATTTTATGTTCAAAGCAGGTAGGTAGGAGGCTGGTAGATAGCTGATGTTATCCTAATGGACAGATGGCAAGGAGCAAGTTGTTAATTTAGACCTTAATCATCCAGATATTGGACTAGCATTAGAACTCAGTGCCTTAACTTTTAGTCTTGTGCAATCAGACCATAATTATTTGCCTTATGAGTGACCGAGTGCCCGTAGCCCCCAGTGATCTTGGTCACAGTTGTGAATGCTCAGTGCTGCAGAAAATCAGGTCAAGTGTCTCACTGGGTGTCCGCAGAGTGAGGAGCAGTTATGTCTGAAGAGTCTGTAAGAATAACAAAGGGAAAGCAAGCTTGTTTTCATATGCTCAGTCCATCAGATTTATTTTTATTTAAAAAAAATAATATTTACAAATTGAAAAGGATAACATTTCTGTTCTTGAGCAAGCCATATCTACAGGCAATTGTTTGCACAAAGCATTTGATTAATATCGTTAGTATTAACCATCCTAGGCATTATAAGAAAGCAGTATATGATAATATAGTTAAAGACTATTGAAGTGAACACTGGAGATGATCAAACAAAATTGTCTGAGTGATGTGTGGCATTTGAATCAACTACACTATTATAACCATGGTTAAAAGATTGTATCAGCTTTCCTGTATAATGTTAGTGTCAGTGCCTCGGCACAGGCATGCACAGTACAGGAATTCGCTGTAGATACAGAAAAACTGATTGGTTTTGGCAGTTCACACATTTTTAGAGACAGAAAACTAAGTATAGAACTGTGATAGTATGACTTGGAGTTTTTTTGTCATTTAAGCATTTTATTCCCAGCTCTGCAAGAAGTGATTTGTGTAACCTTTCAGTGTGAGGTCTTGCATTCGTAATTGTGAAGAGCACAGGATAATATTGCACACTAGAAAGAGAGACTTCAGATTATTTTTCTGGCTGACTGGGCAGGACCTTTCTAGGCTAAAAGCATTTGGTAAGAGGAAGCGGCAACAGCTGTTTTGCCTGTAGAGTCAGTTCTACATGTTGGTGCAACTGAGGAGACAACTGAAATTGAAGGCAACGTTAAATGGACAGCTAGGGGTTGCCGTGAGATAATTCTTGTTCCCACATGTATATGTAACACAACTGGAAATACCTTTAAAGAATGGGAAAAAAAGAAACTTTAGTCAATGATAGTGGACATCTACTAAATGCTTTAATTTTGTGTAAAGTCTCGCTTTGTTGTTCTTGGCCTTGTATTATATGCATTACCTCTGTGAGCTCACTTCCCTTTTTTTGTTTTATGTATTAATTTCTAATTGACATTTTCTGAGGAAAAAACAATTGTCCATCCTCAGCTTGCTGTTCTGATAACTCCATCCTTCTGAAAGACCCCTAGCCAAACCATATGCCACACTGTTCAAAATTGTCCCTTTACTGCAAAACAACATATGTCCATGTCTCTCTTGTACTGCGGAGCCCAGCACTGGACACAGCGCTCCAAATATGTCTCGTCAGCTCTGAGTAGAGGGGAAATGTCACCTCCCTTGATGTGCTGGCAGTGCTTTGCCTGAAGCAGCCCAGGAGATGCTGTTGGCCTTTGCAGCAAGGGCGCATTGCTGGCTCGTGTTCAAATTGTTGTCTACCAGGTCTCTTTTGGAAAAGCTGCTTTCCAGATGGTTGGTCCCAAACCTGTGCATGGGCTTGTTCCTCCCCAGGGGCAGGACTGTGCGGTTCCCTTTACTGAACTTCATGCGATTCCTGTTTGTCCATTGCTCCAGCCTGTCCAGGTCCCTCTGAACAGCAGCACAAGCATCTGATGTATCAACCAACTCTCCCAGTTTTTTGCTTTTGTTGTTGACGTGCCTTTTCAGGTTGGGAACTGCAGGTCCTACTGGGTATTAAATGGATAACAGCAACAGCAGAGACACACATTTGGGAGAGGGATGTGGAGTAATAATAATAATAATATTAGGTCCAGTATGATTTTGAAGGATGTAGGAAACGAAGCATCGCCATGCTGCGCTAGCCTAGTTGTTCCTAATATTACCTTCTTCTATCACGGTTAGACTGGATTAAGAATATTGCAGACCACATATCGGCAGAGCTTGCTATGTACTTTAAGTATTGAAGGAACTCACTAGTGCTTAG
Organism: Gymnogyps californianus; assembly: GCF_018139145.2. Classification (NCBI taxonomy): domain Eukaryota; kingdom Metazoa; phylum Chordata; class Aves; order Accipitriformes; family Cathartidae; genus Gymnogyps; species Gymnogyps californianus. The sequence continues at coordinate 2,772,983 of NC_059480.1, read as the reverse complement.
CGTTAATTTTTCTCTCACTTGGATTTTCAGTCTTGGTTTAAATACTTACTAAAATGTGATAATGTGAAATTTAGATTTTGTGTAGAACTTCAATTAAATTAACTAAAGATAGGCTAAATAAGCATTATGTCTTGTTTGGCCTTAAATGATGCTATGTATTTTCAAAATTAGAGCTGGAAGAGGTGATTTAATTTGGCTTTCAGTTCAAGTGGCTGCAGGGTCAACATGAATTCATTTGTTTCAAGTTCCAAACCTGTAGTAGAAATAAAGCTTATGCTTATAGAAATACATAATCCAAAGCAAACAAAAATTCCTGAGTGATGAAGAACACATTACAGCATTTGGTAAATTTGTTATAGGGTTAGTTCCTGATGACTGTTTTTCTAGTTCTGCAGGATTTAGAATTTACACTTTCAATTTCTAAATATTATTTTCACTTTGCAGATGGGATATCTGGGCAGGAAGGATTTAAGTAGTGTACCCAAGGCCATGCATGGGGTTGGATAAAGCAGTAAAAGGCTAGAATTTATCTGCCTGCATGTAAGATCTTCTTTTCTCTCTCACCTTGTTGATCAAAGCTTTTGGAGCTCTGCCTTGGTGTGCAACGTGCTGCCTTCGAACAGGATTGTCGTCTGCTGCTGATGCAGGCTGTTTCCTAGCTGTCAAACGCTGTTGTTGGGCAAGAATATTGAGGGGACAAATCTTGTCTCTAAACTGAATATGAAAAACTTGAGTTTTATATGTCTTGTTTTATGGTGCTATGTAATGGCATGGCCCACCATCGTGTATTCTAGCTTCTTGTCTATACAAGCAGTACCTTTGGAGTTCTCAAATTTCCTTTGGGCCTTAATGGGATGGAGAAGTGTACTGCTTTATCATTTTTCAACTTGAAAGAACAGACATAGCAAGGAGCACCGAGGGAGAAAGGAAAGTCATTTTAAATGGAAAATGAAGTTATGGCGTACAGGCATTACCAATTAAGTAGTAGTAGAAGTGGTCCGTTAGTATCAGCCATTGTTTCAATATATTTTGCACTTGGATGGACAAGGTCACTTGGTCAACAAAGAGTTTTGAATGAGAGTCAGTCAAATACTAGTTATCTTTTATTTTGGCTATCTTCTAGGCAATGGAATTAATAATGATGTAACTCTTGCTGCTAAATTTAGTAGTTGGGGTTTTTTTGTTAGTTTGTTTGAAGGTTTGGTTTCAGCTTTATAAGGTGTAGGTACCTAGTTTATAATAAGGTTAGTTGAACTTGAATGGATTGTTGCTACCAGATAGTTGCTTGGAACAACTCTGTCAGGTTTCAGGGTTTGTGTCAATCTTTTCATTTGTTTGTTTGTTGTTTGCCCAAAATGGGTAGATTACTTCAGCACCAGAGAGGCAAATAAACAATCTAAAGACTGCAAAAAATATAGGTAGCTTTTCATGTTAGTAGAAACCACAGAAAATATTGGTGGAATTGCATGTATCAGATTTATTGTTGTAAAACTGTAGAGCCTTTGTTAAAGCTAAGCTCATTGTGAGACACTTATTTAAGAAAAACTATCATAAAACTGACAATTTACTAGAAAAGACTTTTTTATTTTTTTTTTTTTTTTTAAAGAAGCAGTTTTATGTAATGGTCATTATGTCTGCCCTGGTTATTGTGCATGGTTAAAAAACAGAAGCAAAAAAGAGAAACATTTAATTGTATTCCCATTGTATGTTTCAACTGAATGGTGTCTTCTACTGCCTGCTTTATATTCTTCTACAGGTCATTTTTAACTATGCCAGCATAAATTTATGTCATCTTAAAATATAGATGTGCAGGTTTAAAAAGCTGCAAACATGCTAAGGTCATTAAAATTGGGATTGAATGAAAACATCAGATTTTTTTTTTTAAACTCCTAAAATAGAAGCAATTGACTGCAAATTAAAGGACTTGTTCAACTATATTGTGTTTATTATAGTTTGAATAACCCAAAATGCAGAAGTATGAAGTGTTCCTCCCCCTGCTCTTCTCTTCCCCAGGATAAAGGTGACAAAATGGGAATCTGTCTCAAGCTTTCAGGATTTTTTATCAATGGCTTTATTCCCAGGCTGAATGAGACAGAAAGGAGGAGAGTTTGATTTTCCTGTTTATAAGAACATCATCTTTAAGAAACAGGTATTTCTTGTATTAAAATCAGAAAAAATGTGAAGGTTCACGTTTGTGTAGTCCATAAGGATCAATGATTTTTCCACAGTTGTCAAACTTAATTTAATTGCATGACTAAATTGAGAACACTGTTCCAAGCACATACAGCTTTTCATTAGTCACTATAGTGCCTTATTTTATTTCCAAACCAAGCGTAAGCAACATGGGTGATAATTTAAGACTGAATTTTGGAAGCAAGTGGTGGTGTTTCTATGAGCGTAGAGGAATGTTACTGTTGAGGGAAGTTGCAAGGCAGTTATCCCAAGACTGTTAAGGGTTTCCTAACTTCAGCTGAGTATCCGGGTTGAGGAAGAGGGAGTTATCATCCAGAATGTAATAGCCAGCAGGACTGTAGTGGACATGTGTGAGGGGCACGGCTGACTTGGATTGTGTAACGGGGAGGTGTTATTCCATGCAATGTAAGACTCCGCTTCCGGTCAGTCCCACAAAATGGGCAGGATTGTGCCTTTTCTTTTTGGGCTTCTGGCTCTGAGCTGTTAATTTTCTGGCTCATCAGCATTGACAGTTCTTATATTGTAGCACTCTTTGGCTTAACCCTTGTTAAGTGTCTTTATTAACACAAGACAGTAGAAGGGCAACGTTGTCGTCTTCTAGATGGTCCAGTCTGGACCTAACCACATACAGATGGGTTTTTTCCAGCACTGTTTTGCAGTTTCCTGTTTAGCATAGGGACTGTGAGAAAATACCAGAGGACCTTGCAGTTCCCTGCGTGTCAGGTTGTCTGCCATTACCACTGAGTCAAGGCTGTGGGTCCAGCTTCCTTGGTTCTTCAGTCGCTTCTGAATGAAACAGCTCCTCTATTCTCCTTCTGGCTCTTTATACCCTTCACTTCATACTTTCTTTTAGGCCAGGACTTTGCTTTTCAAATAAGTTTTCTCTGAGCAACAATACTTTTCCTTGTGTGTGAAAGCACTTCCCTAGAGCAGTTGTATGCTGCTGGTTGCTATATTTGAGCATGCACAGCACAACAGTCGTGAAGGGTGATAACTAGGTTAAAAAAGAAAATTAAAAAAAGAAATTCCACATAACAGTTGTGCAGAACGCCTTAAACATGTGTGGAAAATATCTCACATGAAACACACATAAATTTTCTTGGACTTCTTTTGAAAGCTCTTCTGAAAAGTAAGATTGATGCCCAGTATCCTGCTAGAATTAGATAATCTGAGGATCCAAGATAGACAGGTTTCCTGTGAGGTCTAGTTAGCATACACAAGAGTGTATGTGTGTGAGCGCTTGTGTGTGTACAAAAAATACACTTTTTTCTTCTCTTTTAAACAAAGGGAAGGTATTACAAAAATGTGTACATCTAATTGTCACGGCAGGAGGAAAAAATATTTGCAGAAGCTTAATCAAAAGCTTTCTTCTTCTATTTCAGGATTTCATTAATAATTATTCTTATGTTATGGCTAAATATTAGTGTTTTGTGACCACCAGAGTGCATGTTGTTCCCATTGTAGTGAACCTCTCCATTTCAGAGATCTGAACGTTCCCTTTTTTAATTTGTATAGGAAGTCAACTCAAAACTTAATTCAGTCTGATGCCGTGTTTGTTTATAATAAATTCTTACAAGTGTCTGAAATGGTTGCTTTATGTTGTTGAATGGGCATGTCATTCCCCTGTTAAGAGTAATCGCATCCTTTAAAACATAGTAATGACCAGTGTCTCTAATGAAGAAACACTGTTATGGAAACAAGTTATGGAAATAGCACAAATAGCATGTCATATAACATTTTTGTTCATGAAGAACTCAGAATAACATGTGTCTTACAATGAAACTTAAGTGGAGAGCTTTTACACCAACCTGGTGTGTTGGCTGTGGAAAATGACAGCCTTTAAACCATTAATGCTAGAGTGATACCTTTAATTCCAAACAAACTTTTCTTTTGTTAACATTTGTTTTGCAACAAAGTGGCTTGCTAATGATACGGTAGAAAAAATGGCCAATGAGATGGCAGTATATAGTGAAAAATTTAAATTTGTTGATGAGACACTGTAAGTAAAACTGTTGGTAGCACAAAGTAGTAAGTACTGGAAGAACTAGTTGTATGCATCTCTGAGTCTAATTGGAACTGTAATGACCAGAGGCAAAAAAGACTGTTCATGCTGTACAGTTATGGTTTTGGTAAATAAATACTGATGTGCATATAGTAGGATGGAAAATAATACTTTATATGTTGTACTGTTTTGCTTAGACTGATGCAGTTTTATTTAGATACTGTGTTTGGTGCAGGTCACGTTACCTCTTCCTGGCTTGATTTTCCTGCTGTCTTGTGCAAAGCTACTAGAGCACAGAAAAAACTGCCCATTGAGAAGAAATTAAATATTTAAATAAAAGAGATTTAAAATATCCTATGTTTTAAAAACATGCAGTTAAGTCCTTGGTATTCATTGCCATTGCTCAACTGCAGTGCTCCATGCAGCTGTTTATATTACCCCAGGATCTGTAAAAGGGGAGGATGAAACAAATCATTTTAGTCTCCAGAACTTGCATTTTCTGGAAGAATGGGATGGCAGCTCTATGTTTTATTACATCAAAGATTATTGCATCTGTCACATTGTGCCGTTATTTAATGCTAAAGTAACGTCTGCTGTCATTAGTCAGCTCCTTGATTAGTCTTTTGGGTAGAGAGATGTTACTAGTGGGTGTAATGGTACCACAGATGCAGTCTAGTTTACTGTTTAAACTTAAAACTTTGGTTTCATCAGGTTAAAATACTTTCTATTGCAGTTAGACATTTGCACAGCTTCTGACTATTCTGTGAAATTCAGTCACATAAAAATGTGAGCCAGTGAGTCTGAGTAAGTGTAGTTCCATTAAAGGGAATGTTATCATGAATATTATCTTTTACATGTTTCATCAAAACCTGTCTGATTTTAGGTGCAGATCTTTTGTCTTGATTCAAAACTAGGAAAGACTGTTTCTCATGAAACCAAACTTCTGTCTTGCAAGTTTAGTCTATTGTATGACTAGAAATTAAATTCCTTAAATCAAGATCATCGCATTCTCTGATTGCTTAGACTTATATATTTATTTTCTTTATTTAAATTTTCTCAGAGTTCTGCTTTTGTTTTTACACTAGAGTTACTGTAAACAAATATACAAATATGGGAGGTAATGCAAAATACTTTGTGCAATTTAAAAAAAAAAAAAAAGTGAAGTTGCCTAAACAGAATGGTAAAAACTGAATGCAAGAATATGATTAAGCTGTCTTGGGGTCATCTGTTCCAAATTTCATGTGGTTTAATAGTGATGCTACTTCAAAATTGACCATTTTTGTTTACAGTGCTTTTTATTCAATGTGTGACTATTTTGGAATTACATCTAACAATTTTTTTTCTCTCTTTTACAGACTGGACTTTGACATTCTTTTCATGAAAGAGGTTTCCAAGTAGTTGTCTTATAATAACTTTGAGAAGAAGTTCTATGTAGCTCTTACTTTCAAGAGTGCTGCAAAAATGATTACTTCAGATTTGCCAGTACTACAGTGAGTATACGTTTCTCTCTATATTTGAAATCTTCAGTTTTAAAAAGGTTGAAGTAAACAGGTGATCGTGAGGCTAAAGCACAAGCTTGAGAGAAGTGCAGATTAGTGTGACTGTTCCAGGCCTCCTGTGTTGTCATATGCTGAAAAACTGTGTAAAAAATTAAAAGATTTAATCTAAAAGATATTTCTTTATATGTATGGAGATTTAACTTTGCTGTGAAAAACAAAACAAGATCTTTGCTACTTTTATGCTTCTGAATGTTGTGAGATTTCAGAAATGTGTGTGGGTTTTAGTCATAATTGACCATATTTGTATATTCCAGTTGCGTACTCTTTCTTACAATGAGCTGTGTTTATTGTGCAAAAAGCCTTTGGCTTCTGCAATTGAAGACAGCAAGTGGCATTAGCATGTTTTGATCTTGCTGGGAAATAGGAGTGGCTTATACAAATGGGAACATCACTGTGCCTGGATAAAGTGAACTATTGGAAAGAATAGCGTGGAAGTCTGTAATGAGAGGAGCTAGAGAGTAAATCAGGTAGTGTTAAGAAAGGAATTTTAGAAACAGGAACAAAATGGAGCTTTATTTGATGTGGTGGGTTAACTGTGGCCAGCTGCCAGACACCCACCCAGCCGCTCTCTCACTCCCCTCCAAGATGAAAGAGCTCATGGGGCAAGATAAAGACGGGGAAGTCACTTACCAGTTGCCCTCATGGGCAAAACAGACTTGGCTTGGGGAAAATTAATTTATTGCCAATTAAAAAAGATTTGGATGACGGTGAGAAACGAAGACAAAAACCTAAAACGTGTTCCCTCTTCCCTCGTGTCCTTTTCCCCGGTTCAACTTAACCCCTTCATTCCTGACTCCTCTGCTCACACCCCCAGCATGGGGCCCTCCGAGGGCTGCAGTGTGGATACCTGCTCCGGCGTGGGCTCCCCAGGATCCATGGGGGACTCTGTGCCCGGGCGCCGGCAGCACCTTCTCCCTCCTCCTGCTGCTCGCAGGGCCGGTCCCTCGCCCCTCACGGCGTTCGGCCCTTTCCTCAGTGGCTCCCGCAGGGCCACCGCCAGCTCCTCTGACTGGCCCAGCTGTGCCCTGCCCTGGGGCTGTCGGAACCGGCTGTGTCCGGCACGGGGCAGCCCCTGATGTCTCCTCACAGAGCCCGCCCTGCGGCCGCCCCGCTGACACCACCTTGCCACGTAGACCAAATACATTCGGTAATTATGTAATGTTAAGTTTTTTTGCTTGGAATGAACACGTGAAGATAGGAATTATCGCAGGGTGTGAAAGAGCCTCAGTTAAGACAGGGATGACCCTGATGGGTAGCACTGAGGGGGGAGCGTCAGCCCTGGGGGGGTTCTGGTTAGCTTTGAGGGTAGTTGTGGAAAAAATTTTTCTCGGTTCATATTTTCCTGGATGTGCCGCATTCAAGAAGTGAGAGTGTGGTTGTGACACGTGCCAAGGACAAAAAGCTGGGAGATTCTGTCATGGCGATGGCAGGAAAGGGATATTCCCGTTCCCAGTTCAAGAAGCTAGATGGCCTTAAGAAGTGAATGAAATATCGTAGAGGTTAAGGTTAAAAAGTACGTATTAATAGATTTGGTAACTCTGCACACCAGCTGAAAAACCTGAGCGACATTAAAGATGTCGGCATGTTCTTTAATCAGAAGATGATTGTGAGCCAACAATATTATGCAACATTAAAAAATAAAAAAAACCATGTATGTTGTTTTTTCCGGTAGAGCTGGGAATCATTTAATGCTGCTGTGTGTGAAGTGTTGGTGAGATGTCGTCATCAGTAATATATATAGTTTTGGTTGCTCATAAACAAGATGAGCTCTTTCTTTTTACAAAAAAATCAGCAGGATTTGCACGTAAAGGTTTTGAGCCTCTCCTGAGGGCTCAGAACATTAAGTCTAGTGTGGACGAGGTATCAAAGAAAGTGATAACTGCTAATTCAGGAGGTCCCAACCGGACTTTAATGAGAAAGGAGTCTGGCTACGGGTGAGAAAACCTGAAGCAATCTTTGGTTTAGGGGTATTAGCTTCACACATTTAGATTTGGGAAGCCACAATCCGGTTCCCTACAGAGAAAGCCAAGGTTTTCTTTCTAGCTCTTAAACAAGGAGCTATGGAGGATTATTACACGCTACCAGTCCTATGCCTTATTTCTATTTTTTCATAATGTTTTCTAATCTTTTCGGCTACCCTGTTTAAACAAAGGGTCCTAAAGTCAATTTGATATATTAATGTACTTTGCATAGGACCATATCGAATATTCCCTCCCAAATTCTTCTCTGTTGAGGGAACATGAAAGGATAAATCTTTAATCTTTCTGGATTCATAAAAGAGGCTTCAGAATGCAGTGAAGACAGGATTTCAATTATTGGTGTTTCAGATGTAGGGGGAAAAACCTGTGGTGTGTTTGACCTGGGTGACTGACTGTTATGAGTCTTCTCTCAATGGGATGACTCATATTTGCTGTGAGGCATGTTCCTCTTTAGATTTTGAAGATCAACCATGAGAGCTGATTCATCCATGATTCATGAGCCTGTGCATTTAGCCATTTTTCTTCATGAATGCTTTTTTTCACAAGGCTGAGTCTGGTGGTAGCAATTACTGAATTTATCTCTGCCAGAACCTTGAGCCACCTCAGCAACACAGGTAAAAGCTTATAGAAGTGTTTTTATTTACAAAAACTGATACATGAACATAGGTTTTTGGTGTGGTGTTATGGGGGAGTGGTACATGCTCTATAGCTAGGGCTTTATGTAATAGTAGAAGGAAGGTAAACTTGTTTTGATTTATTTTGCAGAGGTGAAATTTACTGTGTCTATGGAAATATGTTCTTCAGAAGCATGACATGGTAAACGGCTGCATAGCCGTTAATTCTTCATTACCATATGGTTAGTTTCAATGGCTAGTTATTATAACTTTGGAATAATATCTGGAGTTTTTAGGAGGGATCCTGGAGTTACTGCCGGTTTTCTAGGGTGCTTTAGCCACCACAGAAACCAGAAAGAAAAGCAGAATAAATTTGAGCCCCTGAAAGGGGTTATCATTTGTCTGCTTTACTCTGCCCACCCCAGCCTTGTACGTCTCCCACACTCTGCCAAATTCTCTTATGTCTCTGTCATGTCAAAGGTGTCTTAGAGAGGAAAGGTTTAGCCTTAGGCACCACCACCTGTCCTCTTAGATGAGGCAGATCTCCTTAGGCCCAGATTATTTTCCCTCCCAACAGCTTCGGGAAAGATAAATTGTGACTAAGCCTAAGTTTTCCCCTCAGGTGACTAGTCACACACACATAAAATAGGGATAGGATCATTCTGGTCTATTAAGATGTGGATGACTGCCACCAGATAAATTACTTCCTAGCAGTTCTGCAAGATGTGTAGGGAATGAGGGAGATGGATGCTGGCCAGATGCTCTTCTCAATGAGTGTTAAAAAGCTGACAGAACTGCAGGCAGTTAAGAGATGCTTTACTCCTCCTATTAGTTCAGAAATAAGAAGAAAAGGGGCACGTGCGTGTGTACCCAGAGCAGCTGTAAGGCCTTGACAGAAGCAAGAAGCACTACCTCCCAAACTGAAGGGACTCAAGGCTGCAGTGGAAGGGCCTTTCTGTGCGGGAGTTATATGATTCAGACAGAATTCCCTGCTACTTGAAATGATGTTTATTTTAATGTTCAATCAGCCAAGGACTGTAGGTTGTCCTTGATCCTGTCTCCCTACTCCAAATAATGCGAGGATTGAAGGGAACTTACTTTCTGATGTTTTCCCCTTACTCCTTACATACTTATATTCGTTGCCAGAAAGAAATCTCCGCTCTGCCTCACATATTGTTAGGGTGAGATTCATCTTGTTTAATTTTAAACACTTAATTTGAGCTGCTTGTCTAGATCACCTTACCATCAATGGAGAGAAAAGAAAATTTATAAAAACTAAACCGTCTGACCAATTTTGGACACTGACCTTAGCATTAGGTATGTTGCACCTTAAGATTTTCTGTTTTGTGAATTGTGTATGTCTCAAATTTAGATTAGATGAATCTCACCCTTAGTACTGATTTATTGAGCCTTTCCCAAAAGGCTTCCAGCAAACCAGAGTTTTACCAGAAAAATATTAGAGAAGCATGGTTATCAGGTTTAAGACAACAGTCTGTTTAAGACAAAGAAGAGAAGGTGGTTAATAATTAAACTGTTCCTTCCATATGGAGTGTTCCGAAGCAATTGAAATTTCCAGAACTAAATACACAAATCTCAGTAGGTTTTGCTAGACCCAGACAGAGGCTGTAGCAAAGTCAAGTTCTCTGTGGACTAGATGCATGTAAAATAGTAATACAGTTTAATTTATTTGTATAGCCCTGGTGTTTCAAGGGAAGTGTTTGAGCCATTTGCCTAGGAAGACTGCTGAATCTGGTTTTAATAGAGAAAAATCTTTATCCTGATGATATTAGGGGTGTGGTTTTGTAGGCTAGCAAAGCTACAGCATTTCCCCAGGAATGGGAGTATTGCTTAGACCACACCATGCCTAAAATTTTTCCAGTAAGCATCTGTGTAGACCAGAGAGAAGTTTATTTTTTCTACAGAGAGCAAGAGAGAATGGCTTTAATTTCTATACAGCAATAGAAAGCAGCAGATATTTTTATGGGATTCCTCACTTCTATATTCAAAAGTTATTTAAAAAAAAAAAGTCATTGTGAGGCAATACGCATTTTTGTCAAATTGAGTTGCAGTGTGATGGCTGGCCTTTGAGTAAAGGCTGGATACTTCCATCCGCATAGAGATTGCTTTCAGCTGTATTCACTGCATTGCTTTGCACTAGTGTGGCCCTATTTTACCAAATAATTTTGAACTCTGTGTGGGATATCTTTTATTTGGTTTTAGACTTTTACAATATTTTTTTTTCAAATTCATAGCTCAATATTGAGTTTTTAAAATTTCATATTTTATGAAGCAGAAAAGCTACTTTTCTTTAGTTTTATCACAACACAGCTGCATTTTCAGTATTTTGTAGAGATACTGTAGAGATATTTTGCAGAGATACTGTTTTACAAGTGTATAATTTGGGAACTCGAATATACTTGAATACTGTTTTTTAATCTAGGGTGCCTGGTTTTCTGGGAGGTGTAGAGTATAATCCATTAGAGATAATCCATTGAAGTTACTTTCAGAAAAGGACATTCATATATGTTCTCCTGCATTCTAGCTTTTGTCAAGGATTCTGTGGACCCCTTGGTGTTTTTGTGCTTGCAAATTGGAAAAGGTTAGAAAATAATGTCTTAATATTAGAAATTCATTCATCAATAGTTGTGCAGAATTATTTGGGTTAGCAGACCTAGAACAGTACAGTAATTTCAGTAAAGAGAAGTATCAGAACGTTCTTGATTCTGATACAGTGATGTTTGTATTCTTCTGCATTACTAAATGGCTTTCTTGGTGACACAGCACACTTGTGAAGTATTCCTGATTTACAGAACACAAAAAATAAAACCCCAGACAATGTGGAAGATCTGTGTAGATCTTGGCTTGCTGAATCTTCTCAGTTTTTGTAAACCAGCTCACTAATGCCGCCTTTTATCTTTGAGGCTGTATAAAATAACGGAATAGTCTGATTTTCACTTTCCCCTTGCACAAGTTTTCCAGCAATTTAACTCCTTTCACTTCAAGTAAATGGTACTGGATTTAACAAAATGTCTGATTAGAGCTAGACTTACCCATCTTTCAGTAATCTAGGACATTAGTACAGTTACTCTTTCATTTACAGAGATCTCATGCACTGGTGATCTTGCAAACTAAAAATAAAGCACATCAGTAACAGGTATGGTTTTGCTTATGGGCTCTTCTTGGGCAAAATCTAATGCCTCAGAAGATCAATTAGAAGCTGAGTTTCTTCAAGCAGCCAGGTCTATTTTGAAGGCAGAGAAGTACCTGTGCACCTGGTTGGGGGGGGAGGGGGTGGAAATTGGGGTAATGGTTTTTTTTTCCTACTTAGTATGGTCTTAAGTCTAAAACAGGAATGATTGAAAAATGATACTGTGGGCTTCTCTGCTAATAGTCATTGAGCAATGTCAAGGTTTTTTCATTGTACAAGTGAAAATGTTTTTCTAACTGCAAGAATCACAGATGTCTTCAGATCAAAGTGAGTTTTCTGGTTTGTGCCTCACGGTCAGTGTTAATCCTATCTTTATTAACAGCTGCGCAATACCATTGTCTTCGAGTGTGACTAAAAACACAATGTAACCCGAGTGGGAACTTGTGTAACTGTTCTAATGATGTGATAGCTGGATTGGACTCCAGTTTGCTTTCTCATGGCCTTGAAAGCAGCTCCGAAGTAGTTACTAAGAGTAAAAGAAAGTTGATGCTAGTGAATACATTGTGGGATGGATATGTTGAGAATGTGCTTTTTAATATAGCCAGTGTTTGAAGTGTAACATGGTTTCAAAAGAAGCTGTTAATTTAAATAACTTCCAGTCTATAAAATGACATTCCAGCCCATAAAAAGGTAAGGCTTTTTGCCAGGGCTAACAATACTTAGTTCCTTAGTTTGCAGAATAAATGTGGCAAGCCTTTTATTGCTGACCTTTTTTTTTTTTTTCTGGCTTAGGACTAAATATTTAATCAGTCAGTTATAGATTACTTGTTGATTTCAAATCATTTTAATTTATCTAGTGTTTTTCCCCCCCTAGGGATTCTACAAATGAAACTACTGCACATTCAGATGCTGGCAGTGAGCTTGAAGAAGCAGAAGTCAAAGGAAAAAGAAAAAGGGGCCGTCCTGGCAGGCCTCCAGTATGTGTAATTTAGTTTTGTTTCGTTATGCATCTATTTAAAATTGACTGCAAACTGTTTTTCATCTAATCATCTTGTGGTCACATAAGTAGGCTTTTAATGAGCCCTATGTCAAACTTTATGAAGACTTGTAGTATGAAATATTTATCAGATTGATATACAAACAATGTTTGGAGTATTTAAAAAGGGACATAAAAATGAGCTCATAATGGCTATTACTTTTTCTTTCGCTAGCTCCTTACATGAACATTACAATTTTGTTGTTATTGTCGTATTACAACATTCTTCCAGACATGAGAATAATCTCAGTAAGCACAACCACTTTCTGTTTCGAAAGTTGTAATGGATTTTAAGTGACAAATGACATTTGAGCCATCCTTTTACTAAGTCATAATCTCTTAATGTGAGTGGAAGAGTTGCAGCATAGTATTAACTAAATGTCTCAGAAGGATCTGTTAACACATCTTAAAAATTCATGTAATTGACATACACTTTGTCCTACGTGTAGATTGGGAGCTTCAACCTATTCTCTGGCATAGTGCAGCAGATGATATTGCTGTCTGCTGTATAAGATTTGCTGTTCTTCAGTAGTCTTTGCCCATTGCTGGCCCATGACTGGGAACGTACAGAAACAGTTCTCTATTACACATAGTATTTAAGGAGGCTTTCTCTTTTATTTTCATTTATTGTATAAAATAGCCAATTTATTGGAAAATACACAAAAAGTTTTGTGTGTCATGTTGTCCTTCATTTTAGTTCTTCGGGGTCATCAGAGGTAGTTCTCTTGATTATATCACTTGAAGTACACACTGTGGAATAAGATTTTTGGTGGGAACTTCTGTGTGTTTGTTATTAATGGTTTTGATTCTCCGCTTAGTGTTTGTCTGCGAATACACCCCCGGTATGAATGTGCTATATATATATATATATATATAGCACTAGTAGATTGAGACTTTTTTTTTTTTTTCCCCCCTAAGACCTTCAACCCTAAGTCTAACCCCTTAAGCATGGGCTAGTGAGGCTGTAAGAATGGACAGAACCACGTGTTCCTCTCAAGCACGCTGGCCAAACTGGAGCAAACTCCTCCTTATTGGTTTTCAGTTTGCATCACAGTTTCTGGACTTACTTTGGGAGCCAACATTTTAAATCCTGGGCTTTTCTGGGCATGTTGTCTTCCTTTTTGAAAGCTTTTGAACAGTGTTTCCTATGATGGCATATATTCTTCATCAGGTGGACAGATTTGCTCACAAACATGGAGCTTCTTTACAGGAAGCTTTAAAGAAGCATGTAAAGAGAACAGGTCATCTGTTTATACAGCTTGTAAGCAAAGGGCAAAATCAGAAATTATCTTAAGAATATCTCATTAGTAAACCTCTGAGTTCTTGCAGATCCAATAAAAAAAACCAGAGGATGGTGCAACCTGATTGCTAACCCAGAAGGTTGTCAGAGTGTAGGAAATAAAGTTAAAGCAACACTAGTGGTATTTTGTACCCACCACACATTCACTGGAAAGGAAAGTTGAATGTTACAAAAGGTATTTCTCATCCCTCTGTTTGAGCTTGTTAGTAGCTCCTGTGGGAATAGTTGCTGAAGCACTCTACTGGTCCTGCTGTCAAGTTTCTACAGGAGCCTGTTGCTCATTATGCTTAGAAAACTCCAGGCTCATTAAGTGTACATGATGGTAAAGTGATGAACATAGAGAGGAAGCAGCCATTGCTTCATACATAAGATGGTGGACTGTGAGCTTACATAAAATAAGCATAAATAAATACATAAATAAAATAGGTGTGTGAGCAACATAAAATGATGTTGCTGCTAAGGAGCAAGACCTTAGGGTTATCAGAGACGATTCCATGAAAGCATCATCTTAATGCTCAATGGGGTCAAAACAACCAAATCCAGTCTTAAAACTCTGGGGAAGAGAATAGAGAATAAAACAAATTCTGTGTCCTGTATAAAACTGTGGTTTGCCAAAATTTGGAATACTTTGCACAATTCTAGTTTCTCTTCCCCTCTCGACCTCTGCCCCAAAATCTCAAGAAGAGTGTATTAGGACTGGAGGAGGTTCAGAGAAGAGAAACAATGATGGTCAATCATGGAATCAGGCTGGGAGGGACCTCAGGAGGTCTCATTGCAACCTCCTGCTCAGAGCAGGGTCACCTTTGGGATCAGACCACGTTGCTCGGGGCTTTTCCAGTCTGGTCTTGAAAACCACCAAGGCTGGAGACTGCACAGCCTCTCTCAGCAACCTGTTTCATTTTATTTCGTGAAAAATTTCTCCCTTGTAGGCAATCAGAACCTCTCTTGCTTCAGTTCATGACTACTGTCAGTTGTCCTCCCACTGTATGCCGCTGCAAAAAGCCTCACAGAGGGAGCATTCCCAGCCCCCCAGCTATGTTGGTAGCACTCTGCTGAACTTATTCTAGTTTATGAATACCTCCCTCACATTTAGAGGGCCAAAACTGGACAGGGTGTTCCAGATATGGGCTAAGAAGTGCGGAGTAAAAGGGTGTAATCACTTTCCTTGGTGTACTGCTATATTCCTGTTTGTACAGCCCAGGGTGCTGATGGCCTTTGCTGCTCAGGCACATGGCTGTCTCATGTCCAGTTTGCTGTCTGCCAGGACCCCAAGTCTTTTCCACAGAGCTGTTCCCTGACTAGCCGGTCTCCAGCCTGTGTTGGTGCAGGGATTTATTCCTCTGCCAAGGGCAGGTCTTTGCATTTGTCCATGTTGAATTTTGAGTATACTGTTAGCCCAGTCCTCCAGACTGTCAATAGCAGTCTTGCCCTTGATGTCATCAAGCAGTCTCCCTGCCAATTTGGTGTCATCTGCACACTTGACAGAAGCACACTCTCTCACCCCCTCTGGCTATCTGATAAAGATGGGAAACCGGACATGTACCAGTTAGACTTCTGTTGTACTCCCTCATCACCAGCCTCCAGGTAGAGAATGATCCATTAACCACTAGGCTCTGAGCCCAGCAGTTCAACCACTTCTCCACCCATCTAGTTGTCTACCCATGCAGATCACAACTTCCCAACTTGGATACAAGAATATTGTGGGAAACTGCTGAAAACCTTGCTAAAGTCAAGATAAATGGCGTCTATTGCTCTCCCCTCATCCGCAAATTCAGTCATTTTGCTACAGTTTTTTGGGTGACTTGACAAAGTGTACATGCTTGGATACACAATCAAATCCTGCCTTCAAAATTGATACTGCAGCAACAGAAAAGAATAAATAAGGTTCTACAAAAAAATAACCAAAAAAGAAAAAGCCACTCAATGTTTAATATCTTGAGGAGAAATGCAAACACCTTGGAAAGTCTAATCTAGGCAATTAAATTTATAACATTATTTGATATTAAAAGTCATGGACTTAGTAATTGACGTATTGACTTTGCAAACATCGTATTTCACTTTCCCTCCTCCTCCACATTTCTCACCTATCCATGTTGCTAACCCATCCACTTTCCACAGGTGAATTATCTGTTTCTTACAGGAGGTGCAGCTCTGACATTGCTCCCCCACTTTTCCATCTCCTAACATTATTTTTATTTCCTCCACAGGTACCACCTACCTTTACTCTCAGATGTGAAACAGAGTAAAATATTTAGTTAAATTCAGAGCTTTTTTTCTCAACTGATACTTAGCTTTGATGTTTTTCATTTCTGTTATAGACCTAAAGAAAGGCTTTTCTGCCCAAAGGCTCTTCTGTTTTTTGTGGTGGTGTTTTTTTTTTTTCCTAACTAAAATATTACGGTCTAATAAGATTTGATCTCTCCCTGCAAGTGCTGATTGGCTTGTGTCCTTAGGCCAGCACAGCTACAGTGACACATCTGCCATAAACATATTGACCTCTTTTGGAAAGAGAGTTTACTCTTCTGTGCTGTTTTGTCTAGCTGCATGGTTCTATTACAGAGCTGCACACAATGTACTCCATCAAATATATGTATGTATGTATTTTAAATAGGTTTCTGCTGTAGTGTTATGGAATGGACTTGATCTTTTATCAGAAAGATAGACTACTACTAGATGATTTTCCAAACTTTTTTCCAAAGAAAGACATTCCTCTTTGCAGATTTGAGACTTTTGTAAGGAGATGGTCCTCATTTGAAAATTTGCCATTTGTAGCAAATACTCTTCAGTTCATAGAGAACCTTAATATTTTGGGGAGCCTTCCCTTCCTGAAAACGCTGCTTTCCAAGTTGCTCCTCTGCTTCTGTAAGAGACTACTCTAATAGTCAACTTGCAAAGAGATTAAGTGCATTGGTCCTTCAAAATAACTCTCAGAATCTAATCTGATTGTCCTGAATTCACCAGCCCTTGCAGTGAATTTAGCAGGAGTTGCACCATGTCCTGTTCTAGCATTGACAATGGCTGGGGCTGGCCTCCCACTTGCCCGTGTCCACTTCTGAACACTGAGTCTTGTAGACCAGATGCCTGTGGAATGACTGGCCAGGAGGTGAATCTGTCCAGTCAGTGGGATATTTTGGTGCATGTATTTATGCTATCCTGTATGTCAGCATACCTTCTGGATATATATTTAGTGAATTGTGTGGGGTGTATTTAAGGAGTGACCTATAACAGTCCTCTGGTTGAAGTTGCTGAGTAACATTGGCCAAAAATGCCTTTTCTGTCTGCTGCATTGTTGAAATACATGGGTATGGATGCGCTCTCCTGTTCTAGGTAGGGGATTTGAAAGCCCAAGGGCTTATGATGCAATGCAGCTTTCACATTAGTGAGCTTGGGCTCAGATCAGTTATTTATCTGTCCTTTTTTGTCTCCTCTCCTAGATCAACGCTGTCTGTTCAATGTTGTTGGCATGCTTTATTTTAACCTACCTGGCCTTACCTTCCCAGGAGCTCAGAATAGCTTGGTTTAAACCTCAGCTGTTAGAGGTTGAGGGAGTGAGAGGGATCCCTGGCTATATTTCAGCTTTGAAGTAGGAATAGACAGATTAGCCTCTTTGACTCAGAGGACAAGAAGAAATGTCAGTCTTTCTGTTCCAGAGGTGGCAATTCTGAGATCTCTGCTGGTGTCTCTCTCATCCCATACTCAGGGCCGCAGCATGCCTTTCTCCAACTCCTCTCCTCAGATTCTTCTGTTAAGGCAAGATGGAACAAGGCACTTCTGATCCTTTTGTCCCCAGCGCAGACTGTACAGTTTTGCTTTCAGATCTTTTCGTATTTTTTGGTGTGGAGGAGACAGACCACAATACCTTATCTTTGGATTTGCAGCAGACTCTTAGCCTTATTTAGCCTTGTAGCATGGATGTTAGATACTGTAGGGGACTGAGTTCTCCTTCTACTTCCAAATCATACACATCCTGATTAATAGTAGGAAGGAATCCTCTTGGAAGAATTTCTTTTCATAGTAGTCGAGGTTTGTGGTTTGGTGTGACTTACATCAGTGTCCTGTTTCAGCTTGCTTGCCTGATATTTTAGGTCTGTCCCTTAAAAGCAAAGTGAATAAGTCTTTCTGTAGTTCTGTGGAAATGCAGTGCATGTACAGCCAGTATGTGAAGACTTCTCTATCCTGCCACTTGTAGCTTCCTGGTGGAGAAATCCTAATGGCATTTGAAGTTTTCCTTTTAAGCTTTTGATGGGATGGTCCTTGTATTTTTGGCAATCTAATCTATTCTTCATTTTTCTGTGGAAATAGTCTTTTTTTGGTAGCAATTGCCTCAGCTAGAAGAATTGAAGTGATTCAAGCATTTATAGCAGACTCTCTTGATTCTTTAAGATGACTTTTAGAACTCTTGCTAGGTTTTTAAATAAGGATGAAAAAAAGCAATGCCACCCCCCAATACTGCCTCTGCTTTTTTTTGTTCTAAACTGCATGTGCTACAGCTGAAGCAGCTCTGTATGCGCTGGATGTTAGGGGACCTGCATCTGTCTTTATTTGTGGGATGAGGCTTTTCATAGGGAGCGCCTTGTTTGTTTCTATGACGAAAAAAGTCCAAAGGACTGACCGTTTGAATCCAAGAACTTCTCCCTAGACAACCATGGTGATGTTACAAAGTGTGCGGTAGCCTTCTTTTTTTAATCAGGAGTAATTCAGAAAGAGCTCAGACATTACCCCTCTTCTGCGTAACACGAGGTTATAATGCAGAGTCCTCTCAAGAGGATGATGCCTTTGAGAGGCAAGTTCTTCAGTCTTACTCAGGTGGAAGGTTAAAAAGCTTCTTTCAGCTATCTTGAGAAATGGGGTATTGCTTTAAATTACTTACGGTATGAATGCACAGAGGCCATCATTTAAGGCGGTGGGTTAGGTGGAGTTACTGACCTGTAACACTTTTACTGTCTTTATTTCTTCGTGAAGTGCGTCAGATGAACTTGGGGAATGTTAATGGAAAATGTCAAGCCACTTTCACTTTTTTTTTTTTGGCAGTGTGTGAATTAACTTTCACTGTATTACTTGATTTTACAATGTGGGTCACTTTTTTTTTCCTTCACAATCATTTTAAAGACATGAAAGGAAAAGCATTATCTAGCTAATTTATTACAAAATTCTGAATTGTCATCATTTTAGTTTAATTACAGTCAAGGTGTAAGTATTTTGTTTCCTGTTTGCCTTAGTTTAAGCCTTAAAGCAGCAGGTAAACTATGTGGTCATCAATATGGCCATTTTAGAGTTGTTTCTGTGGCACGTTCTGGAACTTCTGAATATCCTAATGCTGGTGTGTATAAATCCTTAGCTTTTAGTTGTTGTCAGTTGAATCTACTGCACAGATCTGAAAAATGATTAGTAACTTCTGTTTTCATTTGGCAACTCAGTCCATTTTGACACCACCACCAGTCTGACTGTCTGTCCTGAGTCTCAGAATGAAAACACAGATTTAACTGCTACAGGCTCACAGCTCCAAGCAGCGCCTGTCTTGGTGTGTGATTAAAAAGCCTCAAGCTTTTTTACCTTGTCATGCTTCTTTATCCCTCCGTCTGGTAGTCCTAATTCACCTCAGTGTCGGCTCTGCCACTGCAGCAGATGCCTGGATTATGGAAATTGTTACAAGGATTTATGAATACATTTAGATGCAATATTGCTAACCAGCTTGTCTGTTCCATGACTTTTCAGAGATCCCTCTCATAAACAGGAGAAAAGTCAGTTTTGAGTCTGGAAAACAGTCAGTTCTTACCCACCTCAGGATTCTAACAAACTGACACTTAAAAAGGAAAAAAAAAACCCATGCATGACTGTCAATTTAAGAGGGCTTTAGGTAGAGGCAGGAAATTTCTGGCTGAAAGGGTGTAAAGGGGCAAGCAATAACCACAATTGTTGTTCCTGTTAGGAAGCAGAGGTTCTATTTTTCCTGTATCTTGATGACCATTTAGTGGATCCTCACAAGAGTAGACTTGCTACAAATTCACTCTGGTCTTATGAAACATCACATTTTACACCTGTCAGTGATAGTCTGACAGGTTTACTGGAGCCACACTCATCCTTGGGCAGGGCTGTTTCTATGTGGAAGCTCTTCATGGCATTAGAGGATGGATTTTTTTGTGTTGAGCTGAAGGACCACCCATTCCTGTGAATGCAGGTGTATCTCTTTTGGGATGCAGGGCTACCTCTGTTTGGCATGCTCAATGCCAAACATAATTTTTAGATTTGTAGCTTGACTTTGCAACTCCACTTCCAAGAGCACCCTGCCTCTGCAGATATTCCACAGATATTCTGTATCATGAAGGAGTCTTCTTTGCGTTTCTGTGGATGTACCAGTCCATGCTTTTTCTTCACTTGCTTCAGTGGTGTTGGATATCTCCATCCTGGGATAGAATCATAGAACACCAGGTTGGAAGGGACCTCAAGGATCTTCTGGTCCAACCTTTCTTGGCAAAAGCATGGTCTAAACAAGATGGCCCAGCACCCTGTCCAGCTGAATCTTAAAAGTGTCCAATGTTGGGGAATCCACCACTTCCCTGGGGAGATTATTCCAATGGCTGATTGTTCTCATTGTGAAAAATTTTCCTCTTGAAATAGGGTTACCTATTCAGCTTTTGTACTCAGAGGTAGGAACCTGTATGAAGCTCAGATCTGTCAAGATGGCCTGCACAGTTTCTTGCTGTAAGTTCAGGGACACTACGTGCAAGTCATGTGTGCCAACAGTGTTGTAATATTGTATGTTAATGAATAAGATAATGCCAGTTCCTCACTTCTGTGCCTTGTGCTTGCGGAACTTTATAATTAGAGTACCAGGCAGTTTCTGGAGGCTGGAGGACCTACGTATGACTTGCTTTCATATTTGCACTCGGAGTGGGATTGAGCTTGGGCTTCCTGTCAGATGCCTATGGGGTAGAAGTGCTGTGGAGTGGAAGTCTGGTGGACACCCTTCCTCTAGTCCCTCTCCACCTAAAGATAATGTTAATCCCTGCCTAACTCAAAGTTCTGGTTTTGCATTTTCTTCAGTTTCTCGGTGGAGGATCCTTTGTCTGCTTGTTTTGCTCTCTTGAGGCAGGATTCCATACAGATCCTGCATCTGGATTTAGCTACGCCAGCTTGGATGCAGAATGGCTTTCGTTAAATAAAAGACTTGGTTTCTCCACTGTGAGAGATGTTCTCATTGTCAAAAGAAAATCTATACCAGAGAGGAACTTTATTCAAGTAGACTCAGTACTACATCTGGTGTTAATTCAGGTCCAGGATATTGAGATATTTACTTGGGCTTGAAGAATCTGGCTTTGTCCAGTAATTCTGTCAAAAGTACATCTGTTGCTTATTTCTGTACCTCTTTTGAGAACTCTCTGGTGTTCTCACCCTTCTAATTCAAACTATGAGTCTTGGTCAAAGCACCCCCCTTTCCCCAGGGTACCTGACAAAAGTGGAGTTTAAACTGAGCGTTTACATGGCTTGTGATTACTCATTTTGAAGGTGCGCGTGCTGGTCCATAGTACTCATGCCAGTGTAGGTGGCTTTTCTCATTACTTTGCAGTAACAAGGTATCTTTGGATGTGTGCATTTCACGTCCATCTCCTACTTGCTTTCCCTTCATCCTTGCAGTGTTAATGTCTCCCTTTGAATGGTATGTTGAGAAAAACTGAGTATGGAAGGGGCTAGCTTCTGTGGAGGGCATCAACTTGCATTCCTGCTTTCATTTAGCAGTACTTGTAGCTAGTTGAAGTGCTTATGGCTTACTGTCACCCAGATTGAATAAGCACATGGATTATATATCTCAAAAGAATCAATTTACTTCTAATTCTTTGCCATTTTATTAAATAGTGATCATGTGTCTCTTTGGAGCTTAGTAGAGCTCAAACATTTCATGTATTGATAGCTTTCCTGCTGATAAAGGCAGCTTTGCACGTTTAAAAATTCATTGAGGGAGAACACATATTCTTTTGATAATCAGTGCAGTTGTTATCCAGAAATCTTTTCACAGAGATTGTACCATTATTTTAAGCTTTCCAGCTTGCATTTGTATGCAAGTCCTTCATTGAATATTTGCAAGAGGCAGTTGCAGTTGCAGTTGCACTCTACCTTGCCCTTTTCTTTAGCTCTCGGGCCCAACCAGCAGTGATCCCTTTTAATGTAAGGGGAGAGCTAGACTGCAGGTCTGTCTTCTACCAGCTCTCTTCCAGAAATTAGATCCCTTTCCTCTGCAGGAAAAGTCTTAAATGTGTCTGCAATTGGAAGATGCAACCAAAAATGTTGACTTCATGTTCTTTACTAAAAGCTTTAATAGAAACTGGCTGACAGTATACTCAAGGAAATGGTACTATGAGGATATTGTCCTAAATATAATCTTCGAGTTGCTTGTGTGTTGTTTTCTTTAACATAAGTCCTCAAAATAGCTTCATTGTTCTGTGGAAGACGGCAGCTTTTGCTTTTGTCTGCCTCACAGTAGGGAAAAAGAATAGAATATGGAAGTAAGATCATAGCAGGAATCTTGTGTTATTTTCCCCAGAAACTTTTTTTTTTTTTTTTCATAAGGTGACTTAAGTTCAGAGCAAACTGTTCACTAGGTGACTTCTTACAAGTGGGATCTATACCACCTGATTATAAGCTTGAAGAATCTAGAGAAAATTTACATTAAATAATTTAGATTCATAGGGAAAATGTTTTAACCTATAAAATTTTGAAGAAAGGGGCTATTATGATGATCTACTAAATCTGGCTCTATAAATTCAGTGATTTAATTTGAGTTGAGTTGGAGCTGACTCTTTATGTACAGTTTCTTATAAAAGTTGTATAAAAACAAAAATACAGAAAATGAGTGTTAACATGACAAGTGTATTTTTAATAACTTATTGTCTTCCAAAGATCATTCGTTATTCTAAAAGTTCATTTTGTGTGCCAACATTAAACACCTTTGCTGTCCTGTCTGTAATTTGCTACCATTTATCTAGTTTTAGTCATGTTGTCGACTATCTGTTTGTGTTGAATAAGACTAATATGAGTATTGATGTGAACTGGTACTCCAACGTTGGAAATTCACCACTACTTACCTTGACATGACAGTGGCTTTTAAGTTGTTCCTCAACAGCTACTGATAAATAAAAAAATATGTACCTGACTGGATAAAGTCTTAAGCAACTTGGTTGAATTTCATAGCTGACCCTGCTTTGAGCAGGAGGTCAGGCTGGAGACCTCCTGAGATCCCTTCCAGCCTGGCTTATTCTGTGATACTTGTGTGTATATACACGTGTGAGTGTATAAATGTGTGTGTAATATTTATGTATAATCTATAAAGATACATTGAGTGATTTCAGATATAGCTATAATAAATTTTCATTCTGCTGGTTTTCTTTGCCCAGTCTGCCACTAAGAAACCTCGGAAGTCTCCAGCAGACAAGGGTCGTTCTGAATCTGGAGCTAGAGGAGCAAGTCGTGGAAGAGCTAATGGCCACCCTCAGCAGAATGGAGAAGGGGACCCTGTCACTTTGTTTGAGGTGGTTAAGCTGGGAAAGAGTGCTATGCAGGTAAAATAACTAATTGTGTTACCCCTTCACAATTCCGTATATCCTGACTGTAGTAGTTCAGTCTAAGCTACGCTTTTGTAAACAATTGTATTTTTTCATAACCTGTATAGGTCCAATAGTCTGTCTGTGTATGATAAAGTAAGGGACAGAATGTGCTTTGATTGAGTTGAGGACTGTCATATATACTTCTGAAAGACAAGAGACAGATCAGAAAGTCATGTATTTGAAATTCTCCATTATTTTGTTCATTACTTCCAAATTGAAAATACATGTTGGTATTAAGTGGTCCATTAAAGAATATCCGTAATAAGTTTTATGTGAGGGAAAAGTATATGATATTATGATGCATCCAAGGCTTTTTTTGTTTGCTTATTTTTTCAAAAATACCTGCTGACAAGCAGTTTTGAGTACTTTGCACTGCAGCTTGCATTCTTCTTGCTGTCCCTACCAGAGCAGCAGATGAAGGCTAAACCAGTTGCCTAGACTTCCTCTGTGTCTGAGGGACAAAGATGGACACATCCTGAAGGCAAATTTTTCATTATAAAATAAATATCTAAGATAGTTGTAGTGAATTGCCTCTGGAAGTGTTTCTTACTCCTTTATGTTTTGATCAATTTCAGAGGTCTTACAGGATCTCTTGGGCCAGATGAGTCCTGCCTCAAGAACCTCTGTAGATGATTGATTTTGACAGTACTTGTATGCTTTTAGTAAGCTATTGTGCTTCAGCTATTGTTTTTGGCACTCAAAGGAGAAACAATGGGCCCAAAACAGTGTTCATCTGGTGCAGTGCAAAGCCAACAGTCGTTCCTACTGAAGGATTGTTTAACAAACCTCCTTTGCTTTGCATTTCAACAAAACAGGACTCATGCAATATCAGTTAGTTTGTTTTAACTTTGTGGTGCTAACTAACACGAGAAAATTACAAATTAGGAAAATTAGGGCCAAGTCCCATTTTCACTCTTACTTTTAGTGTAGCTAAAAGCTAAGCCTAATTAACTCTCAAAGGAATCTAGTCTTCCAAACGAGTGAAAGCTGTTGAAAATTTTCTCTCAGTCTCAAATCTGTGGAAGGTCTGAGATGTAATTTTAAAGAAGTAATAAGCAGGAAGGAAATGAGAATTTTTATTCTTCATAGTTGCTGTATTTACAGTTATTCAGGATTGACCCTTCTTATCTAGTAGGTGAAGACAGAACAAATTTACTCCTAACAAAGCTACAGATTCCTTGTGCCTCTTCTTCCTACATGTTTTAAGTCAGGGCTTCCAACTTTGCTTGGTTTTCAACACTTTTTCAAATTTCTTTTTTGGCAGGATTTGAGGAAACATCTGGAGTCTATTTTCTGGTTTTACTGTGGTACAGAACATACAATATGCTTTATGTAGTATGTTTATCTTAGAGTTATTGATATTTGCAGGAGCCAAATGAAAAGGAATGGGTGATTGCTTTGATATTTGATGACTCTGTGTGTATGGAATTGACTTTGATACATTTCATCTATTTCAAGAGAGATGCCATCAGAAGTCTTCTGCAGATGAAAGTCTAAAAAGAAATTATCTGCATGTTTGTATTAAGAAACCTTTAGAATTCAGATACAAAGGGATTGTTTTGAGAAGTTTAATATTTGTATATGCACATATAGATGGGCGTGTGTCTGTATATTTGTGTATATATACGCGTGCATATATACATGTGCATGCACATACTTAAAATGTGCCCAGCCTACATATATGAGAAAGAAGTAGACAGCACATTTTAAGCAGTGGAGAAATGATAAGCAAATAGTAAAGCAATAAGCAAGTTTATTTGAAGGCCTGCAATGCAAACAGGCATAAATGACTTGAGCCATAATTTCAAGAGTATGTGTCACTTGTGCACCTTTGAAAATTTTACTATTGGTAAAAATATTCCAAAAAAAAGAAAGAAAGAAACCCTATAGCGGGAAAGAGGATGCAATTAAAATGTGTTTTAGTATTTTTTTAACTTGCACTTCTGGACAATAATCTCATGTGAAACCAAGGTTCTAAAAACCAAACTTATTAGCGTCTTTATACTTTTCTTTTTCTTTAATAGCTTAGGGATTTTGATGTAACAATTAGGAATGCTTAGCATTTTTGTTTTTCATAGTTTCGATGCAGGGTTTTTGTGGCCAATTTTAGCAATTATGTCAGTATTGCATATTTTCAGACAAGTGCCATATATTTGTATTTGTCAGAACCTATTACTTCTCAATGTTTAGTTCTTTCCCTGTAATACGAAGCAACATTTTTTTATAGCGCTCTTAAGTTTGCTTCCAGCAATGAAAACCCAGAAAAATTCAATTAATAGATTCTGAGATTACATGGGAATCATGTGCTTTCATTTCTGATCTATCTGCTCCTGCTGTTTGCTCTCAGGATTTTAGTTGTTAGATATTTCTGGCTTTGTGTTGCCAACTCATGGAAGTCTGTAGCTGAATTCAGTTCTCACTTCTTTTAAGTTTGTCCTCTATTTTGGTTCTCATAGCAGGATTCATTTACTTCTCTTCAGGTTTATTGCTGTTTGGTTCTTCCAGGGAAACAAAGTTAGGTGAATATTTTGTATTTCAAGTATATGTAACTTCAGAGCTGCTCTTTGCACATAAATCTTTGTCTCTATTATGAAGTGCTAGTTGTGTCAGTGTCAAGTCTCATTTGAACTCTATAAATCAATTTGATACCCACATTAAGTTGGTATCGGATTGTTGTCACTGTTTTTTAATTTGCTCTGTGACCTTTTGTACAGTTAGTTGCTTCAGAAGTTTTTCTGTCGTTAGCTCTCTGTGTATGAAGTGTGATATGACCCGCTGTTTGTGTTTTCTGCGGGTACATTTTGTTAGTCTATTAAGACTGTTCATAGAGCTTTTTTAGGCTCTATGTTTTTTTTCTTAGGCAAACATGATACTCTCCTGCTTTTTGTCATTTGTCTAATTTGTTTATTTTTTCCTTGAATGATTTTATGGAGACAGCTATATCCGCTATATTTCCCCACTCTAAACCTCCATAGGCAGAACGGACTATATCACCAATTCTCACGTGCTAAACTGCCTGAGTTTACACTGACGGGAATGAAGGGCGTGGGTGAACCTCCAGTCCTTCAGCTGAGCCCCCAGTACAGAGGCTGACTTGTAGCTTAAATCTTCATAGGCACTTCTGCATTGGTCTCTGACCCTGGCATTAAGCCGGCAGTGAAATAAAGAGTGTGAGATGATCTCAGATTTTGTTTAGGCATCAGTCTGGATATTTCTCATAAGTAAATTATGACCAATAAGCTGTAATGAAGTTGGTACTTCTGTGTTGGTCAAACCAAGCTTAGAAGTGTTCTGCTTTTTGTGTGCAAAAGGGATTTGTGCCTCCCCAGAACATCAGAGAGAATGATCAGTAATCGTAAGAGGTGTTCAGTACCAAAACATGAACAGATCTATGCCTTGATTACTCTGTAATATTATGTGCGTTACCAGTTACCGTTAATTGATGTTAGCAGTTCACTACAGATTAGATGCTGATTTTGAAAAACATATTTGACCCCTCTGCTTACACTCAGCTAATAAAAGTAATCTTGTAAAAATAATCTTGGTGTCGGTTAGACATGGTTCAGAGTAAATATGGCTCCATTATAAGCCAACAACCATTTTAGGATATGTATCCAAAGAGAGCTTTCTAGTATGTTGAAATGGAATTTTTCATTGTGCCACCAGTTCTTCTTTGTCTCTCCAGAAATCAAGAATGTATGTGGTTCCTCACTGTTCTTGTCTGCACACCTTGGCATGCATGGATTTGAGTCCTTTGACGTTCCCCCCCTGTTCGAGTAAAGCTGTATTTGTAGCACTGCTTACCCTGTCATGAGAAGAAGTTTTCTTTGTTTCTTATGTTTCAGTTTCTCAGATTTTTGTCGTCTTTGCACCTACTGGGCTTGTGTTGGCAAGCTGTGGCTCTTGTTCACAGAACTACACTGGCTAGAAAGTTTGAGTATCAGAGCAGGAACATCATGAGACCTTTTTTCCCCTTCAGCTGCCTATCTGAAAGGATTAAAAGTCTTTCATTAATATTAATTTAAAATATTTCTGAAATGTTAACAATATTTTCAATATTATTTTCAATATTATACTGATTTTCAGTGTTTATCCACACGTCTATTGCAGACTGAGGTTCAAAAGTAGTACATGCAAAAATAAAGGGTATGCATCCTTGTAATTACACGTTTGATCTGTTGGAAATAATATGAAAGAGGTAAAGGAAACACCACTTTCAGCAGTGCTCTTTTTCTGGTCTTATGCGCTAGCATCTTACTGGCATGGTTGCCAGTTCCTTTTATCATAATGTATCAGGTTTGGATGACATTTAGTCATCAACATCTGTATCTGAACTTATTTTCTGATTGAAATTCGTAGTACCTCCAGTATCTTTTTCTATCCCTTTGAGATTTGATGATCTGTACAAGAAATGCAAGATAGTCAGTTCTTCCAAAGAGCTGATATGTCTTTATGCATCTTGTTAATATGGCATATCCTATATAATTTCAGTAATTTTTGTGTTTTCATAGCATTTATGGTCTGTATACTACCTCCCTGCGTAGCTCAGACCATGGAATTACACCCATTCCTGTATTAAGCCAACAGCTTCTTTTACAACCCTCATTCTTCTGTAGTAATAGTAATATTGGTTTCAGTTAATTAGAAGTTAGGGGGGGCCAACCTGAGCAACTGTAGAGGCAGAGCCAAAGTTTTGAACATCATTGTTCCCCCTCAGGTCCCGCTGCAGTAGCTGCTCCCCTGTCCTGGTGGTCACAGGTACCCTGGCCGTTGCAGCGGGGAGCTGGGCTGGTGAATGTGGAGCAGGAGGTGGCACTGGCCTTGGAGGAGGCATCTGGTGCTCCTCCAGAGAGTGAGGCTGCTCCTTGGGCTGGCTTCTCCCGGGGAAGGAAGTTGAATAGTAGAGCAAGTCCCAGTGACTGCTCAGCTTTATCAGCTGGTTCCTAATGCATTCTGCATGGATTAAGCTTTGCTTTGCTTACTTCTCTCAACTCCCTGGAATTTTATTTCACAGTTACTTTAATTACATAATCATTATGCAATATAGATAATCCCAATGTTCCTTAGTCCTTCCAGTGGTTCTGGTTAGAACAAATTGTTATATGCCTGCTTTAATCTTGAATAAACTGAGGCTGCTGTTGAACAGATTGGTCCCACCTTCTCCCACACCTACAGCTGATGTTTTTTACACCTTTCTTGTGTGTTTTGTAGTCACACCAAGAAATAGATTTAATTAGAACCTGACAATTTGGTGGATTTTTTTCGGCTGGATCAGCTCCCTGATTCAGCCCATCTCTGGCAGCAGCTCAGGCTTGTTCTTGATTAGAATGACTGTGTAACTATCACCATATCTACCTTATTTAGGAGGAATTACATATATGTTTTTACATATATACTTGAGCTTAAAAACATCAGAGCGGCTGTAACTGGATCGTACCAAAAGTCCAATATCCTGTCTGTGACAACGGCAGTTAAGAAAGAGAATAAGAAGGCAAAAATGTATTTTGGGAATTCCCCCTACCTCTGACTGTTTGCAGCTCAGGGTCAATGTGGTGTCTGCGTTCTCAGTAGCCTTAATGGCTTTCTCTTCCCTGAGTTTGTCTCTTCTCCCTTCTAGAAGTCCTCTTTGCTGGATAGTGTCTCTGCATCTGCCTCAGCTATTTCTGGGAGTGAAGGTCTTTGAAGATTAACAATATACAGACATATGATATTAAGTATGATCCATGTTTTTTGTGTTAAAGGCATGTTTTAGTTTAATTGTCCTTTGTTGTATTTTAACAATGCTGTATTCTCCCACTTGAAGGATGAATGATAAGTTTGGATTTCCCCAAACTGTCTCAGAAACTCCTTAGGAGTTTAAGTATGCATTCTCTAAAGTTTACAGGGTAAAGTAACTGCAACTATTATTGACATTTAAACTAGTATTTTGTTTTCATATTGCTAGATGGATTTCTTCTGCAGCCTAATCTTGCTTTGCTTTTGGTTGTATGCTACTGAATTAAAAGAAAAACAAAATCAAAACTAGGTACGTGTTTTCATGCTTGTTATACTAGGAACAATTTAGCCTTCAGATGAAGCATTAATTAATTAGAAGGGTATCCCTTAATACCAAATGAATTTTTCTGCAGTCATCACACAAGACTTCTTTTCCCTTGTGATGTAATAAGATGTAGGATGATTTTGCTGTTAATTTGAACATATTTGCCAGTAGTGCAGTGTGTGAAAGTGTTTATACCTGAAAATACCCATTATACTTAAAGCCGGAGAAGTCTCTTGCTCTCTAGAATGTCATCATTTTTTGAAGTGTCTGGGGTGATCTGTGAACCCTTTACAAATTGTGCTAGCAAAGGAACTTGAATTGTGTTTTTTAATAAATTGATGGGTCTCTCTTATTGGAATAACTGATTTTGTTTCTGCACTCCTCTAAGGATTTTTTTATTCTCATGTTCAATGTATATGAGTAGTTTTGATGCTTTGTAGCATCTCAGAACCATTCGTGCCCATGATTGGCCCAGCTTAAACAGACACAGCCCCTTGGAAATTGTGTAACATGTCAATTGTGAGAGATTAGCACCTACAGAAATTCTGTACCATAGTGGAAAATCTGCTTGGTATGAGGCCATTGTACAGTCCACCTGTCATTTTGGAGGACTCAGGTGAGGCAATGCAGCTCTGAGCAGCGCGAATCTGCCAGGGCAAGAGTGCTTGTCCACAGTAGTTCCTGTGATTTTAATCCATTTGAAAGAAGAATTTTTCCAGTACCTTTTGTGCACATAAGTGTAATGCCAGTTAAATTGTGCCATTCTAATACTCTCATAAGAGAACTAAATATTTGTATCTTTCAGTAGTGTTTTTTTTTTTTTCCCCCAAATGGTTCCATATAATGTGTTACACTGATTTCCCCACATAGTGATACTTAATGCCCATTCTACTGCATGGAAATATGTATTTATATGAAATGCCAAACACAGATGTCTCTGTATGGAGAGTATGAGTCCCTTAGTTTTATTGGGCATAAATACTTCTAGGATTGTATTCCTTACCTCTCTGTGCTTCAGGGAAAAAAAAAGTTACATAGGTAGACACTGCATAAAGCAGATTTTCCCATCTTTGCTTATGATGAAAAAACAAGAAATGGGTACTGTTACATTAAAGTAAAGATTTTTTTAAAAAGAATCATTTTGGCTTTTCAGAAAGTGCTTGCTAGGTGTTAGCAAAGTGTGAACTCTTTCATAATTTAAAATGACCATCTTCAGAGGAAAAAGAATAAATTGCAGCTTCTCAATCTACAGTTCTTCTTTATTAACCTTATATTAGGTTTTTCAATGGCTGAATATTAGACTTACTGCCTGCAGTTTGGAATGCAACCAGTCATCTTGAAGTCTAATGCACAATCTTAAATTGCACATATTTTCACATGTTAGGAACTACCTTATCCCCAGTAACTGTGTAATTACTTCAGTCTTCACAAAATTTAACCTTAAAAGACTTTTATTCTTTTTAAAAAACCCTGCACAGATTCACTTAAAAAAAGCTTTTACGCAGAGCTTTATAAGTCTTTCACTACTTGCCTTTCTTTCCCTGTGCTCTTATTTTCAGTGTACTCTAAGTTCTTCTCACTGTCTGTTAAAGCATATTTTCTAGCTTTTATCTTCTCTTTGGGCTGCTCTTTATACAGATAATTGAAATCTTTAATTTCACTGTACATTCCTTTTTTGTTTTAATAAGCTTCAAATTTCATTTGAGTAACTTTGTTTTTTTGGCAGATGTTAGTATAAGCTTTGATTTTGGGTTTTTTTCTACCTTTAATGTAAACACGCTGCGCACCCATTCTAGAGTCATTTTTTGTTCTGTCATATTCACTGTAAATGAAGCATGTCCGCGATCAGTTGCATGAAATGGCAAATTATTTAAATGTTCTTTATAGTTGATTTGCCTTGGTTTACAGTTGACTCAGATCTTACACTTGAACATACACTTCGTATATAGTGTCATTTGTTTTCACTTTGTGTTAGTAGCGCTGCTGCCAAATTGTTATTTAATTTAAATTGTGAAATGGCTTTTTTTGAAATCAACTTTCATTAATATTTAGTGGGACTGTGCTAATTTACACGAGCTGGCAAGATATCATCTGCAGTTAGTCTCTCTGGTTTCTCCAGCACTTAGTGCTCCTAAATGTAGTAATGTTCTTGCACTGAAGGAATATGAAATGGATTCATAGCTGTAAAGCCTCCAGGAGGTAATAAGATAACTAGCTTCATTACTTCATTCATTGCATCAGACTTGTGCTTTTACTGGCAATCCGAGCTACTGTTTCTCTTCAATACTATAAAATGTTCCTATTTATCTTTTAGCAGTCTTTGAGATGTGAAGGTCAATATATCTGCAAGTCTCCATGATTGATTTTAATTTCTTTATTCAGACTGTGGATCTATTCTGCTGCTTGCTTGACTTTCTTTAAGCTTCTTATTTCTGTAGGGTTGCCTACTTGGCACATTCTTCAAATTATGCTGCATGGTAGTTCTTAAAACAGATTCACCAGAGAGTTAATTTCTGTGAGATTCTCTTGAAAGCCATTATGGGCTTTTGAAAATTTTCATACTGACTATGTATTTGTACTATACTTCATCTGCCATTTGCAGAAGACCTTGATTTTTCACTCAGTTCTCAGAAGAATAGAAGCATTTTCAGATTAAAAAAAAAAATAATGCTGAAGAGTCTCATTTTTGTAACATGTACTTGTATGGACTTGTTATGCCGACTGACCCGGAGATGTGGTGCATCTATGTGTATATATATGTGTATCTATATATATGTACATATATATGTATATATGTGTATGTATATGTCTAGCTGTTTTCTGACAGCAGGGTGTGAAAGGGGATGGTGTGGGTGCTACTGGAGTAATCTTGAGGTTTTATCTATGTAACTGAGCTAGATAATTTTTTACTTTGCTTAAAATTTAGTTCCAATACTCCTTGCCTCACTGCAATCTTGTAATGAAGATGAGAAGCTAAAGAGTTTTTTGTGCAATTTCTCATTTGTTGTGCTTCATAACCTTGTTGTCAAAGGAGCCTTTTCCTTGTGCACGTGTATTGAATTTGGTGAATCCCAAAAGCATGGATTTCCTGCACCTGGGCAGGATGCTGCAGCACATGTACTGTAGATCTTGTGCTTCCCAGGAATGCTGAATTTATCATGTATTTCATGCACAGCATGCAAGTGCACATTTCCATATGGGAAATCCATGCTCTCTACTGCATCTGAAGGTAAAAACATCTGGAAGCAGATGGGTACCACCAGAACAACTCATGCAGTCTATTGCTACCATCTTTCACAAGTTTTTTGCAAAAGTAGGCAACAAGACTCTTGTGCGGATGAGTTCTTCTGGTGGATGGAGCCCGCTTGTAGCTACCTCCTTTCCAGAGAGCTGACTGGTCCTTCCCTCCTCCTGCCACCGCATGTGCCTTCACTGCAATATCAATTCTGTGTTTGGGACATGACAAAGAGGGGGCCAGGGCAGGATATCTCTGGGCAAGATGGTGACCAAATGTGGGTTGTTGCCCTGAGTTTGCTCTTTGCTTATGTTTGAGAAGCTCTTGAAAACAGGGTGATTGGATGGAGGCTGCTAACAAGATAAAATCATCCTGGAGGGTTTGCTCTAACCTGTGGAGTGTTGGTTAGAAATCCTTATTTTTAATAGGAGTCTTTCTCTCTCTGCATGTTTATGCAAAATAATTCCTTTTCTGGCAATGATTGCTTGTTGCACCATTTGCTACACTATTGCCTGTTGTTTGATTTCTTTTTCACTCGTATTTGACCTTTTTCCTGGTATTTGGATTACTGCTGGTTTTTCTTGGTTCAGTTGATACTTGTCTCTATTTTAGGTCTGATGTGTATAATTTTTATTTTTTTCATCATAGTGTTTTCAGTTTTTATAGCTCTTTTCTGTTACATCAGAAGTCAACAGTTTGATTAAGTTCCATCTGTTGTAGCATATGTAGTCTGGCTTCATTATCTCCTGTTGCCTTAAACTGTAATCTCTAAAAAAATTTACCAACAAGCATGCCAAATGTGCATGAGGGGTTGAATGATGTAGATCTGTGGGTGTTATTTTGATTTTGATACACTGAAAATACCCCTCTCGTTTTTAGGGCTTAGTGAATACAATGTCTGTGACTCTGTACTGATGCCGACAGGGCGGATGCCTGTACGTGACTTGTCACCTTAAGCTCCTCAGACAGTCAGTGGAGATCTATTTAGTGTAATCACGAGCATTTTTAAGCAGGAGCCGTCTCATCTCACCATGCATACCTGCTCTAGACAGATGAATTATGCTGACAACTCCACTGAATATTGACTATATATGTGTATGCATGTGTGTGCACACATACACACTATGTTGAGTATAAAGGGAGTGACTAGCTTGTGTGACTACACGGGCTGTGCATGTAAAGTTAGGTAAAATGAATCCTACCCAAACGTTCAAAATTTTAGTTAAAGCTTTGTCAATCCTCTGCTAGGTCCACACGACACAGGAGGCAGTCTTTGCCTGCTATCCCTGCTCAGAACCTTCTCTCTGATTTTGCTGCTTTCTTTATCTCCTGCTGCCACTAAAGACTCTGCATTGCCTCAGGTCTGGTCCATGAGTCTTGAGATCAGCTGCTTGTCCTTATTTTTCTGTGAATTGCGTTATGGTTCTGGGTTGAAAATACGAGTGCTATACTAGATGGGACAGAGTGGGCCCTTAGTGCCCAAGGACATAGCATATGCCTCACAGTTCTTTTTGTATGAAGAGACAAAAAATATCAGAAGGGACATGAGCTGCACTGATGCTACAGTTTTGAGGTAGTGCTGCAAGAATCAATTAAATAATTGTTTAAAGGAAGCAGAAACAAAATTGAAAGATATTCCTCCAGGTCTCTCCCCTCTGCTCCCCCTTTTTTTAGTCCAGATGCGTTCACTGGCAATATTTATAGCACAGTCCAGAAACAGTTGCAGTGGTATAGCTGAAGGGGCAGTATGCTGTAGCAAGAAACAGGAGTAAGACTGAATGTGGAAAGGAATCTCTCAGGCCAGCCTTGCTTCTAACAGGGAATGTTGTATGTGAAACTAGTCTGTGGACAGTGCCCAGATGCTGGCGAACTAGTTATTAACACTCAGGAAAAGCATCTGAGATTTCCCAGGCTCAAAGAAGAATGTAGTAGGCTTCAGAAACTGTTAAGAGATGTGTGACAGGAGTGAGCAAAGGTAGATATGGAAGTATTTCTGTGCAAGCCACGTGGCACAGAGTAGGATTATTCAGCCTGAAAAGAGGTGACCAGACGGAAGCATGGAAAATACAAACAGGGGCTTGAGTTTTGTTTTCTTGTCTTCTATAAGAATTAGGTCACATCAAATAGATCTAGCAATTGGCAAGTTTAAAACAAAACAATTATTCTTTTTTTTGCAGTGAATAATTAACCCTTGAGATACATTCCTGCAAGATGATGTAGGGATAAAACTTTCTGGTTTAGACAGACACATTCACAAGAGAAGAAATATGCTAGGGTCTTAAGGGTCTGGGAGAGTAACTCAGAAGCATCAGTATAGTCTTGCCCTATTCTTGTGCTTTTCCCTATGTGTATAAGCCCTGTTGGGCAGGTGAACCTGTGGTCTGACCCAGCACAGCTGCTGTTTTCCTCAGTGAAAAAAATAGCTGCTGGCAATTGCATGTTGTTCTGATATCTACGGTAATATAGCTGTTCAAACAAATCTTTTAAGTTGGTAGTACACCAGCAGTCTGGTCATTAAGCTTTGTCAGTATTTGGTTTAGTAAATAATTTTTACATTTGGCTACATTTGGTTTTATGTGCTCTGGAGAATTCTGCTGATTGATTGAAATGATTGATACTTACAGGAACAGGTCTGAATTCATGATGAAATAGCAGTGAAGCATTCTAGATAACTGGTTTTGTGTTGCTGCTTCATGTTTTCTCAACTTGTGTGAAGATTAATTAGAGGCTAAGACTTCCTTTTTAATTTCTTCTAAGTAGCAGATGGACCTCTTCGTAAGATTGCTTCTCCTACTGGGCATGCGTGTGTGTGTGTATTGGTGGACAAAACCTGTAAAAACTTTGTTTCCTGGCGAATTGAATGTTTAGAGATTCATGCTGGTTGTTGAATAACGTGATAATACTAACAGTCGTATCCTGTCTTGGGTTAAGAACGAGTACAGTGATCTGTGTTAAACATGGAGTGTTTTGGCTCAGTTCACAGAGTTGTGTATGTCTCTAGTAGATGCACAACTGTTTTGCTTCTTCCCTTTTCTCATACACTTGCTAAGGTCCCACTGGTGATCAGGGGAGTTTGCACTTGGATAAGCTAGAAACTGCAGAGAAATTTTTCAAGATCCTATCCTTGTATCTACTAGTTTAGAAAGAGGCCACATTTTTCTAAGAGGTTGAATTGTTTGGATTTTGTCTTTCTTATTCATTCTTTTTCAGCACAGTTGGAAGCTGGTTGCATGGGGATGGTGGGGGTGGGTGTGTGCGTGTTTAGGACTTTCTGAATTAATTTTATAGAAATTGTTTACAATGTATTGTAAACCTGAACTCTTCCAAAACAAAATAATCTATTTGCAAGGTATGCTCTGATAGCATAATCAAGGTTCTCTTAATGAATGCTGCCACATGTATGGAACAGTAAAGATTTTTTTTTTTTTTTTTCTCATAGAATAAGTAAAACATAGTATTTGGTTACATTAAATATACATGATTCTTTACCTTCAATGTTTATGTAACTGAGGAACTTGGAATACTCTAAATTTAGTGACGTGAAAGGAAGCCATACTTGTTTAAGCATGAAGCAGGCTGAAGAAGGACCTCACACAACCCTCTTGCTTTTCTAGAACAGTTTTTAAGTGTTTTTATAGTTATTTTGTTTGCTTTGTCCTCATTGCTTCATTTTACCTACATCTGGAGTTTTAAAAGTTGAGTGTCTGTGCAGCTCTGATAGGGTTCTGTAGTCAGAACTGTAGGGTAAAGTATCTGCATGGGAAGCAGCTATAGGCTTTGCCGCATTCCTTTCAGCTGATGTATATCTGCCATTAACTCTTTCTGATGCTATGATTGCACTTTTATGTTGACTGGCAAAATTCATTTAGTGCCCTTTCTCATCAAGCTACTGAGGCACATTTGCTGTCTCCAGAGATTAATATATGACAAATGACAAACATTTTTGACACCTGTGTGCTTTCTGTCCTCCTCCCTGCTGTTATTCATAATAATGACTGCGTGCTACGCCTGTGTATCAGTGATTGTAAAAATATCTCCTGGCGACTTATAGTTCTGAGTGCAGTTTCAAACTGTGACTCAGCTTCATATACTGTGATTCAGGTGGCTTATTGACTCCCAAACACTGTAAGACCAACTTTTGTGTATTATTTTTATTTGCCAAGTATTCCTCATTGCATTCTGTCTTCCTAAACTATGTTGCGTGTTTCTGAATGACTGATACGCTCCTTTGGCCTTTAGAAATACTGAGATGTTCACTATGCAATATAAATTCAGTTTTTATCCCAAAGTGTTTCTACTCATCAGTTTTCTGGGAATATATGTTGGTCATTCTGAAGGAATCACAGTGTTTGTTTTTTCAACACAATTTCAAAACTGGATAAATATTGTAAGCAGAGTTTTGAGGAATTACAGTAATTTCAATTTGAACTTGTGTTTATACAATTATAATACCAGAAAACAATGCATATAGTTCTGTTCTCTAACAATATTTGTTCTGTCTCCACCCTGAGAGAAGGTGTATAGATTTCTGAATTTGTACACATGTATAATTATGCAAAATAAATGCTCAGTTATAAAATTATATTCTGAAAAGAATAAGTCATTTGCCTTTAATAAAACACTTTTTAAGAGTCTCTGATAAGTATTCTTTTTTTCTTGACAGTCTGTGGTGGACGACTGGATTGAATCATATAAACAAGACAGGGACATAGCACTTCTGGATTTAATCAACTTCTTTATCCAGTGTTCAGGATGTCGAGGTACAGAACGTTGGAAACAAGTTGTATAGAATAAATCTGACAGTCATACAAACATGTATTAGTGCAAATGCTGGTAAAGATGTGGGAGACACATGGATTGGTGCTCCTCGTATGCATGGTTTATATAGAAATATTGTCTACATTCAAGAATAATTTTATTTAAAGCTTGTTTGTCAAGGGCCTACCCTTTCTTTTTCTCACTTTCCTGTCATCATCCAAAAGTGTACAAATCCTCACAGAGACACTCTACTCGTCAGCAAAAGGAGACAAAAGATCTGTTAATCAAGGTAGGCGTATCTTTACTTCCCCTTTCTGTTTCTTCCCCATTTTTTTATTACATGAATTAGTAGGTGTAGCTATACCTTAACTTTGCTATTTTTTCTTTCTTTCTAGGAAAATGATATTTTTTAAACTGCAGAGGAAGGAGTCAGGCTTCAGCTGACTTCGATTAGCAAGGAAGATTTCTTCTGGATGAAGCATCAATCTTATTTCTTCCTCTGTAATACTTTATCAAGTCAGCAGCAAGTGGCCTGCCTTTTATAACCTATTTAAGCAGTCTCCATTATCAGGCATGCGGCAGTCAGTCTTTCTAGCATGCTGTTGCCACACTGTACCTTCTAATGAATTTTTCATGTGTTGTCTTTTTTCAGTTAACTCAGCCTTGAAAAGAGAGAAGGACAGAGCCCTACTCTGTAGCGCCCAGAACCAAACTATTTACTGTTTCTTGATGCTTCCTGTAATTTGCTTTGAGTAGAGTTGAAAATAACCCACAATTCAGAAATTCTTTTTCTTCATTTTGTAACTGATATGGGAATATACCTTTAGACATCAAACGATCTGGGTAGAAGTCCGTTTTCTTCCTTCTTAAGTATAAGGTGAAGTCCCAAGTACAGTTAAAAGCATCAGAGAAAAGAAATATGAGCTGTCAGCAGCTTCAGCAAGCCTTTTTCATAGCTTAAGGAAATAAACTTATTTTGTGGATGATATGAAAGTCTGAAGCTCTGGAAACATTCTGTGAAAGGGCTGAAGCTCAGGGTTTAGATTACCAGCCTGTATCAATGTCTGTACTGTTCACACAGATTCCCTAAAATATTTTTCAGACTTGTTTGGCAGCTTATGTGAAAGTAGTTGTATTCTGTTTGGTTTTTTTAACGCTCTCCTAAAGGTGTAGATGAAAAAAAAAACCCACAAGCTTCTTTCGAAGAATTTGGGCAGCATTAAACCAAAGGGATCCTTGGCCATATGTTTTTATTCTTGTTGATGCAAGCTTTTGGCGAAGGCATGTCATAAATATCTTCATTCCCCTGCTGCTAATTTCTACTTCCTTTCTTTCTCCTCGTTACAGAAAGTAGCACTCTTACAATCTCAGAAGATTCATATTTTTTAAACCTCTTGTTACTGACTGATGCAGGCTGAATGCCCACTGTCAACCATATGCTGCTGAAGCAGTTGCTTCCCAGAAAAGCTTTCCGTTATTGGCTGTGAAGCAGCAGCGCTTCAAGTGGCTGATGTAATTTACTTTTTTTTTTTCTTTTTTCTTTTTTTGAATGGTGAATTTCTATCCATCTTCAGTACTCTGCTTTGTACCCTTGGGGATCTCTCTCTGCTGAGCTTGCTTTGGTGGCCTTCTGGTCCTGAACAGCAATGATAGGAGAAAGGAAGCAAAAATGACTTATCCTTTGAGTTTATAGTGTGTTTGGGGGATTTGTTTCTGTGCTAGAATTTTTGCAGTGGGTACAGTAACAGCTGTAAAACACAGTTAAAATCCTGGCAAACAGTTCTGTTCTTTCCAATTTCCAGTAGCATGCCTGTTTTCTAGAATAAGTAAAAACTGTATCAGAAGAGAGTGGATTTTATTGATAGTCCACATAGGGTAAAATGCATACTAAGCTGTCCTTAACGGAAATGAGGTATGGAAATCTGGGGGTGTTCTGTATTTTGTGAGGAAGAAAAAGTTTCTTTTTCATGGGAAGGTTATATGCTCTATTATGACATTCTTACTTCCCTTTAAAGATTTTGTTGACATTCTTGTTTGTTTCTATTTCTGGTAAATAACAGCTCCTCGTGAATCTCAATGGCTGCTTTATCTTCCTTAATATTCCTTAGTTTTCTTCTTTTTGGTTTGCTCCACTAACATTGTCTCAGATTCTCCAGCCTTCTTCCCAATGTTGGATCTAAATGCTTACTGATAATATATCTAACATTGTGATCATTAACTTGAAGGGAGGAGGACAACTAGCTTGGGAGGACGTTCCTCAGGAAACTTTGAAAGTGATGCTATGTTTATAAATCTACCATTTTAACAGTGCTTAGAATTATTTGATATCTAAATATATGTAAAGTACACTTAGCTTGACATTTCTTTCAAAAGTTTTAAGCAGGTGAAGAGTGTGTGCCTATTTTCTGACTTTAATTAGAAATCATTTAGGCACCAAACTGTTTTATTTAGCAACAGTATTGACCCTGACAAAAATATCTTTCTGTTTAGAGAAACATTGATTTTTATATATTTATCCAATTCTCTTGGGCAGCGCATATGCTTGAATGAACCTCTTAGCATCCTCCAGCTTTGTTTAGAGATGTTCCTGAAATGAGAAGTGATCTCTTGTAAATAAGAATAAGCAGGCACATTATGTAAATTGTTAATACTAAAAAATTGTAAAATTAATGAATTTTGCAGGCGAACCTAAAAGATCTGTGCAACTTAAAACTGAATAAATATAAACCAAATATTCAAGCACATCTGTCCTTTGTCAACTCTTCTGAGTATCTATTTTATCAGTTACTTTCTATATAATGTGTTGTGGTTCATACAATAATGTCCATTAAAACATGAGAGATTTGGTTTTAGCATGACTTCAGTAATCTTTCTGGGTTTTTTAAAGGGTCATCTGGTATAAATTAGAAGTTTGTCCTATTGAACTATCAAAAGCATCTCAATTCAGTAATTAGATTTGCATGGGAGTTAAAACCACTTTTCATGCCATTTTTCCACTAGTTTGCCTGCTCAATCTGTACGTTTGTTGCCTTTGCTGATTTTGATTACAAAGAAGTGAAAGTAGTTTCTTAAAGAATTTTTCCTTTATCTTGCTGTTTTTTTCTTCAAGAATACCAACAAAAATCCCTGCCTTTCACAGTTTGTCTGGGTAGTCTTCTCCATGATGTTATATTGTATTTCTGTGGCAGAAAAATGGTTAACAAGGACTGATAAATTCACCTATTCACTTTTTGTTTCCTACCCTTTTAAAATTTATTGCTTCTTCTGGAGGGAGGATCTTGTATCAGATAGTACCTTAGAAAGATGAAAAAGTTAGTTTTAAAATACTTTTTCTTCCTGGAAAAACAGCAAATAAATGCTGTTTCCAGTTCTTGAAAAAAACAGGTTGGTTTGTTGGTAGTTAGGTATTTATTTTCCACAGTATTCACAATCTGTAAAGCAGGTGGTGTTGTATTTACCTTCTTACTTCTCTGTCAGGAACTTAATTTAGGGTTTTGCATTTTTAGATAACACGTAACTTTTTGAATATAGGTTGTTGTAATGATAAACTGGTTTTTTCAAATAACTTTTGCTTGGCTGGGGGTGGAAGCGTATCCATGCTACTGAGATTTCCATTTCAAATGTTGTAGTTTGGTCTGTAGCATTGTGGATACAGGCATCCTCCTCTCTTGCAGAAGAGTTGCAGATCAGTGTTCAGAGTTTTCGGGGTTTTTTTGAGAGCTCTTTTCCATTGCTTTCTTCTTTGTAGGAACATATTTTTGCTTTTTTCCTTTTTTTCTTTTCTTTTTTTGAACACTTATGTAAAGCACAGCGTAGTATGCTGAGATCTCTGAGCTAGTTGCAAGCAAGCTGAAATGTCTAATCAGCAATATGCGTGCCCAGGTCCCAGAAGGATTATAACTGTGTCAGTATGATGCTGCATCTGGGCTAATTAGCTCTGCCTCTCAGACTGAGTAATTAGCTCAGGTATCATGCTCCGCTGCTATGACAACCAGGCTGTTTCCATTTCTGGAGTTCCACGGATTTAGAGCTGACTTGGGTATCTGCATTGCTGTCTGCTTTTGCCTTCTGTTATTGATATAAAACAAACAGAAAACCCCACAAGCACTCTGACCTTTCTACATTTTAAAGGCAGAGAGGCATGCTTGTGGAATAAATATTTTTTTTTCCTAACCAGAAGCAATTAGTGGTTGAAACAGCCTCTTAAGCTGTGAAGGACAAACCAACCCATCGAGTTCCATGTAAGAAAAGCAGCTTTCTTTTGCAGGGGAAAAAGGTCTCTCACATAGTTGAAGAGGAAAACTACTTGACTACTTTCAAGTATATAGTGAAATTGTTCCCATTCCTTCTCTCCCATCCCTCTCCTTCCCTCTCATTTATTTTCTGATGGGTAACCCAGAAATCTGTAAGTTCTTAAGCAATTTTCAGAAGTGGTTTGAGCACTGCTTCCACTGCTAACCTTACCTCTGTCAGACAGCTCTGAGACACCAGTTACTGACTGAACAAAACTGGTGAAACTCCCTTACTATTAAATTCTTAGCAGTGTTGTAGCCCTCTCTGGATTGTAAGGGGCTCTCAAGTAGTTTTGTGATTTGGCACACTGAAGTTGTTTCTAGGAGCAGTTGGTGAAGGACGCAGGTGAATTTCCTTTATATGATGTTTCTCATATCTTATTTTTCCCCTCAAAACCTTCTCTTTAGGTTCTTGTGTGGAATCAAATGTTAATGAACAAATGTTCAAACTGCCACCTGTCAACCTTGATTGCTGATGGTAGGGTTGGGTTTTTTCAGTTGTGAGTAAGCAGGAATCTGTGTATTAACTTTTTGCCCAGTGCTTAAAGCAGGACATCTTTATGGAATTTTTCCTTGTGATTCAGACACTTGGGGATCCATCCACTCTCTTCCAGCTTGATCCTTGAATCTCTAGTTGTTCCTCACCTATTCTAGTAAGATCCTCTGAAAAATTCTGTGACTGAATGGTGCAAACTGAGTCAACAAGTGCAGGAGTTATGAGTTAGCTTGCTTGAATGCAGGATGCATGCTCATTATGATTTTTATTCATGTTTTACGCTCTTAATTAAGGGTGAGCTAATAGATTTCTGTCTTGCCAAAGGAAATTGAAGGCTAAAACTAGGAAAAAGCACTATAAAGTGGCCATTGTATGGTCTGGCAAAAGAAATGAACAAGCAACTGCTTGCTTTGCTGTTGGACAGGATTTCAGAGAGCAAATTAGCCAGGAAAGTGTTATTTACTCTGATTAAT
Organism: Gymnogyps californianus; assembly: GCF_018139145.2. NCBI lineage: Eukaryota > Metazoa > Chordata > Aves > Accipitriformes > Cathartidae > Gymnogyps > Gymnogyps californianus. The sequence goes on along the minus strand of NC_059480.1, from coordinate 2,730,259 downwards.
AATATTTTAATAGGGGGTATGACATTGTAAGTAGAGTAGTGGTTTAAAAAAAATTAGTCTTTTGTCATTTATTTGTACACAGTTTTGTTTTGTGATCAGTGGAAGAATATTGCTCTATACAGATGGATGTTATTGAGCATGGAAAGAAGACTGCTTGATAAATAACATTTCCTGCAAATGGTCCTTTCATAAGGAACTGAAAATTGTTAGTGAGAAATGTTGCTGACTTTGGCATCTCTTCAGTCATTCATTTATTATTAAGAAGTTGATATCGTAAACATTTAGTATTTTGAACATATTAGAAAATAACGCTGTTCATTGCATTAGAGCCTGCATTTTTATTACAGGTATAAAGTATACTTTCTCACAGTTTCTTCAGCAAAATCCCTTTTTAGTGTGTGAGTACAGGGGAGAAGTTGCAAAGTAAAGGACTAATACACATTAAAAAAAATTGATACTTACTCATACATGATTTAAGTCATAGTAATGTCAAGGATTTATAAAATGTTTTGTATGCATAGTATACAGAAATAAATACACCCCCAATAACTATATGATGCAGTTAAAAACATGCTGTTAACCACATTCAAAAATGGGAAGGTAAGATTGAAAGATGAAAATGACTTAACTTTAATTTCATGCGTGGTGTAGATAAACCAGATCTGAACTTTGTACTTCTTGTTTCTGAGCCTTGAGGTCATTTTTACAGTGTGTTTATCTTGAAGTGAAAGCTTATAAAAATTAAACTGAAAATAAGATGCAAATTATTAACTGGCTTGGGTGGAAGATAAATCAGATTACCAGACATGCATTAAGTGTTTCATCAGTTCAGTTCTTTAAATGAAGATAGGTAAGGTTAAAAAGTTCATATCAAACACTTGATAATTAGTATGGTTACATCAAAATCAATTTTTTATGAAGAAGTACAAATGGTTGATATTTGTTGACATTCTTGAAACTAAAGCTTTAGTTTCATTGTGTGTATCATTTTTAAAACAAAAAGATTTTCAGTATTTCTTCCTGTTTGCTGCTGAATGGTATCTGTACTTTTCATCTTATGTACTCTTTCTTCCTTACTATTTTTTTTTCCCTATTCTTTAGCTCTTCAAAGTTTATTTGGCTATGGGAAAAATAGCTACAAAATTATTTTTTTGGTTCTTTTAAGCTTTGCATCTCCCTAACTCTTCTGGGGATGGGAAGCCTTGAAAAATTAAAAAAAAAAAAAAATTCAGATCTGAAAGTGTAAAAAAGATTTGAAGGCGTACGTCACATTTTATAGCCACTTGTGAACTAATGGCATCTTTTTCCCAAAAGGTGCACCCTACTACTTGCAGAAGCTAGTGGAAAAGAACCACAGGAATTTGCTGACCTTTCAGTGCAGGAGACATGAATGAAGGGCATACTGGTCTGTGGTTTCAAAATCTAAATGAAATACCTGCTGTGTTGAGGTCTGACTTCAGTCCAAGATTTCACCCTATGAATTGGTAACAGGAACCATCGTAATTTAAACCAAACTTATTTTTCTTTATTACTTGCTACCTGAATTTATTGAACTATTCAAGTTTCAAGTACGACAGCAGACCAAAAATAAACTGGTTTAAAATCAGCTATTAACTATTTTATTACTATGAATTAATATAAACTTTCAAATAATTTAAATAAATTTATTTGATTAATTCACAGAACTTGCGATACTAGAATATTTTAGAGCAAATGTATAATGTAAGGAAAGACAAATTACTTTGAAATTATAGTCTAAGAGCAAGTTCTGCACTGCCAGTTCTGTATAATATGTTCAAATCTCTGCTGAAAATGAAAGCACTCCTTGTAAGCGTGGAACCAAGTCTACGTTCTACTCCTGTGTACTACTTAGCAAATTCATAGCTTGTAAAATTATTTTTGGCACTGCTCACTGGAGATAAATTGTGTAAGGCTTTCAAATATTACTACTTGTTTTCCACTGTATTCATTTAATTACATACATATCGATCTGGAAACTGGTACTACTCATGTGACTACAAAGTTACTATTTGAGAAGTCTCTCTCAGATTGATGGCGCTTTAATGCTTCAGCTTTTTAAGAGAAGAGCAATAAATACCTTTTGGTGTTAATGATTCGGAATAGTTACTGTCTTACTAGCTGGATCTGTGTCATTTCCTCTTTATTTATGCTTAGTTTGTTTTCTGTATAATACACATCTGTTACAGGAGGGACACCTCTGTACTTAAGCAGATAAGAAAAAATGTTAGTTTGATTTTTTTGACAGTATTGTTCTAAGACTTGTGAGCAAATGATGCCTGTATATGAGTTTGTCTCTACCTATGCTTTAGATGCATTGCTGGATTTTTTTTAGATTACATAGATGGTACTTTCTGTGAAGACAGGAACTAATTACAAAAAAGCAATCACATACCAGTAGACCTTAGCACTTTCTTACTGGTTTACAAATAGGATGGGTCCTCATGTCTCTAGTCTTTCCAAAGATGCAAATTCTGCTGAAGATTGAGTCAGACTTTTTCCAGACCAAGGGTAGGAATTAAATTCCAAAAATGACATTTCTCTCAGCAAACACTGTAATTATGATTCTCTCTTTTGCATTAAGGAAGCCATAGATTTATTTTATTAAGTGTAATGCTAGTACACACGGCAGTAATTACTTTTGAAGAGGAAAAGACAGGGATGATTAAAAAGGTCTACATCCTAATGAAAAAGCCTTATTCTCTGGCACAAAGAAAGTGGTTAAAACAAATCCAATATTCTCTTAATGTGCAAGCATTCAACAGTAGCTTGATATAGAAGAAAAAGAGCAGCTTGGGTTTCAAAGAAGATAGATCTCAATTTGGAAAAAGAAAAAGTGTGCTCTTAAGCAGATACAATCCTGCTCACGTTCTACTACTACCTACTTCATTCCCTGTTTATATCAATCCGATCATACTGCCTCAGTCGTTTTTAACCTGAGCCATGACCAGCTGAGCCTTACAATTTTTCACCTCCTTTTAACTGGAAGTTACGGCATTTTCTGGCACTGCTAGGGTCAAACCCGTTACAGGGAAGACTGGTGTAAATGGCCTTTACCTCCACGTTGTCGTCTTTTCCTTATTTGCATTGAGCAAGAAGCATGGTGGAATGTTTTTGGGTACCTGGAAGGGTGGAAAAGGGAGTTGTACAAAACTGTTATCAGATCTTGCAGGAACAGTGAGGAGCTCCCTTGCCAGCAGTCTCTGTACCCTTGTTTAAATAAGGAACTGATAACTCCTAGCAAAGCTGAACTCGGTTCTTGGATAACTGTCGTCAACTGAGAAGTGAGCAGTAGAGAGTTTCGCGCTTCTTTCAGTTAACACCATTAGCTTAATTTTCAGCTTAGAACAACTGGTATTCGTACTCTCCACCTGTAGCATTGGGTCCTGGGTATTTCCGTTCGAAACTGCCTGATTTCATGAAGGGATGAACTCAGGAGTTCTGAGGTTGAAACACCTTTGACTGATTAGAAAGCCTTTTCTCTCAGGAGTAGTCTGCAGAATTTAATAGGCACCATCTGTTGTGGAAGTAAGCTTCTACAAAGTCATAACATCATCTTTTCAAATACCTTTGATGTAGTTTATCAGATATACCACAATCTTTACTGTAATTTAGTTTATTTCATCATTATTGAAATAAGTGTTCTGGATAACTTGTAAGTTGTTGTGACTTAGGAAACTGGGATAATGGCAAAAGGGCCTAGAAATACTTCTAGCAACTTTTGGGAATGAAAACTTATTGTAGATCTACTTAACTACATAGATATAGCCATTAATGTTGTTATTTGAAATAACCTTTTTTTTTAGACTCTAGAAATTATCAGATCCCCAAATTCTCAAGGATTAAACCACTAAAACAAGTTTTACTTCAGATCTAATTTAGTATGACAAGAATACATTTCCTATTGACCATATTTATTCTCAGCACAGACTCCTGGATCAAGATTATTTAGCCAACTATATGAATTGAACCACGAAGTAATGCAGGTAGCTCCATGATAAGAGGTAGTTGGTGATAAATTTCTAAGATATAACCAAAAAATGACAGTGGTTTAAAAAGAACTGTTGACATTATGAAGTGATTGTTCTTGAAATTTAGTAAAACCAAATAGCAAGAAGTTCTTTAAAACTGTTGGAAATAAGATACCTGCCTAAAAATTAATAATCGGCTTGGATTATCAATGTGTAGAAAGAGCAGTTAATGAATACTGGAAGTTTCAGAAAGACTAAATGATTAATTTGTATCATTTCTTACCACAGGTAATGATGGATGGGTATCTCAAGCAAAAGGATACTAAGTACATAAATGATCACAGGAGATGTGGTGTATGAGAAATGGAGGTACATATTTGAACAGAGGGCCATTAAGAGTTTGCACAGTTTTATTTGAAATGCAGCAAATTCTCTGTCAAGCATTTTTAAAGGAAGTTGTGAATATTTTTGTAACTTACATGCTACAGCTCAATCAAATTACAGTTTTATTTTAGAGATTGAATTGAGCTTCTGTTTACACAACAATGCAGGGCTGTAAACAGGGTAACTGCAGAGTCACTCTTACCAAAAGTTTCTCTGTCATCCAGATACAGAATCAGATACAGAACCAGCCCCTCCACCTGCCAGCCCCCCCCCAGACAACAAAAGTAAGACAACCCAGTAGATTAGGGTCTACTGATGTCCTAGAAATTGTTTGGGAGGTATTATCGCAAATCTCCAAAAAGGAGATTCTGAAATAAGCTAATGAAGTGAGAATCAAAACCTGATCAGATCACAATCCTAGACTTAGAAACCATTTAGGAATAAAATCATTGAACTACCAGCAAAAGTGTGTAACCTTCATTAAAGACAGTTTTTCTTCCAGAGGGAGGACAGACTGGAGTGCAACAGAGGTTTAATTTGCCTCTGGGGGCAGAGGTGGGAGTAATACTTTAGAGTCCAGGAAGGCAGATAACAATAAAATTAATGAATTAAATAAGATATCTAGAAGAAAATGGAAGATACTACATTCTCTCTAAAAGAAAGCCATATTGTTGCAGTGTACTGGCATCTCTTAAACATAAGAACAAAGTAATGTGGTAAAGCAGTTCTGCACAAAAGCTGTTGAGAAAATTGTTATATGGCCAACTATTAAAAGAAGGGACTAAATTTTCACTTAAGGAGACCAAAGCTGATTAATAAGTACATCGCATGGTTTATACAGGGAAGTGGAATATCATGCAAGTGACTTGAATTATGTGATTGTATAATAAGGACATGTCAGAGGGACCTAGCAGTGCTGCTAAATAGCATTATATTTATTAAATTGAGAACTATAACAGATTATACATATATTTGATGGAAGTAAATTCCTTTTTTCCAAATAGTTTAGCAGAGAATAGTTTTGTGGATTAGGTGGTTGTAGTGGAATTTCAATTTGTGGTGACAGAAATGCATGGCAATTTTCTGCTCTGTTGATTCAAACCATTTTTGCCCCCTGTTTTGATTTGCATCTTATATTCTTCAAGTCAGTCTAATTAGCCATTCAAAGTGACTTTTTTTTTCCATTGATGAAGAGGAGGCAGATGCATTTCAAGAAAAGAGCATCTTTTGAAGTTAACAAAAGATTGCTGATACTCCTGTGTTCTCACAGGCTGCCTTTTAGACAGCTAGTTTTTTTCCTTATGGTGGAGAAGACTAAAAAACACAAAATTTAACACACCAGGTGAGGTCAGGTGTATTTCCACGGATCCCCATAACACCATGAGTAATTTCTTCCAGTTATACCTGGATTTATCAAAAGTCCCCTTTTTCTTTCCAAAGTTATGAACCGAAAGAAATAGAGAATCTTGACAACTAGAGCATATGTGTTTCCCATTGAATTCATACTGTACTAAGTGGCTGTGTGTGTACAACAGTGTATTTGTAGGGAGCTCCTTTGGTTCCAAGGATATTGCTCACACGGCTTTTGTTTTAAGTGAGCTCAATGAGAGTTCTCAAAGTATTCCCTTCAGACTTTCTTGATCACCGAAGAAGGCATTGAATCCCGTGCCATCCTAACTGCAACTGTAAATCAGCCTCTCTGATCTTGTGACCTGTGTCAGTTTCGGATTCTGAAACTGCAGGTGAATGGAAACGAGAACAGTTGCTGGGCCAGTCAAGTTCCTAAGTGACCTTTCTACTCTTAACTCCAAGTCTTGTACCAAGAATTTCCTGTCTTAAGGTTTTACTTACAGTTTAGAGCCGGCTGAAGATTCTCAGTTCTTGTGAAGCAAGCATCAGTGGGGAATATAGCGGAAATCAATAAAATTCTTTCTTTAGAGCCTTTGAAGACAAGTTACTTCCTATCTGCAGTGAGGTGATTATTCTAAAACTACAGCCTAACAAAACAAAAATCTTAACTGATTTTTGCAGTTCAAAGTAGAGAATCACATACACTAACATATTTGCTTTCAAAGAGACAAGAAAATAAATTCAACTATTATGCCTGACTAGAAATCATAATTTCATCCTGGTATGGCACCAGTGGTAGAATATCAGCAAACCACGTTCTTTTCAGGTTCAGAGGAAAGGTATAAGTTTGTTTTCATATCATGCTTTATTATTTGATGAGTTGGGTAAGTGACCAGTGATGGAGTAGCTTTTTGCTGTGAATTATGAGAAGATCGAGTTTATGGATCGGCAGCACTTTGATTTGTAATTTTCCAAGCAGCTGTTGAACTGTCTTTTCAACCAGTCATCACTGAATTTGCTTCCAGGAGATGTAATCCTTTCCATTAATATACAGAAGAAAATATATGCCAGTCAATTCCTGGTGTCACTTGCGGATATTTCAGTAACAGATTGGAATTTTATGTCCTGATAACAAAGGAATCATAAGAGATTCAAAGTGTCTTGAATTCTTTATCTGAGTTACAAAGGGTTTAATCTTATTGATAATGATGCAGAAAACCTGGATGAGTTAGTTTGCTTTTTGTTCTCAAGATTTGTTATTAATGTAATTCTCTCCCTCCCCCCGAGACTCCAGTCCTCTGGGGCTAGCATCAAGATAGCAAAGGTTTGTAGTTGATGCAGAAAATTGACTTACTGGTGTCGTATGCAGAATACAGCTTATTCTCCCTTATATCATATGATGTCTCACTATTGAATATATTTTTTGACAATTTATAACTAAATCCATGGCTTAGAGTTTAATTTATGATGTGTACATTTGGAGTTACTTATACTTCTGGCAAACAGTTGTGGGGTTTGGGTTTTTTCTTGGTTTTTGTTTTTGTTTGTTTGTTGTGGTTTTTTTTTTTTTCCCTGGTGGGAGAGTACACTTGAGCTCTAAAGATTTTTAAACACTCTGTATGTCCTGTCTGTCTGGTCCACTTGTAGGTGCTTACAGAGTAATGTTGCAAACAGGAGAGATACCAGCCCAGGCCCATTATAAGCACTTGCAAACCATTTTGTCTAATAGCAGTGAGGGATGTTCTCATTCTCAAATTTGTTTGATATCTAATTTTCAACCCTTTTTTTCTTCTGGTTTCCATGGTAGCCTGTAACAGTAGGATTATACTTCAGTTATGTGCTGTGTGGAAAAATCACTTTAGCTCTCTGATAGTTCACTGGCTACTTCCTTGGGATTTTTTTTGAGACATAACAAATCGTTCCATATACATCTTCTCTGTCCCACATGGAATTTTGTAGAGACTTCTCATAACCCTCTTTTTGCCACTCTTTTTCATTCCATTCCAGTCCAGTTATTTTTTTGTATTAAAAATACGTCAGTTAAGATCAGAGTGTGAAACTACATTTGTATGATATTTATGATCTAATCTTAGGTCCCATGGTTCTTACCTGTTAACTCAGCTGTGACAGCCAACTTCTACCCTAAGTTTCTGAGATATCTGCATTCAAATGAGGCCTTGATGTAAACAGTTTGCTGATAAGGGGCAGGGGCCGGGTTCAGCAGTTTGCAAGGTGTTATCGAAGTACAGTCATAACTGTTGGGTATAGACTGTTTGATCTTGAGAAAGACAGGGTGGCCTATAACAATTGTCAGTTAGTTTAACTTAGTATATTACTTTATTGCTCTGGTCGTCTGATACTTTGGCCAGTGATTACTTTGTAGTGTTACTTTGCATATTATGTATATAATGCCATGATTATTTCTTTTACTTCCTTAACTGGGATATAAAATTAAAGTTGGATTTAGTTTTGACAGTGCTTTTGTGCATGAATGGTAGCTTAGTAAACTTAACTTAGTGATTACAGAGGTGTTTAATATATCCTAGGGAGAAAAAATAATCAGAGGTTGGGGAAGGAAGGAAGAATTGTAACATTCAAAGTGAGTAAGTTAATTGATCTCGACTGCGTACTAAAGCAATATTAGTATAGTACAGTATAATGTAATGCATATTAGTACAGTACACTGTTTTGATTGTAAAGTGTATTTATAGTAGCATACAGTATTAATAGTTGAGTTTACTTGCATTGGCTTTGCTCCAATTACGGTAGGTTATAAAATCAAGAGCAATACTATGGACCAGGTTTAATACCGAGCTGTGAAGATGTGAGACAAGTTAGAGATAAACTGCAGGGCTTAGATTTAACATGCACAGATGGAGATCCCCTAGCTTTCTTTCAGGGTAATACACACAGAACTGATCTTACTAAGTGGCTAATGTTTCCTAGTGCTCTGAAGGAAGACTAGGCAACAAGCTGCTCTTGGGAAAGGCGAGCATCTGCACTCCTCACCCCCTGGTAGCGTTCCTCTCTGCCTGCCTGTGTTCAGCAAAGCTTGCAGTTCATTCTGATTAGAAACACTGAGAGACGTTGCACTATTTTGAAAAATGCATTTAACCCTTAGGTATTTTGAGACTTTGATCTCATTGAAACAATGTAAGGTGGCAGGCATTTTGAAAATGGGCAATCCTCTATGCATTTCTCTTTAGTTCTTATCAGCCTGCAAAAACAGCAAAAAAGTACTAAATATCCTAGAAAAAAATTAATTACATGCATTAATTAATGCATGGGGGGAATTTCTGAGCAGTTTGTTACAAAATATTGAGAAAACTAAATGCTCTTTACAAAACAAAACATTAGCTATAGGTTATGTTAAAATATTTTATTTTACCCAAGTACTGCTTTGTATTTTCCCACTTTAAAGATTTTTCCACCAAGATGTAAGACACAACCAGAGGAGTAAGGTGGCTGCTTTATTCTGTGGCTGCATAAGTGGTGTTTTGCATTTAGATACCTACAAAGAATAGTATTGGTGGCATAATACTTGATGTATTTACAGGGCTATTTTTAATTTGAGCAAAACACACCATTTCAACTAATTCTGATATTAAAATTTGTAAGGTAGAGGATCCAAAGCAATCTGAGAGGAGATTGTAAATAAGGATTTAAGCCATTTTCCAGATTAAACCTGCCTTACTTGCAATGTTCCTCTGTGTTTTTCTTCTTTCCTTTTTCCTTAGTGGTACTTGATTAATTTTTCCCCTTGAGTCCACTATCTTTGTGTTAATTAATGTACTCAAACTCTTCATTCCCTCTTGTATTTCATCTGCTATTTATTACTATTTGTCTTTCAGCACTCTTTTCAGTACTTGCTGCTTTATTACTGCTGTAAAGTTTTGTTTTTCTAGTATTATTAAGTTTACATAGGTGTATCTTTTTTACATTTTGCTCTCAAATACTCCTTAGTGAATCCTAGACATCTACTGTTGAGAAACAAATTATATGTTGAGCTTTCTCAGTTTTCTGCTCCTTTTTCCACATTCCCACTTATATTTGCCTTGTCAACACTTCTGATCTGTGTGTGTTCCAGCAGTTTCTTTTCTCAGTTCTGAGGTGACAGTTCCCTCTTGCATTATATTTTTTACAAGCATATCCAGACTTTTACTGATTTTGGCTCTAGTATGTGCTCTCTTGTTCTCTTACCCATGCCAAAACATGTTGAGCAACTATTCATTGTGTTGTTTTAACTTCACTTTTAATATGATGCTTCCTCTTATTCTTCCGTAGTAGCCAAGTTCCAGTCCAAAAAAAAAAAGTTTTCCTCAAGGGCTTTTCTCGATATGGTTTCATCTAGTTTTTCTTTATAAATCCCTTGTAAATAAAGATCCTGTCTCTGCTCTGTAAATGGCTAATCCAGGCACAGAGTCATTGATATAAAAAGCTTTTGAGACAGCAGATACAGTATCTGTGCCACTCCATGTGGGGAGTTTTTTTCAGGTAACATATTACATGTTTAAGCCATAGCTGTTATTGATTTCCTACTTCTTCTCTTCAGATTGCTTAATGACTAGGCTTGGAGTACCTAGAAGATTTCCTAAAGTTCATGGAATGGAAACTTGAAGATCTTAATTTTGTATAATAGATATGTATTTGCAATAAGGAAAAAGCAGGACTCTAGCCTAAGCTCTCTTCCTTATGCTCTCCCGTAAGGAAGGGCTAATTCAAGCTTTTCCCCTTTTTCTTAAATTTAGGGTTTTTTACATCCCCAAAGGACAGTGTTACAGTCAGTGTACATGCAGTTACAATTGTTTGTGTGCTGCACTTCTGTAAATTCATCCATGAGACTGCAAGGTAAATGCCTGGAAAATGGAGAATGTGCCATTATGGACCATCTTTGAAATAGTTTAAATTGTCCAGACTCTTACAGGAACTCAGAAGTGAAAGAAAATAGCAGTCTGCAGCATCCTAATCAATTCCTCTTGTAAGACACTCCCCCCCCCCCCTTTTTTTCCTGCACTTCCTTACCTAGTTCATTGGCTGTAGCAAGAGCTGCACATGTCGGAGATACAATAATTTCACCTACACAGCTCCTATTCACTTCCAAAACCGTTCTATTTTCCGTGGCTATTGAAGCTAGACAGAATAGTAGACAGCCATGTAAGTTGGTGACTCATCAAAGCTGACACACACAGAGACTAAATCAAGGTTGCACAGAGTGTAAGTCTGACACTTCTTAATTTCTGCTTTAGTTTCTAAGCACAGAGATTTTTTTTTTTGCATGTGATTTCTCAAATTCTTTGTATTTCCTTAGACAAAGAAATACCTCCATACATGTGTTCAGATAGTCAAAAAGTAAAAAGGGGTATTGGAGTGAGCGAACAGATAAGAGAAAACAGAATTTTTTTTCCTAGCAAAGCAGGAAAAATAATTATGTGAAAAAGGAGAACTTCTCTCATCTTGCATACTTTTAAATGAGGAGAGAGAAAGATAAAGGCATTGCTTTGAGCCAGCTCAGCTAATTTTTGCATTGTCTTTTCACAGATCATGGTTAGTAAATGCTTTGGTCTTTAATATACTCTAAATAAGTGATTTCACGAGAAGCAGAACTAATGAAGAGTGATTGCTAGCGTATCTGTGTTGATCAACTTTACTGAATTATACTAAAGCTGTTGAACGTACTTGTGAAGTGTCAGATACTCTTTATGAGAGATGATGTTCTGAATGCCATGTAACTCTAAAAAAGATTTGGAAGAAGCTTGTAACTTTTTGGAAACTAAATAAGCTATATAGACAAACACTGCTGGGGAAGAGGTTTGTGTGCTCCAGTTGAAGCTTTTCTTGAAGAAGCAGCAGCCCTCACAATGTGAGTGTCCCTGTCTTTCTCCAGCCTCAGTCAGAGGCTGAGAGAGATTAACAGAGATTGGGGTCATGGTTCATACTGTGCCTGAATGACCTCTTTGGCTTCTATTCAACTACCTGCTTTTGTAAAATTTATTGGGACATTTTATATCCACGACCAGTCAGATTTGGTTTAAACAAATAGTTCAGAATTTATTAAGCATACTTACAGTCAGAAATGCATACAAATCTCATTTCCTTGTTTCAGATTAATAAAAAAAGCATAGAAACTTTTCAGGTAGATAGTGGCTTTCATTTGATGAGGGAAATAAAATGTTTTAGATATAAGTTGTTTCAAAGACGTTTCTCTATCTCCAGTCTCATTTTATGAAGCACACTAGCTTTCATCAAATCGACTGTTAAAGTTCTTCAGCTTTCTGCTGCAGTTCTGTTTGCCGTTCTTACAAAGTGTCTGTTTTACTGTTGTTGTTTAACACGTCTGATTTTTTTCCATCAAATAAATGATATGGGAAGATACCAGTCAGTGTTTGCCTGGTGGCTCTCAGAGTGGTGACTGGGGAATTCTGAAAAGTAAGGATTGGCTCTGGGAAACCTGGAGCGATTTTGGACTGTTTGGTGGTGCCATTGCTAAGATTTGGCACTGTATAGATGCTGCAAATGCAGACACTCCTTTTATGCCTTATGCTTTCCTTCCATGTATTGGAGCAGCAAACAGTTTAAGTAAAATTGTAGAGGACCTGTACCAAGTGTATTATTTCTTCAGAGCCGTATTTGAAAAGATCTCATGCAGTTACCAGTAGCTTCCTTGAGGTAAAGAAAGCAGGATCAGTTGTCTCAAGGGACAAGAGGCAGGTGAATGAGAAGCAGAGTATGGTGGTCCTTCAGCAGCTGCAGGGGACTCCCTTTTTTGGCCTGCTGAGTTCTGTCAGATCTTTGGCAACACCCGGGTGTGGCATAGCCCACAGAAAGGCCTGGCCTGTTGCTTTGAGGGAAGAAGGGTGCTGTAAAGGATTCTATTTCTCTCTTTTTTTTGTTGTTGGTTTGTTTTCTTTCTTATGAGATACTATTTTTTTGTGGAGTCTCGAGTCTGTCACATCAGTTGAAGATCTCTAGATAATTACTTCTCTTTTTGTAATTTTTTTTAGGACTTCTCTTTCATCTTCCCTTCTTTACTACTCTGAGAAACACTGAGAAATAGGGCTAGAAATAAGAGTAACAGAGGACTGAGGAAAGGATCAATACTTCATCAGGGGAAGCAGAAAAACTGAGGGAAAGAGGGTGGACCCTGGCTATATTATCCTCCTGTGATTGTCTTTTGCCTCCTAACTTCCTGGTAAGTGGAGGTACCATGTTTTATGGAGTTTTGTTTCATGTATTGGGAGAAATGTAGACACTGACTAACAAGAAATTTGTTTCTCTGATAAAGAAAATATCCTTTGGCAAAAACGTGTACGAAGGGGTGTTGAAGGTTGACGGTGTGGCTGTGGGTCACTGCTGAGCTGTCTTGTCAATGTGAACCTGTAGGTGGGACAAGCACATTCACAGAAAGTGGAAGGAAGGATGGACTTCTGAAGTGAATGTCCTTGGATGAACACTGAAGTGAATGTCCTTGGTGGATGGTTTCTATGAAAGAGAGCTTGAAGTTCTTTGAAGGAGGAAATGTGGTTAAAAGAGTCTGCCTGGATTTCCAGGTGGCCTTCAGTGGAGTCCTCACTCTCCTGAGTGAGGAGAAGCTGAGAGAACAGGTTGCTCAGTCTCAAGAAGAGAAGGCCAAAGGGAGATCATGCTGCTTTTTTCAAATAATGAGAGACTAGAGAGAAGGTGAAGCCAGACTCTTCATGCAATTCCATAGTCGTAGGATGACAGTTAACAGATACAAGTTGAAACATGGGAAATTCCAGTTTGACATGAGGGAAAACATTTTTGCCATGAGGTAGTCAAGTACTGGAGGCATAAGAGCTCAGGGAGGCTGTGGGATCACCGTCCTGGGACATACTCAAAACTCACCTGGGCAGCCTGATCTAGTTGGTCCTGCTTTGGGAAGGGTTTGGACTAGCTGACAGTCAGGAATCCTGCCAACTGAAATTATTCTACAATTCTAGACTTCTAAGGAAAATAAATAGCTGTGAGTTTGTCCTTTCGTGGACAAACATTTGGTAAAAATCATAGGAAACAGAACAGGAATAAATAATCTGTTTTAAAGTTATAATTATTTATTACTTTCAAAATTGGTGGATTAAACCTTTTAGCTATACAGAATAATGCATAATAAAGAATCTGTAGTATATGAAGCCTCTTCCAGTATGGTGGGACAGAGATCCATTATTTTTTCCTTTGAGGAGTACTCAGTATTTTTAAAACTGCTCTGGGGTTTATTGTAATTGCTGTGAAATATTGTAGAAAGTACAAAGAGAGTATATTGGTACATTATAAGAACAAGGTAATGGTAAAAAGTGATTGGTCTTAGCTGAAATCAGTTTATCAGACAGACTGCATATTTTCAAGGCCTTTGCTATTATATTATCCCACACTTGAACTGTGCATTATAACAGGAGACGCCTGGTACCGAGCTTCAGTTCACACAGCAGATACTCATAATATGTTGATAACTAGCCTAACAGCCCAGCACTAGGGCTGTGCGCAGTGAACATAGGCACAGTTACGATGCCTGTGGCCTGTTGTTAGCAATGGCAATAATATTTTTACTCCGCCCTTGGCTACAAAAATGCTGACATGGTTATGCTCTGTTAGCGTGCTCATGTTTGGATTGTCGGCTCTTCTTCTGTCACTGGGCACCACTGAGAAGCGTCTGGCTCCATTGTCTTTGCACCCTCCCGTCGGGTATTTATACACACAGATAAGATCCCCACCCAAGAGGGGGGAAGAGCTTTAGCCCACACTGGGCCCCTCTCGTTACAGAGGGAAGCTCATGTGGTTGCATGTTAACAGTGCAGGTGATGGGTGAGTCTAGATGTGAAAACAGTCTTTGATAAAAGCACTCTGAAAGAGTAGATATGCCTAAATGGACTTATTTCAAATATTTACATTGTTGTATCTTACACTTAACTTTCAGCTCTACCTCCAAACTACCTATGTTTATATTGCTGGATTTGATTAACTTCTGACAGCATGCAGCCAAAGTCTGGTTCCACATATGCAGTGATAAGTGTAGTTACTAACTTTTTGCTCCTGGAGCCTGCTGTCATTGTGAATAATTTGAAAATATAACCTCTTTGCTTGGCAGTGCTCTGAGAGGCAAAGTTAAGAATTAGAAATAAAGGACAAATTTATGTGTATGTATATTAGAAACAAAGAAAAAAATCTGTCAAACTTGCATTGCACCTGCATCTTGAGCATTGAATGTAGTTCTGACCATCCCGCTTCCAAAAGGATATATAAAATTAGAGAGAAAAACCTAAGCAATGGGGAAAAGAATGGCAAATAGAGGAACAGTTATTCACTCTTTGCAAAAAAAGATCCCAGGCTTATCAAATAAAATGATCAGGCAGCAGCTTTAAAAATAGGATGAGGTACCTTCTTAAGGAATATAGAGCTAAACTGCAGGTTTCATTGATGCACAGTTCTGTGGAGATGAAAAGTACAAATTAATTAAGAGATGATAGATCCACTAGCAGCTATTAAATCCAATAGTCACAGTGTGACTTAATAATCTGCAGTTCAGGTAAACCCTAAACTACTGCCAAATGCAAGATTCATCTAACGATGACTTGTACTTGCACTCTTCCTAACACCGAGTGCTGATTACTGAGTACAGAAGTCCCTATGTTAGTTTCTGTTTCATCAGATCCAGGAGGAATGTTTTTCTTAACAAACGTTCCCTTACAGCACATGCGCAGGAAACTGCAGCAATGAGTAGTGCTCACAGAAATGACTCTTGGAATCAGGACTAAGTAAAGAGGTGGAAAGTTTCAGAGGAGCGTAAACCCAAGAATACGGTGGAGTCAGTGCTTTCCCTCTCTCAAGCATAATTGTCCTCCTTGATCACAGACTTCTCATTCAGCCAGAGTGAATTGAGGCAATGCAGGGCAGGATGCAGCTGCTGGATGGCTGCAGTTGTGGATACTTCCAAGTGCAAAAGCATTAAGGCATTACCAGGAACAAAGCGCTGCCTTTGGGGGTAGCAAAGGCCCCTGAGCTTTTTACTCATGTTCATGTCATTTACTGTTGTTCAGGTCTGAAGTTATCTGACAAAAAGGTGGGTGCCTTGTGAGAATAACTACTTCAAGCCATCGAAGCATGAAAAGATCTATTTTGTGAAATCATTCAGTACAGATACTAGGTTCCAAGTTTAGTGGGTTTGGTTATTAATTATTTGGCTTCTGTTACTCAGTCAGTGGCATTAACATCAAGATGAAAAGCAGCTTACAGTTTCCAAATGCAAATACTGTAGAGCCATATCCAAACAGTATTATCTGCCTTAAACTCAGAGTAAGGAAGTTTCCTTTATAAAAATTTTAAGACTTGAACACATGAAGTGTACTATTTTTTGATGCGCTAAATTATGTAGGCCTGCTTCTTTTTCCACTAGTAGTTTGTGGAATCAGCATGCTTTTTTCCTGAAGAGCATTATTTGCCATTTTATCAGTTTCATTACTATGAAATCCTTTGGCAGTGTTGGCTGTCAGCTTTACTTCTAACTGTTCTAAATAATTCTGTCACCAGCAAACTTTGTCTGCTCCATTACTATCCTTTCTTTCAAAGCATTTATATCTGCTATTTAGCATATTTTTATCAACACTGATGCTTACAAAGATCTATTGATAGGTTCATTCCATTCTGAAAATTGACCATTTTTGCTATTTTTGCTTTCCTATCTTTTAATCTGAAAACTGTATTATTGCATATCAACTTTTTTAAGAACTAAGAGGAGGGAGATCATTGTAGGATTTTGGAAATGTATGTGTGTTGCAGACTTTTAGCTGCTTATTGATGCCTTATGGAGCTCCAAGGGGTTTGTGATGCATTACTTCACAAAAATAACATCAACTTTTGAGTAGGCCCACCAGTTTTGTAGTACATCACCTTCCAGTCTGGCACAGCAATCAGGTTTAATGGTATGTAGTTCTTTGGGTCACTCCTGGATTCTTTATTTTTCCCTTTTTTTATTCTTCTGACACTCAGGATAGTTTAAGCAAGTAGCAAATTCTCACACATAATTGGAGCTTAGGAATTTCATAGGATTTGGCTTCTTTACAGTAGATATTAAGTCTCTATCACTTTTTGCTATAAGAATGTGTACTTTTTTTTTTTGCAGCAAGGGGAAATAACTGGATTGTCGTTGACACAAATAGTTGTCCTCTTTGTCAAAATTTCTGATGGTCTTCAATGTATTTCTTCCCATACCTGTAATGAGGAAATCGTTACCTTCACTGTTATCTTCTGGATCAAATAATTTGTTTTTTAAAAGAGATGAACAGTTCAAATCATATGAAACACTAGTTATATATCTAAAGTTATCAACTTCTTAATCTCATTCAGAACTTTGAACTTCTAAATGTAATATAGAATTGCTCACTCTAAAAATGAAACAATTATCCTTGAATTTGGGTATCAGAAATAGCAAGGATTTGATACTAAAATTCCACTGTTTCATGCAGTGAGCCCTATGATAGTCAAAACAATTAATAAGTCCTCCCAGCTTTACTGACATTTTTGACAACCTTTATTGATACTCCTTATAGCTATTGGCCCTATTAACTTTACTGATTGTTTTAAGTCAGTTTCCATTTTAGTAAACTTTAAGAGATTATATTGAGGTTTCCATACTGGGCAAGACGTCTTCCTTTAGGCTGAATTTGGTTGTGAAAGGCCAGCAGAAACAGTTTAGCTAATTTTCAAATGACAATAAGAAAAAAATGTTTTCTTGCTTATGTTTAAGTTATGTAAACCAGAATAACAGATTTCTGGGCCTTCTATTATGGAGGAGGTGAAATTCAAAATGCTTTAGTAGTGGTCCCTTTAAATGTGCCTCTTTCTGTCTCAGTTAATGACTGTGTATGTTATATGTACATGCCATCGTCGGACATGTAATGAGCACAGAGCAGGAACTGTAGGTGGCAGTCAGGCATTGGGAGGAGAGAGCACAAAAGGGCCATAAGAACGATGAAAGGACTGTAACGACCAAAGTGTCCTCCATTCCAAAACCTAGATTTTGTTGCAGATTTTCTCAGCTTTAACATCACATTGCAATAGAGAAACATGTCTCTACCCTCAAGTATCTGTTCACCATGGCAAGTAACAAATTACTTTATTTGTCCTTTTCTCTGCTATCTGGTGGAAGTCTGTTCTATTCATATGTTTCTCATACAGCTTAAGACTCCCAGTGGGGCTAACGCAGTTCTCTGTAATGGATTTTCTGGTCTTCATCTAATTCCAAAAAATTGCTTGGAAGGATTCTTAGCAAAATCAAGCTCTGAAAATTCAGGAAAAGGAGCTTGCCACTAAATCCTTGTCCTGTGTAACATTTACACTTGTTCTGAAATCTAGAATAGCTTTCTTGAAAATGTCTAGGCAGTGGTAGAAGGGGAGAGAAGCCAGGAGTTTCTGCTGTAGACATCTACTATGAACCAGCAAAACAAAAAGGCCAGATACAAAAGCTTCATTGTTGCTTTTTAATCAGTGTATAGAGTTGTATGATGTTCAGTAGGCTGTGAGATGAACGGACTTAAACTAGCAAGGTGTCATCAAGGAGTAGAATATAGCAAGTTAAGGATTGTCCAGTGAATTCTTACAATGTGGTGGTGACAATTTTTTGATACAGAAGATGGAGTACACATGGAAAACACTCTCCTCTAGAGGTAATTCTCATTATTGGGATGGCAACTTAAATGAGCTCAATCATTAGAATAATAGTATTCCTAGTTCTATGAGAGCAAAGTGAAGGGCAAAACAATGATAATGGTCTTCAAAAGAGGACGAGACTATACTGAAAAAATAGATATATAAGTCTGCGTGGGAAACACAACTAAGGAAAAAAAAATGAAGACCTTCCTGTTCCAAAAATTATATTCAAGACTCAAGTGCAAAATAACCTAAAGCAAAGGAGGAGTAGGAATTATAGCAAGAAAACAACTTGATTGAATCATGTGCTATGCAATCGTCTGAAAATCAAAATGGAATGTGAAAAACCAAACAATTAAAGGTAAATATTCAAGAATTGCAGGAGCATGTTGGACAAAATCAGAGCAATGCATAAAATGAGTAAAACAAAATTAAAGGCAACAAAATTATATTCTGGTATGTAAATTAATAAGCAGAAGCTCAATTAAAGAATTGGACTGCAGCAAGAGAATACACTTTTCCTGTGTATACTGTGTATCAGGTGAATGGTAAGGAGTTGACATTGCAGGGAGATTTTGGAGAATGCATTCAAACATATTTTGGGAACTGACAGATACTTGGTTTTGGTTTTGTTGTAGGAGGGTAGACTAAGATGAACCATTAGAATTCTTTTTAACAGTTGCCTGTGATTCTCTGTTTGATAAGGTTTTAATTGCATGAGGCTGTACTTTGTTTTTTCCATTGGGATTCTTGCTGATTCATTCAGTAAGAGTTCACTGACTAAAGCTGTTCTAAGGATTAATTAGGACTGTGTCTTTTAGGAAGATACTGGCTTTTGAATACTGCTTCATTGGCGGCAGAAGTTGGGCAATGTGGAGTCCATACAACAGGAAGAACTGGGGAGTAAATCAATAAAAGTGTCTTCTATTCCTGCATGTGCTGCGAAAGCTGACATTCAACTAAGTATTTAGGCTAACTTCTTTCTAGAATCCTGACTTCTGGTTTCAGTAAAGTGTTTCAGTTTTCAAGCACAGAAATCAATAGAAAGTTAGGAGTCCTGATGGGATTTAGGAGTCTCAGCATCTATTTGGATGCGCTTCGGCTGTCCCAATACTGCTTCCATTTAGATGAATGATTAACGCATATTGATTCCAATGAGGTAAGATCTACTTCAATGTTCCTGTGTGATTGTGAGCAAGCCACAGAAAATAAACTTTTTTACTGGCATGAGTAATTTCTGGTTAGTTTCAGGCAGCTCTCTTCTGGGAACAGTAAATGAAGTGTTACAGCAGTGTACCATGACCCAAGTTGAGCAGTGAGAAATAATGTGCTCTTTATGGTTTGACTTCAGTCTTTGTTTACCATCTTTCATACGGAGATTTGTCACTAGCACTTCTGAGGCGATTAAAAACTGCACTTACGGACACTGTAGAATGGATTATTTCTTATGATCTAAATGGTAAGTGGGGAGAAAGGTATAGGAAATGCACATTGAATGATATCAAGGGAAAGAAATATTGCCCATCCAGCAATTCTGTAATCATCATCCCTCTGTGCAAGATCTTTATTAAACTTGCCCTCTCTTGACAATTTCAACACTCAACATTACTTCCCAGTGCTCTGATCCCAACTATCGACTTTCAGCTAATGCAAAAGAGTACACTGCCTTTTTCATATGATGCTTTCCAGTGCAAATCTTCTAGTGTCTTCATCTTGATGTCTTTATAAATCTTTCTTCCAGTTACTGTTTTTCCAATTTGTGTGGTTGAGAGATACTAATCAGTCACCACAAATTTAAGTTCCCACGATTAAGCCGCCTTTGGCAGGAGACTGCGGGCTTACTTTGTATCCATTGACTTTAGTCTTGAGCTGCAATTTTCCCACCACTTTTCTTGCAGCTTTTTCAGTTTGGGCAGGTGGTCCAAAAGAGAAGGGATAAAGTTGGCTGTGTAGCTTCCGTGAATAAAGGTACCAGAGATTAAAACTGACTATATAGTATAGACATAGTATATAATTTATTACCAACTGTCAGTAGTTTAGATTTCAAGAGTCCATTTGCTAGTGAGTAATTTGTTTTCATTAGTGTTTAAATGACTGTGGGCTATTATAGCTGGAGTACCACTTATGCAGTGGCTTGTTTCTGTCATATAAGCTTCCCTTTCCTATAGAAATACCAGAATTGCCACATGCAGGAGGCCATTGGAGTGTTGTATTTGGTATGATGGTGTTCCCTGATTTCCAGCAGTGGTTAGTACCTTCTGTTTCAGAGGAGGAAAGGTAGTCATGGGACAACCTGCACCCAAAGAGTACCCTCTTTAACTCCCAGTATTAAAGGTTGGTTTTGCTCAAACTTGAGAGCTTACAAAGCTCTTGGAGATTTTTGTTGTTACTTTTCTTTTGCAGGGCTTACTATTATAACTGGTTAGTCTTCTTACTATAAATATATGTTTTGAAGCCACTGAGTCTGTGGTATGTTATATCTCCTGGAAATTTTATATCTTGTTTTGTACACAGTTTGTTGTTTTTTTAAAGTATATTCATCCAATTTTGTGTAGGCCCTTTTAGTCTTTCTCTTCTCTAGTTGAAATAATGTTGTGTCCTCTGTATGGTTTTCTTCTTTTCACTTTTAAAAGCTGGGTTGGGTGACATGATTAATTATTGACAAATTAAATTGATCTCTGTCTTAGCTGAAAGTTAAACTGGAATTTTGTCATTAAGGAAATATACTTACATGTCAGCAAGAAGACTTTTTAAAGCACAGTGTGTGTGAATAAGTTTGAACTGAGAACTTAGTACTGAAGTAGAACAGGCTTCTCAGTTTGTTAATCGACTAAGACAATTTAAATCCTCTTCGCTAAATACAGAGTGAGAGCTTCATGATAGAGGTAAAACTCAGTTTAGAAAAGGATAGAAGACTAGTAGCAACATGAGTAAGGCAGAGAGCGTAGGAATGCATTCCACACCTTCAATTGTATTTTATAGAAAATCTGTTATATTTTAAGGATTCACTTTGAAATGGGAGAGTTTAGCTTTTCACTAATCATAAAAACTATGAATTTGAACAGTGTTGACCATTGCAGTGTTGAAAAGTTGTGATGACACCATGAAATGTGTTGTGAGCAGAGTCTTCATAGCGTCTTTACAACGTGTTAAATCAGTTTCCCAAAAAAACAGACAAGATTGTGTTTTGGTCAGGTGGGGGAAAGGTGGTGGTAGGAAAAGCAGTCAGGCCAAAGCTATTACCTACTGCCAGATAAGTAGAAATGCTCATTTTGCTTGACATGACTTCCAGTAAACTTTGTCATAAAAAATGGAGGAAAGAATAAGACAAGACAGTGAGTTGATAATTGCTGTTCAT
Source organism: Gymnogyps californianus (assembly GCF_018139145.2). Lineage (NCBI taxonomy): Eukaryota > Metazoa > Chordata > Aves > Accipitriformes > Cathartidae > Gymnogyps > Gymnogyps californianus. The sequence continues at coordinate 2,708,521 of NC_059480.1, read as the reverse complement.
CTTCACTCCTCTTAATGCTTGCTGACACTTCCTTGGCAGCGTTGAGCTCTTGTCCACCCTGGCATCCCTAGGACATGTCAAGAGTTTGTTTCATCCTATGCATGCCCCTGCCTGATGCTCCCAAAGAGCTGGTCCGCTGCTTGTTTGGAAGATATGTATAGAATCTACACCAGCCTTATCTGTAACAGCTCTGCACAGTGATCAGTGGAAATCCCAAAGTGCCCAGGAGATAGATGATGCTGTCTCAGTTCTAGTCATGGAAGGTAAAAAGCCTTTCCATGATTCAAGGGAAACTGCCTGTGGTCTGTAGTCCTGCGTTTGTAAGCCTCTCCCCTTGGCCAATTTAGTGGGCAGGGTCTATGTGTCTGTGGCACAGTGTGTACAATTTGTTGTCTGATAGTAACACGGAGGGTGTGTGCATCCAGTGTGAGCCATCAGCTTTCTCTGAGCGCTGTTACTGTATCTGCGGGGCTGTTGAATTAAAGAAGCAGTGCTTTAAGCAGTCACCTCCTGAAACATTCCTTGAGAGAACTTGTTCAAGGAAAAATTATACTTGACTGTGAAGTAACATCCAGGAGGTCATTTAAGAAGTAACAATATCTGAGCCACTAAGTAATAGTAACCACAGTATAATTGCATTCCGTATCCTCAGGGAGAAAAGATATAGGGAACCACAACAGAATTATACAAAGTTGAAGGGAGATTTGAATTGAGTGAAGTGCATTAACAAGGAATTTTAGTTACGGTATTTTTACTTTTTCTGACAAAGTAACATGGTTATATATTATATGGAAGCTATTTAGGGTTATTAACAGAAGTCATAAATAGATAAGAATAAAATTAGAATCAGGGCTATAAAAAATAAAATAACAAAGGTCAATCGGTTACTTTTTCAATGAGGGTTATATTACCAATGAGAAGAGCAACAGATGACAGCATGCGGTGAGAGAAAGAGGTATTAATGCAGTTGGGGTGGATTTCTAAGAATAGCTGTCCACTATTCAATACTCTGAGACATACTGTGAAACTGTTTCACTTATTCAGAACAAAACTTTCAGTATTGGGGGAAACATTAAAATATAGCTACATTTACAGATGATTTCAAAGCTGATAAAACAGGTCTTTAGCTGTCATGTGGTAGTATTCTCTTGGGTTTCTTGTTTTATATTAATATATTGCATTACTAATTGTTTATTAATAATATGGAAATTACCATGCACAAACTTAAATTGCCATTGTTAGAACTGAGGTTCACAGTGTTACCCAGTATGAAATAGATAATAAGTAAATATTATTTCATGAAGAAGAAAAACCAATTCAAGAAATCAATATTTAAGTTGCGTTGTAAAACAGTACCCCTACTAAGATATAGAGGATTGGTGTGCTGTAACTCCGCTTGCATATTTTGAAATGCATATGTTTCTAATGCTTGTTTCTCAAGGAATAAAATGTTGGAATTAAAACGTTCTCATAATATTTGGTATACTTAAACTATCTTTATTTATCTTTTGTACAAGGCCTAATACTATTAGCTGTTAAGCTTCTTCTATAATGGTTTGAATTTTTGGAGCCATGCAGTGGATCATTAATCCAATTGAACTTTTTGCAAAAGCAGGGAGACTTACTCTTTGTAATGTTAATGACGTTGGGATGGATTTTGTAGCTCTGCAGTTTGCTTAATTTTACTGCATCTCCTCCATTAACAAAAGAAGATTGTGAAGTTGCAAAAAGAAGATCGTGCATTAGCAAAAAAAAAATGTTCTCTATGTTGACTTGTGTTATATGGTTGGATATTTAGACAATGTCTAGTTGCAAAGGCAATAATGTGTAAAAAAAATTTTATTCGTTTATGCTGACTGATTTTAGGATCAAGTCACAAGAATTTTCATTTATTGCTATTGTGTTGTTACATTTTCAATGTTGGTAGCTTTGTTCAATTTACAATGAAAAGTTAATCCTGTCGAGTTCGCTGTTCTGGTAACAGGGGGGAATGGCATAATCCAAATGAAGGAATAACATAGATGCAATTGCTGCTTTTGGTCCTGAGCTGGCTCACATCTTGACTGAGCCCTTTGCAGCCCTTGGTTTTGGAAGGACTTGCTAACAGTAGCACCACATGATGCAATTGTGCTAGCTCTGGTCTGTAGGTGCTGTAGCTCCATTCACACAGTGCTGTGCCTAAGTCAATAAGCCGTGCTGGTCCTGAGCTAAGCAGTTTGAAAACCACTCCTGTGTCTCTGCATAGAGATCATGGTATACCTGTAATCCAGGTGACACAACATAAAAAGTGGAGAATTACTAGTAGTGCCCATGGAGCTGAAAGGTGGTCTTCATTTTATTCTGAACACAAAATTAAAAACACTTGGCAACTGCAGACATGGCATGAGTCCTATGTTGCTATCGCTTCTGTATCACACTTACTCAGTTGTAAAGAGTAAAAAGATGGACAATTTTACTAACTCTAGTCTGATAGCACTTTACAGGACAGAGGATTTTTTTTACCACTTCTTCAAGAGACAGTCTTGTTCAATGCGTTCCTGTTATTATTGCATTATATACTCTTTCATACGTATTGTTGAGCTGTAAGTTTAACAGCAGAAAAACACTGATATTTTGACGTAACAAAAAATGGGTTGTGTTAATTTCTTTTGTTCCTTCATTACATTACAGGTACTGTAAGAATTGAAATGTTCAGGAACATGCAAAATGCAGAAATCATAAGGAAAATGACAGAAGAATTTGATGAGGTATAGTATACAAATAGGCCTTTAAACATTATGAAATATATTACAATATACTTTTGTTTTAAAATAAAAATGCAATGGGCCAGAAACCAGTAGATAAGCAATGTCTCAGTATGAGAAATTGTATTGACAAGCAAAGCAGCGATTTAAACTATTGGATGAGGAATAACAAGCCAGCATGAGCTTTAGGAAAGTAATAATGGAAAACCAAAAAGTAATAAAATAATTTGAAAAGGTAGTTATAGTTGCTCATCTTGCAAAGTCAGTGTTGTGGATTGAGTAGGCCCTGGATGCTGAAATACTGGTACCGAAAAGTTTGTGAATTAGCCAGTTTAAGGGCATAAGAGTACTATCGCACAAAAGCATGGAGCAAGCTCACATCCGGTGGTGTAAGAGAGCCTAGCCAGGTCTGACTCTGCAAGAACTAGCTTGGGTCCATGTTAGCCCTGGTCTGGATCCGTGTAGACCCTCATATATCTTTGTATGGCTTTAGGGATATCCTTGTCTGTCCACATCCCGGGTATTAGAGAGGTTAATAAGAGGAGGCAGTAAGAAGCACTGTAGAAAGTTTTCTCATCCCACTGAAACTGGTGGTGGTATTCTGGATTCTGAAGTTCACCTCTTGGAACCGCTATCATACAACAAAGAACTCCAGATTCCCGAGACAGGACCGCAGGCTTGGCGTGTGCAGCATTCTGCTCTGTTTTCTGTGTGCAAATTGATGTTTTGTTCATTAGAACTGGCAATTTAAACCAAATAGTAACTTGTAGTGGAAATTACCATTTTGGAACAGTGTTACAGAAAGAAATACTCTTTCAAAAGATCTAAGCGTTTTGTTTGAAACAAGTGTATTACAATTCAGATTGGGTATCTTCTGTCAAAATAAAAATGTTCCTAATGGTGAATGCTTTTTAGCTTTGAGATTTTTCATGTATAAAAAACTTAAATATTCTAAGTGTTCCTTTTTGTATAGTGAGGAAAACAAATGCTGAAACATGAATTTTCTGTAGGACAGCAGTGTCTTTTTCTGACCAATTCTAAATGGAATGCCAAGGCTGTGATTCAAAAAATTAAGCGGGAAAACTATAAATGTGAACACTGCTCTTTTTCAGGATTTTATTCTTCAAGATTTCAGTCTTGTTCATGGCCTTGAACAACAAAATGTTTAAGTATGTACTTAACTATGGCCATGTGGATGCTCCTTTTGCTGTAGTCAGGTATTCACTCAGGGCCTTTGTGTACAGGTGGAATAGGGTACAGTGAATAAAATTTAGGTATACAATGACGAATAAAAGGTTTGTATCAATTCATGCTACTTTCTCGCTGAAATAGTTTTGCTTTTTAAAACATCACCCAACCAAAGTTAATAAAATGCAGTGAATTTTTACTAGTGTAATTTGAAAACAGAATTGGATATTGCCTTTAGTCTAGCCCCATTGTGCAAAATAGAATGGCCAAGGCACTGTCCAAAAGCCAAAGAACGTTGCTTTTGCCCAAGGGAGGATTGTCCCATACCTGACAGAAGAAAGTATTTCTCAAAAAAAAGTTTTCAAAAACTGTCAAAGTTTTTTCTCAGAGGAGAAGAAAACTCTTCCTTATGCACAGTATGAATGTACATATAAGCAATGTATCTCAAAGAATTAGTTACTAGTATATAAGCTTTCTTTCTCCATTACATAAAACTTTTCTGAACTTCTGCAGCTCTAACAGAAAGTTTCTGTTCTAGCTTCTGCCTTAACACTTGAATGGATTTGTGAAAGACATTGTGAGGTTTAGTATAAAAACATGAAATTGTTAGTCTTAGACCACAATCCAGTGAATATTTTGAAATCTGGAATAAACTCATACCCTGTTAGCAGTGGAAAATATTTTAGAATTTAGTGCAGTTTTCAACCGATGTTCACATATCAGATGATCACAGCACAATAAGTTTATAATTGTTATATGACCTATTTGTTCATATTGCTAGTCATAATATCTCAGATTGGTCTGTGCCTGAAAGGATGTTGTAGTCACAAAAAATAGAAGCTTTTAGAATAAGAGCAGCTTACATTACTGTTCAGGGTAAAACACATAATGAAACAAACAAACAAAATCTTCCTCAGTCTTCAGCAGATTGTAAAATTGCAATTGCGATTAGCATAGCATTAGTACACTTCTTGGCCCTCTGCTTTGTGTCCACCACTTCAAGATTCAGAACAACAATCATTTGTTTCTGAGAGCGCTGTTGGTAGCAGACACCATTTGCTAGTGACAGTCCTTTGACTAAAGGCAACTCAAGCTAAAATTGGCAGGTCTGCATGATCCTTCCCAACCTTTCTTTTCTTGCTGAGGAAAGAAGAGAACCCAGGCAGATCTACTTCTTGCCTCCTTTCAGCAGTGCCATTGGCTGTGCTCCCTGACTCCGTGCAGGCTGACGAGACTGATTCCTTGAGCCCATCCTGCCACTGGATTTATTTTATTTTATTTTTTTGTAAGTCTATAGTAAGCAATGAAAGAAAGGGAGCCAGGAGGAGACCAACAGTAGTGGCTGCGCCAGGTGGTCATACATTATGTCAGTAAAGCAGCACCATTTTCTGCACAGCTGAGGAACAGCCCTCAGTTCTTCATTCTAAATATCACTATTGGCATTTCACCTGTAGTATCTCTTCCAGTACCCCAGGACTCCCACTGTCCATCTCCTCCGTGTCATTCTGAGACAAAGCAGTTGCCTAGGGCTGTTGCCACCAGAACGTTTCCCTTGCCCTGCTGTCCTCTCATGCCCCTAAATCCAATGTCAGTCCATGAGAAGGTAATGGTCTGACTGTGTGGGAGTGAAGAAGGAGAAGGAGAGAGTTAGTGAGGCTCTTGTCAAAATAATTAGGCCAGTCTACCAGCCCAACCTACCTTCATTGTCATCTTTAGACTTGCCATTTTCATTTCTACAAGCCTGGAGCTAGTAGGGAAATAAAAGTAGAAGTATAGCATTAACTAGGATAAAATCTTGCATTATCTATTCATTAGCACGGTATACTGCCCAGAAAATATCTTAATCTCCGTTGAAGATGTTCAGATTTGCTACTTTCTTTACTTTTTCAAGATCATTGCATTGTTCTGTCAGTGCTGCAGTAATCAGCTGGCTTCTGGTCCTAATTTCTGCATTTATGGCAGGGATTGAAGCATTGATTTTCCTGATCTTGAGTGGAGGAACACTTGTGCAGGACTTAAATGATGGAAATAACTTTGTTCATTGCTGCCACAGGTTCAATTTGAAACAGGGAATTCCTTGGACATCCATCTGCTGCACTCTTGGGTGCTTGGCTTAATGAGTACAGGCATTTTGTAGATGAATTCCCTTGTAATTCTTATGCTGGAGTAAGCAGGTCAACAAAAACTTGTTTTGGTTTGAGTTTTCTAACCATTGGACCATCCAGTGTCACATGTCAGTGTCACTGATGTATCACATTTGGATTGGTATTCAAGAATAAAAGATCCAATGAAGTGGCTTTATTGGAAATTTATTCTTCCCATTTTAGCCAGATGAGATGTTCTTGGTGCAGTCTTCACATGCTTTTTGAAAGGACTGTCTAATACATAATTGTATGTTAAAAATACATCATGTAAATGTGAGTAGTTACACACAGCACTAGAGATTCTGAGGATCTGTTCCAAAAATTATATATACATACCTCTAGAAAGCATATATTACATATGTAAGTTCACATGCGGAGTTCCCACAGGTACTGTGCAGGCAGGGACTTAGTCTGGAGGTTATTTGTGAAAATAAGGTGTAAGCAGGGAGAAGAAAAGGAGTCTGGGGTGTTCATATAGAGTTACTGTCAGGAAAACATGGAGGATAAAACTTTAGCATTTTAATTTCAGTCCTAAATTTAAATAAATATGAGACTAATGCAGGGCTTGTATTTACTTGGCAAGATACTGTACCTTGCTGAAATTTGATACTGCTACATATTTTACACTGTGTTTATCTGGGTTCCTACTATGAAACGCTTTGATCTAATTCACAGGAATTCTGAGGACTCACAGCTGCAATTGAACATGCTAGGAGATGTCTTTATGTCAGGGGCTTTACAACCCTCTCAATTTTTTTTTTTAAACCAAAGCTCCTATTTCTCTCAGATTGGGCATTCAAAGTTAGAAGTAAAAATACTGCTCATTAAGATCATGTCATTCAGCATTGTAATGAATGAGACAGTAAGGTCATTGAGTGCCTTATAATTTTGTCTTTTTCTAACATTTGAGCACTTCGCAATTTTAATTGTTATTTTAATATGATTGAAATGTGTGTGATTTGGTTAAATTTGATAGAGTTTTTTTACTGCAGGGGAGTATCGTTTGTGAAGTTTAGGTAAAAGGTTATTTGATTACAGCTCCTCTACGCTTACATTACTGGCTTTATGTGGTTCAGTCTGGGCGATAAGACAAGTCCCGAGAGAATAGAAGTGCTTGTTCTTCACAAAAACACAGAATAAATATGTACAAATGGATTTAACTTTGATACTACTGACTTCTTATCTTGGGGGAGAGATTCAGGATGGAGCATTATTGCCTTGATGTTTTGGGTAATCTGGAATTGGTTTACAAATCAGGTGACCAGGGAGATTAAATATAATCTTTTTCACTGAAGGGGAAAAAAGCAGTTTCTAATTATGGAGGGGGGCAGTCTCACTGAAGTGCAATATTGCTTGAAGTGAGAATAGTAAGAGCAAACTTGGAGAGGAGTTAAACTTAAATGAACTGAGTGTTCACATGCCTACTCGAATCTTGCAATAATCTTCGGAAGTTGGGGTGTATGAATCTGTATGGGGTATATGAATCTGTAGTAAAATTTCCATTACTTCTATCAGAAGGCAGGTTTTACCACTAGAAAAACGGTAAGTTTATAAGATTAAAAAAAGGATGGTATTGACTTTCTGATAAGATCTCAGTTGTAAACTTGAGTAAAGCAAAGTTTGTGGGGAGGGGCATTCAGTTGATCAGAATATTAACATGGAGTTGAAGTGGGGATGGAGCATGACACAAACCTTCAATCACACAAGCTTTTCTTTAGGTTTTGACCTTAAATACTTGGAAATAGTCCTTTCTCATCCTTTCCCCCCACTTCCTAACCCAGCACACAAGGAAAAGAATTGAGTCTTGATGCATATTTTGGACTATACAGAGCTAATATTGTAAGTCTAGAACAGTTATAATGAAGTCTTTGAAAAAGTGGTTTCATGCCAAAGGCTTCTTTGTTTATTGAAGAATAATGTGTTCTTTTTATTTGTTATTCTCCGTTGGCTTGAAGGAAAAAGATAGTGTTTAGCTTAAAAACTTAGACCATGATGGCTACAACATCATCAAAATAAATTAAATGGGGACACTTTTAATACTTAATATTTTCATTTTCTTGTTCTTCAGGACAGTGGTGATTATCCACTTACCATGCCTGGGCCACAGTGGAAGAAGTTTCGATCCAACTTCTGCGAGTTCATTGGAGTGCTCATTCGACAGTGTCAGTATAGCATCATTTATGATGAATACATGATGGACACGGTGATCTCTCTTCTGACTGGTTTGTCAGATTCCCAGGTCCGGGCTTTCAGGCACACCAGTACATTAGCTGGTAAGTAAGCTAGCGCAGAGAAGAGTTTTTTCAAAGGCGTTGCTACTATTTAGCCACTCTGAGAATTACGCCTCATTTTGATTGAGGTGGAATTTGATCAGCACTGAGAACTCTGGAAAGCTTGATCAAATCCAAGTACCGTATATGGTATAACTATACTTAAAATACACTTTTTTGTTTGGAAAGGAGTATGCTGAGGCATTTAATCTGAGAGATTCCTGTCATACCTAGGGGCCTCTAGTGAATCCTGTGAATCAAAAGTCGCATACTTATGTCTTGTATTTTGTTATTAGTTGTTCATTTGTTTTATAGAATGTCTTCATAATTTTGTATTTTAGAAAACAAATTTATTCTAAATAAGCATCAAGAAAATGGTATTATCAAAGAATTTCAGTCCACTGAAAAATAAAATCTGTGCCTTCACTCTTGAGAAGCATTAAGTTTGGGAGCACTGGGCCATAGTTGTAGGTCTCACTGTCTTCTACCTCCAGCCACGCTGCACCTTTCAACACACCTGCCTACATCTAAGGAAAGCACTGGGTATATCATTAGATGGAAATAGGCTTTTCTAGAGTGTATTTCATCGCACCTATATGAGATGTCTCCCGTAAGATGGATGAATCACTCTCTAGAAGTAACTATTTTTCTCCAATTACAAAGCAATACTAGGGTGGTTAGCTTGGATGTAGGTGTCTAAAGCTGGTTATGTCAGGTGATATCTTTCTCCTCATCTTGTGCTGAAATACATCTTGTAGGAAGATTCTTCTTCCTAGACTGTTCATAGATCATGCCAAATATTTGAAGCCTTTCTAGGAGATATTTGTCATAATCTGAAAATTTCCACTGCCAATATTTGTTACTGGTTTAGTTAGCCTTTCCACAATCAGCCTCTTACAATTTTGTTCAGATTTCCAAGTGTAATACCCAGTGTCCAACAAATTCAATCAGAATTTTTTTAAAATTTCATCTCTTGCTATGAATCTAAGTAAGAGGCAGATTTCCAAAGATATTGAAAAAACGACTCCAGATTTGATTGGAGTTTGATTTTAAAATTGAAAACCAAAACCTTCAACTCCCAGTGACTGAACTCTCTTGGAAACCTATCCCCTTGCATTCTTCACCTTACTCAGTAACGGGATGGTAAAAATATGAATTATGCAGGCGTAAGTTTCCAGGTTTAGAGTTTGCCTGTACATATTCAGTATACAAAGCTGAATGCTATTTGAGCTGCAGATAACCTGCTGGAAATCTGTGCCTATTACTTAAACTGAGATGGAAACTATTCCTTTCCAGCTGATACTGACTGTCTTCCATTCCAGGTGATTTCGATTTGCTGTTTGCTTAGATTGTGGTTGATTGTTTCATAGGAGAGAGATTATGGAGAGAGGTGTGCACTCTGGTCTCTTTTATTGATTGGTTCATCCTTGTGTGGGACAGATGTTTGGAAAGTATGAGAGGCTTGATTGAAAAAATAGGAAACAGCACCATACATTAGAGATGTTATGCAAGACCTGTGCTATGTGGAAGAAATAGTTGCCATCATTTGGAATGGATTATGTAGCTAGAAACTTCAAGCAAGGATAAGCAAATGCTAAAGCCAAGGTTCATCACAACTAGCTTTGGTTATTTAAGCCATTGCTGGCTTCTTGCATTAGATATACATGTATCTAGAGGTTACATTAGGAATAGGAGCTGCCAAAGATCTCCAGCATTTTCCAGTGATAATACATGCCATTTATTTATTTGTTTATTTACTTGTTTTAACAAGCTTGAGAGCTTTGTTTTGATTCTGCAGAGTTCCTTCAAGATAGTTTTTGCACATTTAATTATGTTGCTATCCTGCAGAGCAAAGGTCAGCATGATGCCGTGGAGTTCAGTCTTGATAAAGTTTATGCAAATCTACTTTTAGAATTGCATTTATTCTTGAAGGAGTGTTTTTGAGGTCTTTGTTTTCAATTTTCCTCTGTGCTAGCCAATTTGAATGAGAAATGATTCACTATAGCAAGAAACTTAAGGCAAGAAGTACATGTGGGTGCTTCTAGAGTTACCAACTTTGAGCATTAGCAAGGTAAGACAGAGTTACCACAAGAGTAGCTTCACTTCTCCATTTGTATAGTTGCTTTTCTACCTTGGAAGACAATGCTGCATATTTAGCCAGAGAGGATGTTACATTATTTTGCTGTTTTTTCAGTATTGTAGAATGTGATATGCCATGTAACCACACAGAACATGGGAAAGACCCTTATTAATGTTTTTGTAAACATAAATTAAGATAGAAGAAAATACATGAAAAATACTGTATCCAGCATGTGTGGGTACATAACATTCTAATCGTATTTTTATACAACTATACACTTGACTTTAAAGCAATGTCAGACTTGCTTTCGGAGAAACAGTGCTGTGGTCCCTTGTAAACTGGGTAATCCTCAGTAGCTATTGGTTAAGAGTTACCCTTACTATGGAGGCATCTATAATGATAGTTAATGATTCTTAGTACAGAAATGTATGTAACTCCACAGTAACTGGCTTTGTGGTATACACTGATCCTGCAGATTCACATGCTTGCTCACTGACCTTTTGCACTCAGAACCTGCATAATTTTCTGGAGAAGATGGCAAAGAGCATTGCCTGGAGCTCAATGCGGTATATATACTCTCTTTTCTGATCTTTAGATCAGCCAAGTGACCCGAGTATTGCTTGGGTGGGAAATGCCTTTCCAGGCGGCTTTGTGTCAGGGTTGAGTTGGTTATTTTCTGTGAGTATGGATCTGCTGAGGCAATATTTTTTAACTCTGACTACAGGTAAAGAGTCATATTCTGTCTTCTGCCTTTGCAGCTATGAAGCTTATGACTGCTCTTGTGAATGTTGCCTTAAACCTGAGCATTCATCAGGATAATACACAGAGGCAGTACGAAGCTGAGAGAAACAAAATGATTGGTAAAAGAGCTAATGAAAGATTGGAGCTGCTGCTTCAGAAAAGAAAAGAGGCAAGTGAAAAGATGAATTTTTTTTCCTGGTTCATGTGCATTCCCTCCAACAGAAAGTCCAGGGTGGTTTGTGACTTGAGTACCATAGTGAGAAACAAGAGATTAGTTCTGCAGTCGTGTTCGTGTGATCTCAAACATATTACTTGGGCTACATTTTTAAATCTTGTACTAACACATTCAGTTGAGTTTGTGTGCTGTTCTGCACGCACAGGATAATTTCTGTTCTCAGGCTTGGGTATATGACCAGGCAGGAAGAAAATTAGTCTAGAGTTGTAAGTAGTAACTGTTTTGGTTATGCAAAAAGAGGATCCCATGTAGTCCCTCACTGCACTGCCCATTTCTCCCTTTGATCACTGCAATTATTACATAGTGTCTCATTAGTACTTCTTTTTGTAGCTGCTTTCAAGAAACACTGGAGTGTGGGGGCTATAGCACCTGGTCTCAGGGAGAAGAAGCTAGGGAGACATTAAAGTCGCTTTTAGTAAGTACCAGTCTGGCATTAGGTGAGCAAAATCATTAGAAGGTTGCTGTAATCATCCTAAATAAAGTATTATATCCCAGGAAATTCAGTTTTAGAGTTGTACTTAAAAGAAATTTAAAGATGACAAGTAGAAAATGAATACATATATACCCAAACAGGCATTACCTGTAAAGATGCCATGTAAAACTCATAAGATTGATTGAAAAATTGAAGTATATATGACTTAGATTTAAATTTATTATTTTTAGTATATTAGTTTTGAATATATTTGCTCCACCACTGTTTTACTCTGTGGCAAATTAAGGATGTCTGGGCGCTTTACCTGTATGCACCTTGGGTTCTTTTAGGTATAACTTTGACTCAAAATTGCTTGACTTTATAGTCTTTGTCTGGGGATAATTACAATTATGTATTTTTCTTTTTATTTTACCCCTACGATCCGTAACACAATTTTATTTGGCTTTCATAATTCTTAAAAATCATATATTGAGGTACAAAGCAAGAACAATCCCTCCTGCCCAAACTGCAAGGGAAACATTTTAAATTAAATATTAAATTCAATGTCAGCCTTGAAGCATTTTAAAAAGCAGAATTGCTTTGTCAAAATAGCTGGAGCACAGTTTCTATTCCAGATTTGTTGATTGTTGCTTTGAATTTCCAGAGAAGGACAAAGTCACTAATTACACTGATTAACTGGGTTTAGTATCTCTCGGTCTATGGACATCCTCTATACTCATTCCTTCAGCTGTTCTTTTTGATGTCTTTTGGAGATGCAGTATATAATTGCTCTGGGGAGACTTTGAAGCAATGATACCCAGGCTAGCACAGGGCTGTGAAACCCTGAAAGAAGAATGGGCGTTTGCAAACCTTAGCTTTTGATATGTATGTTCAGTCTCTCATATCACTACTCACTAAAACTAATCAAAATGTTGCATAGGAGTAAGCCAGAGAGGAGTGGCAGTGATTATGTCCTCAGATACATGGTGTTAAGCATAGTAGAGGGCCCTGTATAGAAAAGATTTATTAGGTTTAGATGGCATAATTGCTCTGTGTAAGAATTCCTAACATAAAGCTGCATATTTCCCGTGTTTAAATATGCTGAATTTACAATAGTATTCTCTGCTGGCACTTTCTTAGTTGATGTAGTGCCATCATAATAAACCCTCATAGGCACATACACGGGCATGTGTTTATCTTCATGAAGTTATATAGGGACGGTTCACAAGCTAAGTGTGGCAAATTAATCTGAAGTAGAAGAGATGGAACACTCTCTCTAAAGTGTTTCATTCTCATGTCATCTTCTACATACCTAATATGAGAGCAGTGCATCAAGGTCTATTCTCATCAATGAGATTTTCAACTAAACCGGATGATTTATGTAACAATCTGCCACAAAACAGAGAAAGTTGTGTTTTAGCTGCTGCCAGTAATAATTCAAATTTTGTGTTTGTCATACATGTCTTTTTGAGCTTCTCAAAATGCTTGCAGAGTCAAGAAGAGAATGTTTCCCTTATTTTACTTAGGTTTAAGGCGGGGGGTGTTAAATCGCTTTTGCATTGGTAAGAGCAGGAATCCCGAGACACAAATGCTCTCTCAAGATGCCTGAAGTTAAGCACTCAAATTCAAGTACATGATCTAGAAAAGCTGAAAGTGTAAAAAGCAATTAAAGTTTTGGAGAAAATTCATATTTTTCAAAGAATGGTTAATTCATTACTGAAACTAAGATACATTTGAGAATTGTATCTTTTAAATGTTGGCACACAAAAGTAAAAGAGATCTCACATGGACCTACTGAATCTCTGATTCTCCTTATACACCAGCTCTGCTCTAGCACCTGGATCCCGGTATCAGTTATATAGCTGATAACTTACCATGTTTATAGCAAGCTGTAAATTCCCTGTAGAAAAAGCAGAAAAAGAGGGAGGAAGCCATCCATGCTGTTCCCTCATCTGTGCCACTTAGGCTTGTATGGTGCTGCTCAACTTCTCATTCAAAGAAGTGTCAAAGTACACTTTTCTTCAGTATCTTAACGTTCTCATGGCTCATAAAGTTCAGTCTCCCCTACCTCTCTTCTGTGGTGTGTTTTTATATTAACGGTTCATACCCAAAGTTCTCCGGGAGCTTCCCCTTTCCCTTTCAGGGCCTCACTGGTTTTTCAGAAGGCCTCCTGAGGCTTCTTCGTTCATTCCCATCCTCATTTTACTCCACAGTTGGTGCTAGGCTGTCTCTAGCCTCATGTTTCTGTGGATTTTTGCCTGCCTGTAGCCTGTGAAGTCAACCAACTGAGGAGTGATTAGAAATTCATGCTCCCTTTTGGGTTATGTATTCTTGAACAAGCATTTAGTCCGTGCATATTTGGGTTGAGCTGATGCTGAAAATAGTGCTTCTCCCAGAAGCCATGTCTAAAGATGCTTGTTTTGTGTACCAGCCCTTTGGTATACGCAGAGCTGGTGTGCACCCAACTTTTCCCTTTGTACATAATCCCTTTTACTATGAAATTAATTTCTTTGGCAGGTGTTTGACAGTTAGTGAAGAACCCTCAATGCCTCGGTTTCTCCGTATGCAAAATGGAGACAGAACCTCCTTACATTTTAGGAAACTGGGAGACTTCATTTACTGAGTTTTGCAAACTACTTTAGATCTTATCTGGAAGATACTGTAGAAAAGATACTGTAGAAATATTTATAAACATGGCTTGAAAAATATAAACCCCTAGGTGAAAGTGTTTATGAGCTCATGTTATGCAGGAGTCAAAACGGCTGATCATAATTCTGCCTCTGGCTTTAAGATGTTTTATCTGTTACATATGTATGTCCATAATTATACAGGTGTTATTATTTTATGTGTATACGCACTCTGTACTAGCAGAGCTTTGTTGTGGTTTTCATACTGAAAATGTGGAAAAATTTACATTCACACACATTGTGGTATTTTGCTTTGACATTCAGAAACACCTTGATGGAAGAATGATGGCTTTGAGTGTAGTTAGCAGTTCTGCTCCAAAAGCTGATTGTATAAAATTGGCGTCATCTTATTTAACAAAGCTGCATTTTGGTGTAATTAAGTCATACTTATTTAGTTTAGTACAAAAGCTGACAGTATGGGAATACTTTAATTGATTCCAAGATGTTCCTTTAGGAATATTCATTGACACAAAGTAAGCTTTCCATAGTACTTACAAAATGTGCTCATATTACACAGGAAATAGTAAGGTTTTTAAAAAAGCATTCTTATTTATAAAAACATGCTCATAACACCTTTTTCATTTGGGTTTGCTTTTTGTTTGGGTTTGGTTTGGTTTTTTGCAATCTAAGGCCTGGATGTCAGGTGTGCTCCAATGTCAAGCACCCATGCTCTGATTCTGGAAAGTTTCCTGGTTCAGAAACTCAGTTATCATGGGCGCTGAAGTTAAAGCAACTGACACTCATAGTTAAGATTGAGAACATCTTTAAGTACTTCCCTTAAATAGGACATCGAATTTTTCCGAGGGGATTCCTCCTCCATTTCTGCAGCTGTCATTTGCCATCAGTTCCAGCTGATTAACTATGAATACAGGACTGCTGACAGTACTGAACACGTAGTCTCTACTTGTCTAAATTTCAGTAGCAAAAAAATGGTGATGACCACTTCAAAGGACTAATTTGAAACTAAATTAATTGATGTTTGTAGAGAATGTTAACTTTCTTCCATTAAGACATTGTATATATATATGTGTGTATATATGTATGTATATGCACACAATATAGGCATGTGCTGGAAAAGTAGAACATGGTGAATCTACTAATACCTTTAATGAAGTGCCCTTCTATGGTCTTCTAATGGTCCCCAATAAGGAATGTAGAATATCAAATTATAATGAGCAGTGATCTTTTATTTATTTTTGTTTTGTTTTTTGCAGCTACAAGAAAACCAAGATGAAATCGAAAATATGATGAACTCTATTTTTAAGGGTATATTTGTTCATAGATACCGGTAAGGAAATGCATGCTACAGTAGACTCTGCTAACAAAGTATAATCATAAATAATGTCAAGGGTAGTTTCTGTGTTGATTTTTCTTCTGATGTAATATTCTAGATGCCAGAAAAGGCGTATCAAAAACACTGAAGTTATGGAAGAAAATATAAGTGTAACTCCTATTAATTACACAATAGAGCCATCCACAGAACTTTATTTTAATTCAGTAAAACAACTTTAAAGAGTTGTGGGAGACATGGAATTTGAATCTTTGTGTTTTGAAAGAAAAGTTGTCCAAGGTGGGAGCACAAACATGACATATCTTAGGAATAATCAAATGATCAGTGCATGTCATAAGAGGGCAGTTTTGGTTGCTGAGTACCTCTACTCTGCATTTCCTTTTGTATGTCTTAGGCGTTAACAGCAAATTTCTGATGTTTCCACCACATATGCTTTAGCCACAGCTACAACTTTACTTTAGGCTTTTTCCTCCTTAAATTACATAAAGGCAATCAAAAGCCTTAATTCCAGTTAACATGTATTTTTTGTTTGTTAATTGTTTTGGACGTTTGTAGCAAGAACATTAAAAAGTAATTGTGGTGTTAGCACATCACAAAGGGTTTTTTTAATATTTAATATGCTATGTCTTGTGAATACAAAAACACAGCAGGTTATATATATTCATGTGCGTGTGTGAATGTGCACATGCGTGCACTTCTATTTATTTTAGAATTGCACAAACCAGTAGATTTGGACTGGTGCATGCTATTTTGGAGTATGGTTTATCAGAGAGCAGTAGTCTTTTAAAGTAGATTTAGGGTTATTTTGCATCACAAGATACCTCAGAGCATCTGCAGCATCTTGGTGTAACCAGCTCTTTAAATGTTAATTGACTTACTGAAGTCAAAAGATAAAATTCAAGGATACTAAATTATGCAATTAACCTTTCGGATTTAAATTCTGTTTTAAAACTTTATCGTTTATGAAATCTTTTAGACAAATGGCAGAAAACAAGAAAGGGTGTATGAGAACAGCATTAGAAGGTGAAGAGGAACCCATAGTTCAGTTGGGCAGAGGGATTATTGTAATTATGGAGAAAAGTGTGCAGGAAACCTGGAAGGGGCTTGTGCTAAGAAATATGTGAGTGTGAACAACACAGTGGAGCTGGAGCATGTATCTTCAGTACCCAAGCATGATACTTGAAAGAAAATTTATAGTTTACGGTCAGTAAGCCTTGAGCTACTTGGCAACAGAAGGATGCATATACAGAGTCAACAGGTAAATTAGGATATTAACTCAGTATAGCACTCTCACTATTTTGTTATGAAAGCAGCTTTTATGGCGTGTAGGTAATACAGTTGAAGAAATTAAATGCAAAGAGTGTTTGCATTTTTGTCCCTTCAGAATTTAGTGTATTGTATCAAACAAGAAGTCGTTTTAAAATATTTTCATAGTGGCTCATGCTCTTGTGTGGGGTTGGAAAAAGACTCTACCTTTTGATGGTCTGCGTGCTGTTTCTTTTTTTCTTTCTTTCTTTTTAAATCCTTTTTTTGCAACCAAGATTTCTTTTCATGCCCCCTGCCACCATTAGTAAAGGCCTGATTTTGCTGATATTGCTGTAACAAAGGAGAGGCCAAATAAATAAACTCTGCTTATCCATGCCCTGAAAAAAGATGCCCAGGCTGACACTGTTAGACCACTGAAGAGTTTGCTGAAATCGGTCAGGTAGTGGTGTGCTCTGAGCAGGGTAGGTGGCACCACTTCTGCCACTGTTCAGACAGGGTCAGAAGAAGTCACTGCTTCCAAATCTGCCCCCAAGAGCCACTTTTGTGAGGAGTCGTCATCTCTCCAGCTTCCTTAACTTCCGTGAAGCTCCTAAGAGAGTCTGGTACAACATATACCCGAATATGAGTAATCTGTAGACAACAGAGAACATAGATTGGAATTTCTGCAGTCACAGCTGTGCAAGAACATATGGGGGAAAAATACCTGTATTAAAACCAGCTAACTGAAGAGAAAACCAGGGCCAGGGGTGGAGAAAAAAGGAAAGGATTTCAAACTATTATCTGCTTCCATTTTTCTTAAGCATTCCTTCTCTCAAATAGTTCAAATGATTTATAAATTTGACATCATTTTACAGTCCTTAGACCATGCACAAGTGGTAATGATTTCAAAAGAATGTTATTTTAATTATTCCCAGAGAATAAATCCTTTCCATAATATGATTCAGACTCTACCACAGTGATTCATGCTTAGTGACCTCTGTAACTTAAATAGCAAGTCCTTGATCTAAACAAAAAGCCCCCCAAAACTGTTTCATTCAGAATGTAGCTGTCTTCCTACTGGTAAGCTAGTGTTGCAGTGAGGTTACATCTTCTTTCTATAGATTGGCTTCCAATTTACTGGAAGATTTCAATGCTCACTTCTCAAAAAAAAAAAAAAAAATTGCAGAAATAGCTAAACAATTTTCTAGGTGTAATGTTAGTCTAGTGTTAACAGCAGATTTGGTCAAAAATTGAGATATTCTTAATAAACATGCAGGAGATGTACCTACCTCATTGCATATTTCCTTATCTCTTTCCTGAATCACTTTTTCTGACTATTTTTGTGTTGCTTTACGACATATTTGGTTGTCCATTGATTATTTTTTTATCCTCTCTAAAACTGAGAGTTAGCATCAAAGGGGAGACGTAAGAGTAAATTCAGTTAGAGTCAAGTTGCTGAGCTCATGTTGGTGAGTATAAAACCAGTGGAGATGGTGACTGTGGTAAATAGGACTGCAGGGCTGTGAGGGTAATCAGACTCTGGAACAGGTTGTCCGGAGAGGCTGTAGAGTATCAGTCCTTGGAAATACTCAAAAATTGATTGTACAAGGCATGTGTAGGGGCTTGGATATGGTGATGTTCAGAGGTCCTAATTGCAAAATAACCAGTTTTCTGTCTGTATGAGTAACACCTTTGGTATGTAGTAATGAGATACTATATACTGGTAGGTCAGGCATCTCAAAAGTAACCTCTTTTTTTTTTTTTTTTGTCTGAAGTTAAACAAGCTGAAAATTGGTTGCAAAGTACATATATATTAAAAAAAAAGAGGGGAGGCCTGTTTCTTCATTTCAGTTGTATCTGCATATCAGAGATCACTTTGCATGTGAGATTATTGCCACATAGCTTCTCAGATGTAACAAATATTTAGAAAATGTTCATCACTCTCAACTGTTACCTGAGATGTCAAAATTTTGTTTTTGCTACTTCACTGCTTTTGACTTAGCAATTTGTGTCCAGACACATTTCCCTTTTAGAGGGTAAGATTCAGAGAATTCTTATTTGAGTCCTACTTCATAAGATCTTTTTGTTTTGAATGCTCAAAGAGCTATTCCTCTGGATGTGAATGTCCAGCAAAACAGAACTATTAGAGTTTTAACTTCTGGCAGACCTGAATGGAGATCCTCAGCCTGAGGGACATGATGGCTTTGTGAATTTATGCAATGCAGTGAGCCTGTCCTGAGGTATTATTTTGGCAGTACTGATAATTAAGGTAAAACTTGCCAAATCTTGATGCCATCTTTACGGAGAAGATGCTTCTGTCTCCTTCCAAGGTGTTCCTTTCCCTCCTACTGAGTAAATAGGATGATGGTGATAAGTTACCTCTGAGTTCCACTCTGGGAAACAAGAGTGTTGCGTGAAAAAAAAGGAGAGGGGATATTAGATGGAAGTCTGGTGAGGAAGCAGGTAAGAGACTGAGACGAGCAAGAACCAGTCAGCACAGGGAAATGAAAATCCAAACAAAACCATAGAAAAATCCTTTTCCTTCCCCCCTAAATGTGTTATCCTGAGGAGGTGAAACATATATCTTAGGTGACAAGAAAATCCATTACCTTTTTATGTATGTTGAAAAAACAGATAGAAATTGCCGAGACCATTTGTCGCTTATAGGCATAAAAAAAGAGAAAGGCAAAAAGTTACATCTTTGTACTTAAATGAGTTTGACCTTAATATTAAGTTTAAAACCACACACTGCTCCCTTTCCTACAAAGCCATGTGTCATACTTCATATAAGCAAAGGTGTTAGTATGGTAAGTCTTTGAGAAACACTGATTTTAGAGATATGTAGAGCTACATCTTGAAATTCAAGTCACGCCTTCAAACAATACAATTCCGTGGTCTGGCAAGAACGTTGGATAATCAGCTTAGTAACACATTATTGAAATAGCTATTTAAGTAGCACTCCGTGTAGAATTACTTAGAAATGGGAGTGCTGCTTACCAGCCTCTCCCAGGAGTGGGATATGCAGTGAGCAGCATTCACCAGAATTTTTGGAAGTGGGCTCTTGCACACTTATTTTTCTTACCCTTCTTCCCTTACGGGGTCCCAATTCAGCTCCAGAGATGAGAGAGTCATAGAAAAAAGTAGAAAAGACATTTTGTTCAGTTCTCCTTATAACTACATCTTCAAAATGTTTAGAAACTGTCAAGCAGCCTCAGACAGGCATAGTTTGGTCCAATTAGCAATGGTATATTATTGTAGAGCTGCACCATTTCATGTCCCTTGACTAGGAGTTTGAGATTCCATCTTAACGCCAAAGGCAGGTGAGTGACCCTCCTTTCTGTCTTTCTTAGAAAGTGTTCTTACAGTCTCTTATCCCAACCCGTTGACTGAAACATCTTTTGTGTTGGGTTTGTGTAGCGGGGGGTGGCTACAGGGGTGGCTCCTGTCAGAAGGTGCTAGAAGCTTCCCCGGCTCCAAACTCGGACCCGCCTCTGGCCAAGGCTGAGCCAATCAGCAATGGGAAGAAGCTGCTAGAAGCTTCCCCGGCTCCAACCCGGGCCCGCCTCTGGCCAAGGCCGAGCCAACCAGCGACGGTGGTTGCGCCTCCATGATAGCGTATTTAAGAAGGGGAAAAGACGCCTCGGGGAGAGCGTAAGATGGCAGGGGAAGAGGGGAAAGAGGTGCAGTAAAAAAGAGAGGAGGAGAGGAAGACGAAGATGGGAGATGAAGAGGAGCTCCAGTGAGGAGAGGAGTGGGATGTGAGAGAAAGAACCGTGCAGACCCCGAGGTCAGTGAGGAGGGAGAGAGGGGAGGAGCGGGGGAGCAGAGGTTCCCCTGCAGCCCGTGGTGAGAAGGCAGGCTGTCCCCCTGCAGCCCAGGGAGGGTTAATGGCGGAGCAGAGCTTCCCCTGCAGCCCGTGGAGGACCCCACGCCAGAGCAGGTGGCTGGGCCTGGAGAAGGCCGTGACTCTGTGGGAGAGCCCACGCTGGAGCAGTTTGCGGAGGACTGCAGTGTGTAGAAAGGACTTCAGTTGGAGAAGCTCGTGGAGGGCTGACCCCCGTGGGAGGGACCCCACGCTGGAGCAGGGGAAGAGTGCGAGGAGCCCTCCCCTTGACGAGGAAGGAGCGGCAGAGACGATGTGGGACGAACTGACCGCAACCCCCATTCCCGCCCCCGGCGCCGCTGGGCGGGAGGAGGCAGAGGGGGAGCAAAGCTGAGCCCGGGAAGAAGGGAGGGTCGGGGGGAAGGTGTGCTTATAAGATATGGTTCTGTTTTTCATTGTCCTGCTCTGATTTGGTTGTTAACAAATGAAATTGGTTTATTTTTGCCCCAAATCGAGTCTGTTTTGCCTGTGACCGTAAGTGGTGAGTGACCCCTCCCTGTCCTGGTCTCGCCCCACGAGCTTTTTGTTGTATTTTCTCCTCCCCATCCCGCCGGGGGGTGAGCGAGCGGCTGCGTGGTGCTTTGTTGTCGGCTGGGCTTAAACCACGACATGTTTTTTTTCTGTTCATATGCAGTTTGCACGTTGAGAACATGGCATGTTCTTCTGTAGGTTATCTGTAGTTCTGTCTTACGAGCAAGACGTGAGAAGCAACAGCTCCAGTGGTTATATTAGGCACGGAAACACGCAATGAGAGAGTAGTCAGGCATCTTTTAGGAGCTTCCAAGAAGTCTTGAAGCAGTTTCTGCTCTGCTAGTCATCTCCATGTCTTGCTTTGGGTGTTTTCCATCAACACTGGTAATGTTTTAAGGATTTAAGCATTCATTTCAGTGCAGATCAGCCAGGTTAGCTTAAATTGCTTTCAGGTTTTGATCTTGATTAACCTAAATGAGTTTGTGATCAATCAGACAGAGAACCCGGGGGTTGCAACTGGCAACCACTCCAGCAAGATGCTGAGGAGCATACCGGTATCCACCTGACGTATCCCAATTATCCATTATAGACTCTGTTTTTCAGGGTCCTGAATACTTTTGGCCTTAATCAAAATACTTGAGTGTAATTTACCATGAAATACATGCTAAAGGATGACTGTTTCAGAGAAACAGTCAACTAATAAAACCTATTTCCTGACACTGTTTGCTATGGTTTGTCCTAAGTTTTACGGGCCTGCCTTGTCAACCCAAAATTTTAAAAGAAATCAGTGAATTTCGTACCTGATCCCCTTTTGTCAAATCTCTTTACGAAGTTGCATCATGGGGGGCCTCTTTACTAAGAGTAGGAATATAGGTCGTGAATTTTGTTGCAAATAGTTTGCTAAGCGTTTCCCATTCACCGCATAGATATTACTTTGCAGTTTGTGCTGAAAAGAAGGTTAAATATATTTTATGTCTAACATTTGTAGATCCAGCATTGGTTTTGGTTTATGTGCTGGACTAGATTCTGTTCCTTTCTAGAAGCATTTGGCAAGTAATACAAACTTCAATCACTAATTTATAATTATGATAGTTAATAATGCATGGATTATTCCAAAAGTACTTCCAGTATTGGTATGATTAGTATTTATCTGTTGTTGTGTCATCCACAAATAGTGTATATTTTCAAAAAACTAAATAATCCATAGTGACTATGAGAAGAAGCTAGAATATATTTAAGTATGTAAAAATTATAAGAAAAGAATTATCGTTTAGTAATAACCAATTGATCACGTGCATAGCAAAGGTATAAAGGCTTTTTAGCTGTATCATGTTTGATACAGCATCGTATGGGCATGGAGTCTGTGTTAGTGATTCCTGCAAGAAGACGAGTGATTCGTATTGGTAATACAGTTACCTGGAAGGTGGTGGTGGAGTGGGAAATTGGAGTCTCACAAATTCTCCTGCCTCTCCAGCAACTTGAGTCTTTTTGCTAGTCTCACATGCCTTATGCATGATTATTTCCCATTTTCAATTATACTGAAGATGTTAGATTTTTATTATACTAAGTCTTGTAATTAGTTGAATAGCTTTATTCTTTCTTTTTTTGGTTTGTTGGTTTTGGTTTTTTGGTTTTGTTTTTTTTTTAATTAGCAGCTTGGAGTGAAAGTTCATCCATAGTGCCTAGGGATCCCTGAGAAGCTTTTGAATCAAGAATCAGTTTTTCACTGTCTGCCTAGGGAAGCTTGAATGCATTCTTACAGAAAAGATAAATTTTCCTGATTTTTGGCTGGCTGTGCTGCGTGATTAAATAGCTGTTGACACTTGAATTCTTTTTGGGATTGCCATTAAATCCTTCCAAAATGCTTCACAGTTAGTAAATTTATAAGGTGGTGAAATAACCTACTTGAATGTGAGGACTCAGGCTGTCATCCCCTAGTGGAACTGTCTTCATGGCTACTTTTGTGTTGCTGCATATGTGGCTCTGCCCCCCCCCTTTTTTTTTCCTGGATTCATACTTATCAGTCTTTTAGATTGTTCTTTAAGTCTTGCATTCTGATTCCTTCCAGCTATATGTTGTTTTTAAAATAATTTTAAAATAATTCCATTCCTCTCAATAAGAGAATTGCTAATCTAGTTTATTGTGAAGTAATATACAATTAGACATACATATATGAATATATTCATGGTTTTAATTAAAACTTGTCTTCATTGTGGCTGCATTCCTCATAATGAATGCAGTTTTTATAGTGCAGACCCTTGAATGTAGTATTTTAGCACATTCATCCTTACAGTATCTAAAACCTGTTTGAGAAATCCCTGGTAGGAACAGCTTATTTAATGCCCTACTCTGCTTGTAAAGCAGCTTGTCTGCATTGTAGATTGACAATTACCTTGGTTTTGAGGTTATAGAGTCTTCAGGGAGTTTGACAGACCAGTTTTAATGATTCTGTTTGGAAGCTGATAGAATCAGTGTGTTTCACATAGGCAAAGAGAGACAATGATAGTGGTTTGATCGCATTCCTACAAATTTCCCCTCACATTCATATAAGCTTTAAATGCATGTTTTGTGCTGTTACATCAGTTTCCTCCCTATAATTTGAAATTGAATGAGAAAAACAGGCAATCAACTGTCGAAGTTTCACATTAATGATGTGGGATACTGCAGTTGATTGCCATGTTCATGTAGGAACTGTGGTTTTCACCTTGTTATCGGGAAGATCATGTACGGTAGAATGGCACCTATTGAGGTGGACCAATCTGAAGGTCAGAAGTACATAGGCAGTTACAGTATGGAGTAATCATGATTTTGTTATACTATTTTATGGGATGAACTTATGCAGTAAGTATCTTGAACATCAGATTGAGTGCATTTTAATTGTATTTTGTAAAATTGAAGACTTTAGGAAAAATACAGTTTGTCTTATTTTGCAATTATTCTCTTGCTTGAAGCTTGGAAATTCCGCCGCCCCCCCCCCCCCCCCCCCCCCCCCTCCTTAGATTTAATTTTTGGGCTCTGTTGCTGTTTTAGAATTAGATTGATGTTTATTACTTTTCAAAAAAGATTTTTTTAATAAAAATACAGAAAAAGAGTCTCAATTATAAGCAAGGCCGGTGTTTGCAAAGCACCAGACATTCCCTTCTGTACAGTGGCTCTTTATGTTCCTCTTTTATTACAGCTGAAATTTTGAACTGTGAAGCAGTGCCAGCTGGAGTGGCACAAGTGATTTCTCATAGTAACAGATGTCTCAGATGAAATTACTAAAGGGCCAGATGGCCCCAATCCCTTTTCCCGTTGTTTAGCCGTCGTTCATTATTAGTAAATATGCCATGCTCTATGTCAGTCAGGCAGGAAAGTGCCAATCAGATTGAAATCATTTCCATCCCTGATCTCTTTAGGTGATCTCTCCAGACAGTTTCCTGCTGCCTCTCCTCAATAAGCAGCTGATAAGTCTGCCTGAGATATGTCTTTGCCTCTTCCATCACTTGCCAAAGTCAGAATGTAGAAAAAAGTAAGAAAACTGGAAGAAACCAATGTTGAAATGTAAACATTCTCCTGGGTTTTGTTATAGGGGCTTTCATGTGGTGCATGAAACAAGATCTGTTTGTGTACCAAATTCCATTCTGCCCCTCTGGCAGGCTCCTTTGGTTAAACCAAATAACTTTTTCCACCTTGCAATTGTTCTGCACCTCTAGCTGGAGAGAGTCAAGCCTGCTAAGGAAATGTGAGTGACGGTGTTTCAGAAATGATTGTCTAGAGGAGTTTTGTAGCTTGGATTCATAATTGTGTTTGAAAAGAGGGAGGTAAAAGATGGAGTAATAGACTAAGAAGAAAACTAGGGTGAGAATTTTTGGGGATAATGGAAATACCATATCTGAATGTAGGAATATTGAAGTTATTAGATAAGCGAGTTCAAGGACATACAGGAACAGAAAATCAGTAAGACGGCAGTGAGAGAACAGTGACAGGCCCCACATAGTGAAGTTCATAAAAAATAAAAGCAAAATATAGCTAGGGCAATGGGAATGAGAAGTAAATGGTATGTGTGTGTAATCTGGTTAATACTTTTCTTTTTTCCTTATTAGTGATGCTATTGCTGAGATTAGAGCTGTCTGTATTGAAGAAATCGGTGTCTGGATGAAAATGTACAGTGATGCCTTCCTGAATGATAGTTATTTAAAATACGTTGGTTGGACACTACATGACAGGGTAAGTATTGTGTATTACTGTACATAGCAGAGTGTACTGTAGGTAGCTGGTGTTATACTGCCCAAGACATGTTTAGTATACCATCTTTGATTCATAAAGAGATTGTTCTTTCTTCTTGCCTGTTTTTTATCTTTCAACCAGCTTATTTCAAAGTATTCACTTAGATTAGGATACAGCACTCCCAAACTGCATGCTTGGTTCATGTGCTTTTCGTGTTTTCAGTCTCTGTTAGAATATCTTAATAGAAATGTTTCCATGGTGCCTTTCTTCTGATTACAAGAGAAAGAGAAGTCTCCTCAGATCACCCCTGACAACCTTTGTGTCTGAAGCAGAATGGAAAAGAGATTTCCCAATGTGTCTTCCATTTACATTGCCCGATAGAGGAAAGAGAACATCTCTGGGTCCCCAACAGACATCACTGGCTCCACAGTCAGTGGAGTTCTCATCAATTCATTTTCCCTTGAAGAATCTCTTCAAGGTTCTCTTTAGCTTTTTCTTCAAGAAATTGTTGAAATAGCAGATGGAAGCAAAAAGATTTCTATCCAGAGGTTCTTTCCTGTCTCACCACAGTTCTTAGTACTGATGGTATCTACAACATGCCTCTGCTGGGTGGCAACAGGCCTAAGTAGCACTCAGCCCCTGCAGCAAGAGTAGCCCATTCCTAACGGTAATAGAACAGGACTTTGCACTTCTGACTGTATGGGTTTTCTGTACACCAGGCAGCAGCAGGGAGTAGCTATCCTCCCACTCTCACCAAAACCACTAGAAACACTTGTTTTACTCTAAACTCTTTTGCTAACATTATCCAAGGAAAACAGATGAGACCTACCTACACTGTTGAAATGCTCATTAAGTTCCAGCATCGTGATTCAGACTATTCTTTTCTTCTAGGAGCACTGCTGGAAAAAATTAAAAGTTTGGAAGTTCATTCTGATGACTTGCATAACTGGTAGTTAACAGCTGATTCTTTAAAAAGATGATTTCTTCAATAACTTTGGGCAGCATGTTAACATTGAGGATATGATTCAGTCACTCTTTTGCTGAAGTCTGAACAAGATCAGTTAGACAGATGTTAGCTTTCACTAATGAAAGAAGTTATCTGCTGCTGGTTCTTTCACTTTAGCTATAGCTGACAAGGATCTGCATCTTACCTTGATTTGGACCAGCAATTTACTTGTTAAGAGTGTCCTGTATGCCTTAGATACTAGATATGTGATGTCTTTCCTCTCTAAACGTGTAGTTCTCAAACTTACTTTACAAACTTTCCCCAAACTTTTACATTACATCTCATTGTTACAAAACTTGATTAGGAAGAAGATCGTGCTTAACTGCTACAATCAACCATGACCACTGTTTCTCTAGAGACACTATACTTTCTATCATTAAAGCTTGGACATGGAAACATGGCCATCACAGTGCTTTGAGGGGCAGAGCTGCTGCTCCATCTGTGTACCTCATTTTTAACATTGGTGTGCCTCACTAGTAGACATGCTTCAGGAGGTAGAGATCATTGCTTCAAGTTATCAAATCAGTGGGGAGGTCAACTCAGGTTGGAGGATTAGGACTTCAGGTGTGGTGGAGGGCTTTACTTTACTAGAACTTTTAATTAAAAATAAGTTATCCCTTGAATAATTGCAGTGGATTTTTTGGAGCACATTCTAATCCTTGCAGAACATTTCCACAAAGTAGCACTTCCAATGGGAGAGCAGAATCTAGTAGCGTTGCACTTCGCAGCTCTCAGTCCCCTTCTGGTATCTGTGAAGTCCAGCCATTTCTCACATAACTCCTTGTAACCATCTGTGAAATCCAGCCATTCCTCACAGCACTGTCTGTGACTGTTGTCAGCTTCTCACACTCTTATCTGTCGCATCCAGCAATTTCTCATGTCATGTCCAATAGTTTCTCACATCCTCTTCAGTTAGCTTAACCTCAGGCCGGGGTCTAGTCATCTGCCTGCAGCCTTAACGTATATTTATACATCATCTTTTAAAAAATTACTATGTTCTTTCATATCAGACAAATTTTAAATTATAGTGTTATGGTAAAAAAAAAAAAAAAAGGTTTTCCATCTGGACCAGACACAGAAGAATTCTGTCAGGCTACTCTCCTGCCTCTGCTTGCTTTGTAATATTTTTCATTGCAAGCCTCAGAAGTGCCTTGGGGTTCTAAGTCTTTAAATCACTAACTAATCTGTTTAATATCTTGGTATATATGATATGTGATTTTTTTTTTTTTTTTAATTGATGTAGTGTATGTTTAATGCATAGAGTGAGACAGATTGTAAGTAGAATAGGGGAAGAGTCAGAGGCAGGTGAGCCATGTGTCAAAGGATGAAAAGGGAGAGAACGGAGAGAGAGACATTTCGGGAGGCACAGAAAGGAGGAAGGAAGTGCAATGGGAAGAACATATTGAAAAAAGATGGAATAAGAACCAATTAAAAATGCAAACCCTCCAAAAGTACAAGATCCCTTAACAGCATGGTTTTCATTGGTGCTACCTGAAAACCTTGCCAGCCACTATCCAAGTTTCTTGATTTTGCTTTGCTTTGATGAGGAGATAATTTTTGCTATGATCGGTACTTAAAATATTGAAAAAATGAAGGCTGAGGCAATAGTCATAAGGTATTTCCATTTCATATGAACAGAAGTCACCCCAAAATGCTTAACTTCTCTGGAAGCTTGCTACTACAAAAAAGAGAGGAGGCAGCAGTGCAAGAGATTCATGAGCAGTTTCATATTCTACTTCAGAAGACATACAGATTAAACCACAGGGAAGACAGTTCTTACACTTCTTTGTAGTAGCTCCAGTGTAGTCTTTCAGAGGTAGAATACAGAAGTTTAGTTCTCTAATTTGGGAAATCTGTATGTTTTGTATGTTAATCCTGTCTCTTGCCCAGTTTTCAGACGAATGTCTATGGGGCGTTTTGGTTTTTATAGATTACTTTCTCATTTGAATATGGGTTTCTAGTTCTGCCTTTCTCTCCTTTTAAGCTGCTTTTTCATTCCCGTGGATCTGGAAGCATAAATTAAAAATATATAAAACTATAATATAATAGCATAAAAAAAAAAAGTGTTAAATGAGACTGTCCAGTCTTAATTTTCACCTGCCTCATTGATGCACGGAACTGTTTTGAAACTATAATTGTGTCTCTAGATACCTAAACAATCATGGTTCTTAAACCAGTTCCTAACACATAAGAAAATGCCTTTTCTTTCTTTGCGTGCCTCTACTTTACTTATTGTCTATTGCTGTGAAAGAAATGAACCCAGGGTCCTCTGGAACAGATGGTGTTTGAATACTTCATTGCGATGGCATCCTAACTTAAAAGGATGAAAAAATAGAACTTGTTTTTATTAAGATTACATAGAAGCTGAAATTGTAGTTTTCCCAAACTTCTGGATGTTTATATAATCTCATTGGTACCTAATTTCCTTGGTTTTGGGAAAGCTTGAGAAAATAAAAAAATGCATCAGATGATACACAGTATCTTCATAAATGGTGTTGAGTGGGCATGTGCAGACAGAGCACAACTGCTTGCTCGTGCCAGGAATACTGCCATAGGTACTAATGTGCTGCACGACATTTTCATCTGTTTGTCTCTGGCAGTGTAACTATTTCTGTCATTAGGCAGCAGATGACCTCAAAATACACCACCCTAGAGCATCAAAATGAAACACAGTATATCATGGTCATCCCATAAACTGTGGGATTGAAGATACCCAGTAATTTAGGTCATTTTTCTACACAAAAGAAAAAAAAAACCAAACAGTGCAGTCTGCAGAAATATGGTAGGGCAAAGAGCTGAGCAAATTGATTATCTATTATTAAAACCTGATAAATCTGAAAAAAAGAACAAAATACCCTTAGCCACCAGAAAAGAATTGGAAAAATCCAAAAGAAGAAACATGAAGTGTGAAGAGAGAGAAATGACTTTGCTTACTCTGTTGACCACCGACCTATTTAAAAAAATACTTAATACTGTGTTTCTGGGGGCTGCAAAAGTCATCGTCTCTGTGTCATCTAAGCCTTTGTCTGGTGTGTGAGCTGACACATAGCAGTGCATCTTTACCATTTCTGCGGCTGTGGTATCCCTGAACGTTAAGAGAATTCTGGTTCTCGTTGGGAGATGGCAAACTAATACTCAAAAGCATCAACTGTATAGAACATTAATAAGAGTCTGTGGTGGCTTGAGGCCAGGCTATAGATCACTGTGAGACTTACACAAGAGTTACAGATTATTGGTTCGAGTCCTGTGATTAGCATGTAAAAAATACGAAAATGATGTGCTTCCATCAGGATGGATTCTTTTTCACAGGTCTGCCATATTAAAGAGAATTTTGAGTAGAGCATAACTCTCCCAGACAAATGTAGACTACCCCACACTGCTGGCATGAAAGGTGTATGTATTGCTTTTTGCTTCATTAGCAGCGGTAACAATTTTTTGCTCAAAACTTAGAAATGTCTGGAGGATTATCTCAACAAGAATAGGGAAAATATGAGAACTGTTTGTCATTAAACAGTGTTGATAAACATTTGATGGTTTTGGTTTAGGTTCTAATTTCAAATTGTAAATAAAAGAAAGCATTAGCAATTAACTATTAGTGCGAAGCATTTCTCATATTCATGAAAAAGAATTTTATATAATAATAATAAAAATATATAAATGATTATCTAAAAATGCTTTGAGAAGGGAGATTACAGGAATAATTAGACTGGAGAAAGAGGCGTGCATAGAACCGATGACAGTGTGGATGAATTCAGGATTCTGCAATAATCAAGTGTCACAATTATAAATTGGAGAAAACCCCAAGTAAGTATATTTTTCTGGAAGATGAAACTCAGGAGAATGGAAGGTCTTAGTTTTAAAATGCTGATAATGCAGATATTTTGTCTGTTATTTACTTAGAAAATGGCAAGGCTTTCCCTTCAGATTTGTTCTTTCTGTCTGTAAAGCATAGATATGACTACACAAAAATAGCTGGAAAGCGATGCTCATTTTGTTTAACAGAATTAAAGGTATTGCATGGTTACAAATATTTGCTGCCTTAGGTTGACTCATACTCAGTATGAACTTCAGCTCAGAATTGCAGAAAACCTGGCTAAAATCTAGACTGGGAAGTATTTTTGCTTATTCCTTTCCTGCTTAAGGTCGAGTTCACTGTATATCCGCAGTGGTTCGAACAGTCATATTTTCTAAAAAAACTCTAGTGTTGGTTATTCCACAGCTTTCTGTAGCAGTTTGAGTGCTTAACTATGTCTGCCACTAAAAAGTTCTTCCTCGCCTAAGCTAAATAGTCTGTGTTGTAATTTTATTATTTCTTTTGCTACCCACTGTGCACATAAAAAGTGACAATTACTTTTTTCCTCTTCCTTCAAAGCAAACTAACTTTTCTTTGTTGTGCTACAAAGACATTTACAGAAAGTTTCCTTCATTACTTCTTGTGTCCATTCCATACTGTGCCCAGGCCTTTTTCATTTTATCTTCCTTCTGTTTTTTGTGTTCTCTTGTGCTTGACCTCCTAATTAATTCATTAGTTAAATAAGTTCATCTCTTAGTTTAGTAAGTCTCTTCCTGTCCTTGCTCTGCATCACTGTTTGCAGCTTTTACCCTGGTATGAGTTTCTTAGGAATTACCCTAACTTTAGCATTCCCACCTGCTTACTTCCTTGGTAGATAGGAAATTTCTGCTGTGTTTCTTTCCCCAAAAAGTGTTTGGGGTGTTAAAAGCTCACGTCACTTGGATGATTCTCATAGTTACTCAAGAAACATCTTGTGTCTGGCCTGTTGATGATTTGTGGCGCGTTGCTACTCCTCCATTCTGGACTTCAGTGCAGTGTATCCATGTACACCTTCACTTCTGCCTTTCTTAGATTCTTGTCCAGGTCAGTGCTATTTATGCTTCCCTGTGAGTTCCTGTCACTAATCTCTGCTGACTCTATTTTAAAACCTTAACAGGATTAGCAAGCTGACATGCAGGGGCTCTTCCCTCTCCAAAGAGATTAATTCCATCCTTGAGCAACAGTTTAAAAAACAGACCTTTTTGCTATCAGAGAAAGTCCTCCTCTTAACATTTGTCTGCCAAGAAAGGCAGTCATTTCCAGGGATTGCCTCTGTCTCCTGGGCCTTTGCTCTCAGCTAGGTGTTAAACAACCTTTCTCTCTCTCTCACCTGCTCCGGCAGTCACTTGTCTTCTGCCTCGGATCTGGTGAGCAGCAGGAGGATAGTAGCCTGGTTCAGTACACTTTTGTTAGCATCTGGCTTCAATCTCCTCGCAGGCCATGCAAGTACCAAATGTTCACAGGTGCGCTTCCTATCTACCTTGCCTGATTTGCTCACTTGAGGCTTACAAAGACCCTCAGTATCAGGCCTGAACTTAACTCTGGGACCATTGATCCACAGTGTTTGGTGAAGTCCACAAGGGCTTTGGACTCCACAAGGAGTCCAAACCTTATCTGCACAGATCTCAAGTCTCGTTGCTGTTGGCACTGGTTTTTTTTCTGTACCTAACCAATTCAGAATTTTGCATTTTGGGACTATAGCACTGTCTGAATAACAAGCCATCTGCTTACAAGTGGGACAGTCTTCAGTGGAGTTGTAACTAAATATGCTACCTCACTGTTGCTCCGTAGTGTTCATGACATGTCAAAACTGATACTGATCCTCTGTGGCTAAATAAGCTAAGGCTGTAAGAGGCTTACATCCTCTGCTAATGATTAGTGATAATTCTAGAGATCCTGGCCTTTCTGAATGCCACACAGCAGAGGAAACATCATTTCTGGTACTGCAACACAGGTACCATTAAAAGAAGAATGACAAGCAGCATTTCTCTGTGCTTTTTTAGCAGTTGATCACATCCATATAAAATTTTTCTTCAAGAAAGTTCTTTTCTGTACCTTGAAAGATCTTACGATAGGTCTGTTAAATATAACTTTCATCTCATTGACTTCTCTGCAATGGTAGTCAAAAAGATCCCTAGAAGAGAGCATGAGTGATCGGAGACTGCTCACAGATATAAAGAGATGATTTCTCAGTAGTTCTTCAAGCAAGAGGAGTTCTGAAAATCCTCCTTTCAACTTCTGTCCTTTTATCTTCTATTTCAATTCTTGAAATAGGAAGGAGGAAAGAAATTTAAAAATAAGGATTTTTAGCATCTGTTTTTATGTCAGTCTCTGAATGTTCTTTCAGTTTTTATCTTGAGCAGTTTTTTAAATACAGACTTGATTATAGAATAGACGGGCTCAGAAATTAAGCCCTCTGGGTATGGAGTTTTATTTATAAAGTTCAATAATTTGTATTAGTTCTTGAGCAGCTTAAGGCCTTAGACTTGGTAGCGTACTCACTTTCATAAAAGTAAGTTCACACTGCAGTGAACTCTACAGATTATGTTTGAGCAGATTTGTGTTTATAACCTTTTTGCTATCTACAAATATTTTTCAACAAGAATTCATGGTTTGCCAAGACTGTGCGGTTGAGCTGAGTTGTACATCTGCAGCCAGCCAGATGATGTGTGTGCGCACAGGGGACCCAGCCCTTCTCATTATCATCGATGTTCCTATAGACGACAAGCCTTGATCCATAGGCACTGTCTCGCGATGCCCAGATTTCCTGCCTACAGCCCACCAGATCAAAGCAATCCCAATCTAAAGAGCAGCTGGGAATGAGTTGCTGCCACCAGAACAACTCAGACAGACAGACAGACACAAGCTGCTCTTCTTCCGGAGGGCTCCTCAGGCTGTGGCTTGGATGCATTGTTCTTTTGGCAGCGGCCTGCTCCCCACTGGAGGGTCTCTCAGGCCTTTTGCATCCTTCAACTTGTGCCTGTCCTATGATGAAAGATGGGATGTAGAAAATTTCGGAACAATAAATCCGATGTGTATTCCTTCTGTCCCTGGGAAAAGGAAAGACAGCGCTCAGAGATGGCTGAGTTGCTTGAGTGGGCTACACGCAGCCCATGCTCAGTCATTTTTGAACGTTTGTGCATGGTTTGTAAACACCAGCTATCGGGCAGAAGTTACCTGTAGTCTCTTTCCTAAAGATAAATAGCCACACTGTCTTCACCAACCACCTTGAGATCATACATCTTTATTTTGTATTTACTTGTTACATTCTTTGTCTTTCTGTGGAGTTACTTGAAAGGGAAACAGTAACAGACGTTTAAGTGATGGCACATTAAATTCTTTATATATGCAAATAGGGAGAAAATTTAACATTGTTTGTAGGCAGCTGCATGTGGGTTTTGGTTTTTAGCTGAATTGCAAATTGGCTTTGGTAACTCATTTGCATAAAATTTTAAATGTACATTAAACAAATTACAGTATGATACTATTTAATATTCATGTGCATTTGATTAGGGTATTCTATCAGCTAATCTTAGTGTGTTTTATTTAGCAAGGTGAAGTGAGGTTGAAGTGTTTGAAAGCTCTTCAGAGTCTGTATACCAACAGAGAGTTATTTCCAAAACTGGAGCTGTTCACTAATAGATTCAAGGTAAGAGGAAATAAAATTTTTGGAAGGAGTACAGAAAATAAAAGTGTCATCTATCTCATGCTGTTGCGGTCTTTGAGTCATGTATATTAAATGCAAAAATAAACTCATTTGTTTGTGACAAGGCTTGTAACTGCAGTAGTAAAACTGTATTACTGAATGCTGAGATTAAGCCAAATTCATTTTACAGTGTTTATCTTGTAAGATTTGTCAGGCTTGGCCAGGATGATTATTTATCTGTTTGTATTTTTGATAGTTTATATATTGTCATTATTCAATCTGCTTGTACTTATTTAATTTTAGATTTACTGAATTATAAGGACACGTACTGAGTGTTTCACACAATCTAAAATACATCTGAAAGTAACAGCGTGTAACAAAAGATTGTTTGTAAGACAGCTTTTTAGCTGAATATGTGCTTGTGTTTGGAGGAAGAGATACTTTGATCTGCATCACAATATTCTACACAGTGAAATACCTTGCTGCAGAACAGGAGTTTACATTGTGCTTTTAGACAAACACCTGAGCGTGATTGTCCTGTTCAGGAGATAAGTACTGGAAGAATATTTCATGGGTTTTTTTTAATAGCACAAACACACTGACTTTTTGCTTAATATCTTGATGGGAATGTGGCTGTTAACCCACTTTGTGGCATGACTGCTTTATTTCACAAGTGAAGTATCTGGAGAGATCAGTGTAGAAATACTGTCACTGCTTCTGTTTGGATGCTCTGCAAAGAAAGCTTTCAGGCACTGTCACCACGTCAGTTGGCACCTTTTACAATCGCTTTTGTGTTCTGGAGAACACAGAACTGTGGTAAAGGCTATCCCCCAAGGAAAGACTAGTTTAATTTATTTTCATTTAAATCATGATTATAATGCTGATGCAAAATTCTGTTTAGAAAAGAAATGGAGATTTAAATACTCGTAAGTAACTACTATGCATGTGACTTAAAAACTTCTTACTGTAGGTTTTATACTGCTTCACTGGTTTTATCTGTCCTTGCGGTTACTATTAACTCCAGTTTGATCTAGGAAAGCACAAAACAGAAAACTTGTCATATCATCCCTGTATGTAAATGATTTATAAAAACATAATGGTAATCAGCCTTTTACCACATTCACTTGAGATGGAGAAAAAAGATGCTTAAACTGCAGTAAAATCTGGATATTAAGGAAGGCTTTTTGTCCAGAACGATAGTTACATAATAGAACAGACTCTTTATTAATAATCTCCTTCATTTGAGATTTTTAAGGGCAGATTAAATAAATATCTGTCAAGAACGAACTAGGTGTAGTTGACTTTAAAGTAGGAGATGAAACTAATTCATTTTGTGACATCACTTGAGGTCCTGTATTCTTCTAATTTTATAAAGTCAGTTTCTGGGACTATAGCAGTAAAGACAAAGTTTTGTCTCATAGAGGAGTACCTGGCAAACAGGTTCAGACCTCAGGCTACTTCTGTAATGCCTCCCTACGTCTAGTTTGCTTATCATCTCAGGACAACCAGAAATACTAGTTAACTCTCCAGAAAAAAAGAACCCTCCAACTCTGCTGCTTTTCATGTTCCATCTGTGCAGACTTACAGATTTGTTTGTATTTGTTCCTTCTGTAATTTGATTTATTTCAAAATAGGCCACTAAAACTCTCATGGTCTGTATATCTGCTTCTCTTTACTAGAAAATGTGCTGGATGCTTCTCTCTTAGCCACCTATGATTTGTAAGAGAAAATGCTGCTTTGAGTCTGAACCTGTCCCATCCACCAGCAAAACTTTTCCAGATGATTGGAGGCACTTTAAGAAATAGTTACTCAGTAACGTACTTCAGAAAACTACAGGAACATGAAACCTCTAAATACTTCCTCCTGTTTTTTTCATGGTATAGACAGTTGTCTTTGATAGAAGAAGTTAGGTTAGCCTGTGCATTGCTTCTTGGTTTAGAATGGCACAAGGAATTTTTTCTGTCAAAAAGATTCAGACGAAAGGGAACCCTCTTAGGAATCCTCATCTTTCTTCTGTTCCATTAAAGCTGTTTTTACCACAGAAATCTGTATTATGAAATAAATCAGAGAGAAGGTGAGTTCACAGTCTCTGTAAGCCTAGAGAACAGATATGTTTAACATGATGATTTATCAGTTTCAGTTTCCAGCCACATCAAGAGAACAAAAAGCTGGCATTGCCCAAATGCCTGCACTTGGATTTACAGCTGTGCTAAGAGGGATATGTGGCCTTTGGCACCGGGATGGAGCAAAGTTTCAAATTAATGCTTTTTGAATCTGTGATACATAACTTAAATGTCTTGCCACCACAAACTCTACCACCACCCTCTGAAAAATAATTGACCTAAATGCCATTCTCAGTTCCATGTCTGCTTATTTATATTTCCTCATCAGGCTTTAATCGACCTGCACAGTTCGGCTGGTATGCAGCTCAGTCCATTCAAACTGTCAAGAGAAATATCTCTAGAGATCTTCTAGCTGTTTAAAGTACAAATTAATTTGATCCAGAATGACTTGTACTGGGGTGTTAATATTTCACCACCTTCCAGATAGCTGTGACAAAGATCTGATAATGTCGCTTCTTCAAAGGAAAGATGTGTGTTCTTTCCAGCATTTGTTTGTGTTTCTAGGAGTAGGTGATATGCCAGAAGATAAGTTTTGTCCGTCAAAAAAAATTTTGTCCATCGAAGAGGAGACTTTTGTTTTCGATCAAGAAGTCTTGTCTGATAAAAAACAGTAACTGAAGCCATATGGAAAAGATGTGAATTAGCTCTTTTTCAGTCAGTGCCAAAGTCAAAACACCAGCAGATGTAGATGCAGCCATTTAATTCCTGTCCCTCATCCCTGACCCTTTGCAGGAAAGTGCTGTCCCCAGGGCCTGAGAGGCAAAAGGAGATAGATTTGCCCTTCAGCCAGCCTTGTTCACAGCCTAATACATAACTGCAAACTGATCTTCGTGGACAGTGAAAATTCGTATTTCAAGTGACAAATACAGGCATGTGTCCTATTCTGCTGTACAGTGGTAGAGGAAATTTCTGTCAAAGCAGATTGAGCAGCTGGGGTTTGTAACTTACTAAACCACAGAAGTTACACCTTCCAGAGGCTTTAAGTGTTCAGGTGTCATTTTTGAGGATCTTGGTGCCTGGCTGGCAGGTGCCATCACACAGGGATGCTGGTACCGAGGCAGAAAATAAGACATGATTCTTCCACACTTTATTTTAAGCCTGATGTTTCTGGGAAAAATTGAGAGGAGAGAACAGTCTTTTTGGATAAGAAAACATTGTCGCATCAGTCGGTTTCAAAGTCCCTTCCCTTCCAGGCTTTTTTTAGAGATGCAGAAGGAGTTTTATACTTGTGTGCTTACTCCTTCCTGTGCAGTTAGTTCCCTCCCTGTGGTGTCCTGGAGTTTAAGGTACACTTTGAGGGAGTATATGAAATTCCACTGAAACTTTCTCTTGATGTTGTTGTTGTTAGTTGTTGTTCCTTGGCTAGGACCTTAGGGAAAATTGACAGCAATTTTTTTGTCTTGTCCATACACAGAATTTCCTGTTTGGAAAGTTATTTCACTGTTTGAGTCTCTTCATGGACTTCTCACAGCCTCTAAAACTGTCTAGATATAACAGTTAAATGCATCAGATTTCCCAGGAACTTAATGATGATTGATAGAGGTGCATTCAGTCATAGTGACACAAAGTATCTCTACAGACCTGGTTTTGTTGAGAGGTAACACTTCAGACAGCCACAGTGCATTCTTTACATGCTATTCCTAAATTTCAATATTGAAATAAGCATCAGTTGCTTGATATTCACCATCAGCGTTTAAATGCCTGGAATAACAGAGAAAAGAAGTGAACACCTTTATTTTGTCCTGATTTGTTCTTGGTGACTTTCACTGTTGTTTCCTAACACTTCCATTGTTTCTTTTCCAGTCCCTGAGTTCTATTTTTTTCACATCCCAACATGTCATATAGTACCTAGTCCTTCCTGAAGCAGGTCAAGCCAGAGAAATCAAGTTTTATTTTCACATGGCCCAATTTATTTTCATTAACTTGATCAGTCAAGCAAAGAACTTGAAGACATATTGAATTTTTATGGATGGATAGAAATTCTCCCCAGACAGGGAGGACAACATACACTAATCACATCTATTTTTGGTTGCCACTAAGCAAACTGAAACTAAGGAGAAAGAAACCATTAGGAGACTTCTCATAACTACAGGGTCCTTGGAAGTTACAAAATCACAACCTTAGATTGGAAAGTGGTGTGCTTGTCTCCACTAGAAAGAGTATAGGAAAATACAAAGCCAAACCACAGAATTTCCCACTTTCCTGTGGAAGGTCTGTAGTGTAATTCTTGAGATCAGCTTCACACCTTAAGATGTAGCCAGATATAAAGGCCACAACTTGATAGGTAACGTGCAGATGCGTATATTCAGGTGTGATTTTCTTCACAGTATTTCCATATATGCAGCATTCATTGCTCTAAAATTATTTGTTTTCAGGGGGATGAAGCGGGGCAATTTTTCTGCTGTCAACCAACCCAAGTACGTTCCTTTTCAGGAAAAGAACTGTTAAATAAGACCAGTCCAGAACAGTGCTTCAAGTCCAAAGTGTGCTTGCGTGTTTCCTGGAAAACACACAAGGATAAGGACTGTTTGTTAAGCACTTGTTCTCATTCCTGTGTACTTGCCTATTGTTCCATTGTGCATATAGCACGCAGCTTCCGAAGATGTACATTAAATGGTTGACTAGTATTAAAGGGCTTTCATGTGTCTAGTTGAAAGATCTTTCTCCCCAAGAGTATTTATTTTGTCATCTATAGAATTCTTCATCTGATAGCTGTTTGTATGTTTCTGTTTTGTCACTGTAATAAAATTCCTTTTCAGGATCGCATTGTATCAATGACACTTGATAAGGAATATGACGTCGCTGTGGAAGCTATTCGATTAGTCACGCTAATACTTCAGTGAGTATTTTTCAAAACCAGTATATTCCCTTTGAGAGTTACCTAAGCCAGTAATATTTTATTGACTTGATTTCTTTGCTTGTGTAATGAAGTGAATCTGTTACTTTACATTTAGTATGAAGGTGAAATAAATATGTAATAATATGGTCATGAAGCTAAAATAAGATATTTAATCTCGTGGAAATACAGTAGGCAAAGTATAAAAATGTATTGATGTATTGAGATTATTAGTGCATCCATTGTTGTGGAAGAATGTCAAAGGGCATTTATACCTTTTGCCAAGGGCAAAATGATTGTCCTCCCCAAACCAAGTATCTGTGGGTTACATTTGCTAAGATAGCAGTAACTAAGCAAAGATCTAGTGTTAGGAGATTTGATTACCTGACGCAGCTGAAAGAGAGTCATCTGGCAAATAAGCTGACAAGGAAAAGATGCTAGCTTCAACACCCTTGTTTGGGTTATGTGGAGGTGGCGGGGGTAGCTTGCAATTTTAAACGCTTGGCCATGCAGGATGAGACATGCTTCCAGGCCCCCGACTTTTTCTTAGAGATGCAGTGGCTTCCCTGAGGCAAAGATCCAGTCCAGAGATCATCCCACACGCTGACTGACTGAACCAACCTGTCCACAGCAGCCTCATGAGTGTGCTGCTGGAGGAGCACTGCTAAGCTTTTATTATATATTCATTAAAACATATGTTAAAGAAAATCTGTTTTACAAAGAGATGCATAGAATTTCTGTATCATACTTTATAGCCGGTGGCTCCACTTTGAAGAACGTTTTTGGACATGTAGAATTTGGATGAAAGATTAGACTAGCTTTTCCTCTTAGTAAAGAAGTCTGGACTTCATTTTTTTTTTTATTTATGAGTCACTTTACAGATATTAGACTTGTAATATCAGGAAGAAAGGAAGTCTCATACTCTTACGTTTTTAAAGCAAATATAACAAATATGATCACAAATGAGATGTAGAACACATCTATTCCCTGCATTATTAGCAATGTTTGGGAACGCAGTAAGATTTTAGGTCAAAAGTTGTGCAGTGCACCTTTTTTTTCCCTGTCCTGTTTTCTCTTTGATTGCATGATGAAAACATAGCTAAATGCATTTAGCACCAGAAAAATATGGGTCATGTTGAACAGCACAGGGCAGTATCCTGGCAGGTAGGAATGCCAAAAAGATGTCATGAACAATCATGAGGGGGAATGACCAATTAAGAATTATTTGTAGTATGAAGCCAAATGATGTATAGAGTCCTGATACATAAATGTTTCTGATGAATGCTGACTAAACAACGGGGGAAATAGTATTCCTGTATGTGACAATGGTGATATTTTGATATCATTGGTGCGATATAATTGTTCCGTGGCTCATAGCATTTTTCAAGAGTACTGCTGAAAAATGGAAGTTTTTCCGAGTTTCAGAAAACTCACACAATCTACCTTGAGCTCAGAAACTGCAGAAGCCCCAAGTATGTTGTTTACCCAAGGCAAGGGTAAAAGGAGGCTTGTTCTTGTGAATAAATAATTGCAGAAAGTAAACTTTTCATCATCATTCATCCAGCACAGCAGGGTATGATCAGATTCAGTTCCTTGATGTTGAAAATGAAGTCTATATCTAGTCAGCACAGTAACTACTGTAAAAGTGATGGACAGTTTATTGTATCAGCACTATTGTAATTCTAAATGCACACCATGATTCAATCCTAAAATGATTATGTGTTGATTTCATTGGTGGATGCACAGTGCTAGTTCTGTGTCCCCACTTTGTGGCATAATCTGGTTTATTTTTCTGCTGCCCATATCCAGAGCATTTCTGTGCCTTCTCCCATTGCTGAGGCAGTTTTATCCACCTGGCCTGGCCCCTTCAGCAGCTGGAATTGGGAATATTCCTTCGTACTTACCAGGCCAGCAGAGAGGCACCTCCTGCCCCACAGCGCATAAGAGCACATGGACTGTCATGTAAAAAGACTTAAATTCTGAGAAATGGAGTAGGCCAGGAGGCTGAAGCAGGTTTTCCCAGTCACAGATTTGAATACTTTAAAAATTAAAAGCTTTGAAAGCAAACAGACATTGCTATAGAAGTAAATAAGTTTAAGCAAGCAATTATGTTTTCCTCATGTAACATTCTAGGTTTTTAGTTCAACAATGTTCGATAATGAGTGTCTGGCATCTTGCAATATGTGCGTTGTAGTTTGTGTGATGGTATAAGTAATGAAGCAGGGCAAGATTTGTAAGCAGTTATGACATTTTTTTCATAATACTATTTTTTATATATATATTGATACAACTGGGAGAAGGAAGTCAGACAAACTTTCAGTCTTACAGGCCATTTAAATACCTCTGTATTTGGAAATTGAACCAGAGATCCTTGAAGTCAGTATTCAGCCATTTAGGATTTTGCATGAAGGAAATCAATCTTGTAGCTGTCAAAAGTAAGTTATGGGAGGTGAGGGGATTGAAATGAAACATTTCTTTTAGTTCAGGTGTTACTTTCTGACTCTTTCAGTGGAAGTGAGGAAGCTCTGTCGAATGAAGACTGTGAGAATGTTTATCACTTGGTGTATTCAGCACACCGGCCTGTTGCAGTAGCAGCTGGAGAATTCCTTCACAAAAAGTAAGTTATCAGTTGCCCTGGAGTAAGACCAGATTTGTGAATGCTTCCTAGTAGAGGTAAGGTCAGAAGGCAAAGAAGCAATAGAGTGAAATATCCCAATGTAGCAAATCAGGTATTTAATTTAAGAGACTTACTCTCGTGTTTAAATTCAAGACCTAATGACTTGAAGAAACTGAACTTACATTTTTCTTGCTCTAGAATAGAGATAACTTTTCCTAACTCCTCAAGGGCTAAATGTACAAAGGCTGCATAAACCTCTGAAGTTGGTTTAAATCTTGCAGCTCTTGCTGAATTACTGTTGTGATAATATGTTTAGGGCCTATACATCCCTGATGGTCTACCTGATAGGCAGTCATCATTTTTACAAAGTTTTGAACCAGTTTAATTCAAAATTGTGAACTTGACGGGTTTTTATGTAGTAATAATTAAGAAATTTGTTTCTAAACTCACTGACTTCCCCTAAAAATACATTACACCATGGTTACATCTTTCATGTGCCCACTATGCCAAAGGAAGTGAGCTAGCTTTTCTGTGGATGCGAATCATACCGCATCAGTAACTATGACCAGGACATTGTAGTTAACCTTTTCATTTTAGTGTTTACAGTTAAAAGTCTGTTAGCAGTAATTGTATTTTTTCCCCTCATGGGTTGTGACATTAGAGTTCTTTAATGTATCAGAATGCAGGTTATATAATTTTTCATGCCAAGATACACAACAGAAAAAAATCACATAAAACCATCAGTTTTCCTTTGCCA
Source organism: Gymnogyps californianus (assembly GCF_018139145.2). Classification (NCBI taxonomy): domain Eukaryota; kingdom Metazoa; phylum Chordata; class Aves; order Accipitriformes; family Cathartidae; genus Gymnogyps; species Gymnogyps californianus. The sequence goes on along the minus strand of NC_059480.1, from coordinate 2,666,104 downwards.
GTGTTCTAATTTTCTGTGGTTTATTAGTGATTTAAAAGTCCACACTGTAATTGTAAGCTTTCTTTGGTGGATTTCTGGAGTTCCATCTTTGTGATCGGACATTATCTGTTTCAAGGAGTTAATTTACAAAATTCGGTTACATTTAGTTTCCTACATGATGATTTAGGAAATAGTTAGGTTCTTTTTTAAAAATATATACTGAAATTCCTTTGTTCATCATGTGACAAAATAATTTTGAAAAATGCCTCAAAGGTAAATGAATTTGAAGACATATCTGCACTTTAGTGTATTTAGTGTAAAGACAAAACTTCATCCTAACTTTTCTTTACAATGAGATACTATGCTGTGTTCTATAAATGTCTCTCAAGGTAAACAGCATTGAGAGAAGATTGTCCCATTCCTAACACTCATTTTCTCTTGGTATCTGCTAACACATAAGAGCTGATGCTCCGTTTGAAATAACCTGGAATCTGCTTGAGGCATTTGAGGTGGGATTTCCCTCGCCTAATTTTATACATTTAAATATGACGTTCTATGTGTAAGCTAGTCATTAGACTTCGTAGTCAGCAAAGGAAAGGGAATAATAGAGAGGATCACTGACTCAGCCCTGAGGTAGATGTTTGAAGATATTTCAGCACCTGCAGAGGTGCTTATTTCTTACCTATTAAGATAGGCAGGGGGGAAAGGTGATGTCTTTAACTAAAATACATTTGTGTGTAATGCATCCTTCTCTTTTCAATGAATTTCAGTAGTGAAATCAAAATACTGTATTTAACATTTCTAATTTGCATTGTGACTGTGGTTTCACTGTAAAAGCAAGGAACAGTTTTCAAACTGTTTTTTACTTCAAACTTCTTGAAGTAAATCATTGCTGTAACTGTCATGTAGACACATCTGAGATCTCTTTAAGCTAGCAAATGCGAGTGTTGAGAGTCGTTTGGAATTAGCCATGCATCAGGGAAGTCCATGCAGAAGTACCAGAAGAACGGCCAGAAGTTTTACCTGAAAAAAAAAAAAAAACCCCAAATAATTGACTGGTAGCTTGCTTTAACCTTTATGCTGCTACTGGTACCTGCTGTTGGTTGTTTAATGGGATGTCAAGTTTGTTCATACCATATTCAGTCAGCGTGACCACAGTGAAGATACCACCTTAGTTCTTAAGGCACTAGTGGAATAAGTGCTACCACCATTGTAAGACTTGATAAGTTACAAATGCAAAACTATACAAATTATGCAAATATATAAAACTGCAAAATCGTTCAATATAAATATGTTTTGGAGAGCTATTTCCTGTGTGAAGTTCTTCCAGCCCCGTGAACTTGAAGACTGTGAAGATAAATTCATCTCTTCTGACAGGCAGAGGTCATGCCCTGTTTCTCTTGAAAGAAATAGTTTGAGATACTTTCATTGTATTTTATGAACAACTCTACTGTATCAAGAATGAACACTCATCATATTATTGCAGAAATGAGATTTGTTTTGATAAACATGATAGTTCCTTTTGCTTTATTTTTAGACTGTTCAGCAGACATGATCCCCAAGCTGAAGAGGCTCTAGCAAAGAGGAGGGGGCGAAATAGTCCAAATGGAAACCTTATTAGAATGTTGGTTCTTTTCTTTCTTGAAAGTGAGGTAAAAAAAATCATTTTTAACCTTTACATGTTTAATAAAACCTGGAACTTAAGTAGTGATTTATCAACATACAGTAATAAGTTGTCTCTCTCTTGGTTTTTTTCATAATTTCAGAAATACTGTATGCGCTTTACCCTGCCCCCCATCTCCTTGTCCATCAAGCAAATTCAACTCAAAATCTTCTTCATGGTTTATTTTGCTCTTGCATGTCACCACTGTACTCAGTACTGCATTGCTGGTAGTATGGTGGCTACCAGGATTCATAGCTGGTTCTTTTTTTAAGATAACCATGTAAGGAGTATACCTCTGGAGTTACTCTTTATGGAGTAAAATCATTTGAACCAGAAAGGAACAAAAATTACATAATATCTCAAATTATGATTAGAATCGTGGAATAATTCAGAGTGGAAAGGACCTGAGGGGCGTTAGCTCAAAGCAGGGTCAGCTGTGAGATTAGATGAGGTTGTTCAGGGCTTTATGCAGTTGCATCTTGAGAACATCGGAGGATGGAGACTGCAAGCATACATACGATGACATTAAGCGTTTGATGAACACATTCAGGACGGGATTGTGCCCATAGTTTATAGAGACAGGATAAATGGCAAGTTTTATGGTAGACATATTAACAGTAATTCAGGTGGGGAATGGTAGTGGAGTGGAGGAAAACTTGAGAAGATAAACTATTAGGTACAGGATGCTCTGAAGATAGAGGGGGAAAGGTTTTAAAATGATACATATGATTTGGTAATAGGTGGCAAAGGAAGACTGAAAGAAAGGAATGACAGAAATGTTTCTCTACAGAAGGGAAGGTAACATGTTTTGTGTAAAAAGCAAAAGGAAAGGTATTGCAATCAGGTATTTTAATTGTTATGAAGCTTTCAACAAGAGACTTGACTGTGAGAATGAAAAGAAACACAATCAGAGATGCTGAGAAGGAAGGATAACATTTAGATATAGTGTTAATGTTAACATTTTTGAGAAACACCTTACAAACATACAGGTTAAGTCCAGATGAACTGTCACTACTTGTGTGAGCCTTCAGTCTGCTCTCTGAATGTATTTTTAGTTCCAGCTTCTTAAAAACTTAGATTGTAATAGAACATTGTATTTTCCAGTGAATATACCTTAAATCTGAGGGTGTGTGATTGGGAGTTACCTAGCGTTAAGCTTGTCTGTCCTTCTGAGGAGAAAAGAAACTCAGCTTTGCTCCCAAAGCCATGATCAGCAAGGTGCCTTCCCATGCAAGCCATATGCTGCTCCCCGAGATCACTTCTCTCCAAGGGCCAGTTTTTGCTACTGCTGTTTTTGAGAGAGTTGTTAGAAACAAAGTAGATTACTATGACTCCAGTTTTAATAAAGAGTTAAGAGAATTGGGAGTTTCCATCTGCATAGGGCTAGAAGATGTAAGCACTGCAATCTGAGAGGGTGCATTCAGAAGAGGGAAGAGGTAAACCTGTGATAAGCATCAGTAAGCTCTGTAACACATGACATTTTGCCCAAAGCTGTCAGAAGTAGAAGAGTAGGTAAATGTCCTGACACCTCCTTCCCTACCCTCTTAGATGTTTTCCAGTTAAGGAATTAGTCCCATGTCTGGCAGGCAAATCAGACCTGCATATTGTGCTTCTTACTTTTTGATAGTAGTTAAAGATCAGTTTATAAAACAGTAGAAGCCTATGGATTATTTTTCTCGCTTTACAACAGTTGTGTTAATTCACATAAAAACATTTTTGCAATTAAAGTTAGTGTTAATTCTATACCCAAATCAGTACCTACCTACATCAGTAGGATTTCTGCTACTCTTTTCTGAGCATGTATGATAAATGAATGCCTCTTCAAAACGAATATATTGCAACTCTCTCTTAGTCTCATGTTTCACCGTCTCTCCTTTTTATAATGCAGTAAGAAAGTGAGGAAAGGTAAGTTTACGGCTTCTGCGTCAAAACTCTGAGATTTTTCACAAACTAGCTGCTTTATGGAAAAGAAGCTCAAATTGGTTTTATTCTGTTTTCTATTAACACATAGCCCCGTTGTCGTGCAGTTGTATCATTCAGTTGGAAGAAGACCTTCCAGAGTTAGTTTCAAACTGAATTTTCTTTCCAACTAACGTTAAGAGTACATGCCCAGGACACTCTCTGTGGCCAGATGATTGTGAAAGTTGAAGAACTGCTGCTTCTACCAGAACACTGTACTGACAGTTGCTTTGGATTTTCTAGTTGCATGAACATGCAGCCTATTTGGTGGACAGTTTGTGGGAGAGCTCTCAAGAACTGTTGAAAGACTGGGAATGTATGACAGAATTGCTCTTGGAGGAACCAGTCCAAGGAGAAGAAGGTATTTGTTTAACCTCTACTTTATGAATATTGCACAATATTGTTAATTATTCCTTAAAAAGATGTTTCACTGTGGGTGATAGAGGTATTTATGTTGTGTTTTGTTTAGAAAGCATATTTGAAGAAGATTTTAGTTTAATGCATTTTTAATGCTTTTTGTTTCAAAAGCAGCATTTTTGTACTCTGATTTTCATCTTGTGAAGTTTGCTGTACTCTGGTTCCCTAATATTAAAGGCTAGGACTGCTTCTTGTCTGAATGTTTAAGTAACTAGTGTATACATGAACGTTTCAATAAATTAAATAGCTAATACAACTTTGAATAAACAAGTACTTCAGGTGGTGTTAATTAAATATGGGGCTTTTCCAGACAATGTTAAAACCTAATGAAGTCTCAAGAGGAAAAAAAAAATACGGATATTCTTTTGCCATTAGTTTCAAGTCTCCTTTCAGTAATGTAGATCCGCGTGCACAAGGTAGCCAGGGAGGTTGGTGGCAAAGAGTCCCTAAAGGTGATGAGTGTCATTCAAGATCCTGTATAATCCTTCAGGATTCTCCTGCTTCAGGGACCTTCGCAGGGGTTAGGTGGTTGAAAAACTGATGTACTCTTACTGCTTCCTAGCATGATGTGCTCATCGTCTCAGTGTTTCAAAAATCGAACCTTTTGCTATCCACCTGCCACAGTTGTGGTATTTATATGGTAATTTCCTTAGGAAATTAGGCACTCTGGTTCTTTGTTTCTGTGTAGCCTAGTGGGGTTTGATCCTCTAGATGTGACCAGAACAGAAATAATACTTCCCAAAGAACAGAAATAATACTTCATGACGGTGAGAATATTTTATAAGGAAGCGACAGTGAACAGTCAGTTGCTCTCCATCCTCCGTGACGCCCTTTATTTTGTAGATCTTTGTTATATTCCCCTTCATTCATCCTTTTTCCAGACTATATTTCTCTGGACTTCTTTCAGTTCTGCTGTATCCATTTTGAGATGATGTGAATAGTAATTCAAAGAGCAAGCAAGAAAGCCTTGGTTTTATAAATGGGACAAAATGACGCTGTCTCTGTTGTTCTTTGTTCCCTGTGTTTTACAACTGCATTCACAGATTTGTCTTCTTCAAGATGTCTGGCACACACATCAGAACTGATGTTACTTGTTCTTTTCCCTCCATAGCAATGTCTGACCGGCAGGAGAGTGCTCTTATTGAGTTGATGGTGTGTACAATCAGACAAGCTGCTGAAGCACATCCTCCAGTAGGCAGAGGCACTGGCAAGAGAGTAAGTGGTACTGCAGTAGGTAGCTCAGACCTGTGTGTGTTACTATAGTAACATAAAATATTTGTCTACAATGCCACATTTTGACACTTTTAAATTACATTTTTATAATTGGTGTTTCCTGTGAATATTTTTGAAGAAAAACAGTAGAAGTTCTATTTCTGGACATGTTTGGGTTTTTGTTTGACTGATTTTGGGTTTTGCATTGCCAAGTTAAGTAATATAAATTTACAGCATGAAAATCTTTTTTTATTATTTTTTAGATGTTCTTTTTATCGTAGCCCTGGCTTACACTTGTAATGTACCCACATCTACAGCCCTTAATGTTAAATCTAGATTAGAATTGAAAGTGTAGAGCTCGGGAGCAGAACAAGATTACCTCTGACTGTGTTCCATAAAAAGGAATGTGCTGCTAATAGAGATGTAAAATTTGCAGAAAAAGCCAACAGTATCTTCATCATGAGAGTAGTTAAGCACTGGAACAGAAGCTGAGAGTTTGTGCAGTTGCCATCCTTGGCAGTTTTCAAGACATGACTGGACAAAGCCCTGAGCACCCCGGTCTGACCCCTGAGCTGGCTCTACTTTGAGCAGGAGGGGTGGGACTGGGACCAACCTGAATGCATCTGTGGTTTTATGTATCCATCCTCTTTGGCCTCTTCCACTGAGTACCCTAAAAATTTAAGAATTGGGCATTCTGGCCATATTGCAATCTAGCTGCCTCTTTCGTTTATTTTATAGTGACTGAGGATCAGTGGAAGTCCATTCCTAAAGCTAGGCATGTGCTTTTAAGCATTTCAGTATGAGTCACAAGGTCGGGGTGATCAAGAAGCTTTCAGCTGTATTCTCCATAAATACAGCATCCATGTTCCAAAAGAGTCTCAGCTTCCCAAATATATTTCCCTGGTTTTTGGTAGTCCCCCTCTTACTTAGGTTAGACTAAAATGAAACAAACCCATGTGAACGTTTGGTACTTCTGTTAGGTTCTGTTCTGAATAATCGTAACTAGTTTATTAAAGCCACAAACTTAATGAAGGTGAAATCTGGAGATAGACTTAGCATTCTTCATTGCTAAACTAAGTGCAGTTACTTACCTTCTTAATTTTTATGTGCCAAAACCAGATTAGCCTCATGTCCAGAAACAGCATCCCAGGAAAAGCTCCAAGAAACCATCAATTTAAACATGCTTTATGTACCTTAATTTATAAAGCATATTCTAAGAAATTCCTAATTTATTGAAACATTTCAGGGGTGAGGGGAGAATCTGTGTAAGCACTTACTCATACTTAACACAAGCATGTATTATGCTGTGTTACCAAAACTGTATTGTAAGCACAACTGAACTGTGTTTCATCTTTAGCCGCAAACCCTTCTAGCAGACAAAGCAACCTTGAAAATTAACAAAAATTCCGTGTTTGTATTTTCTGTTTGGAGCACCAAATAATGTCATTAGCTTTCAGGGTATTTTTCTGTCTCAAGAGATCTACAGTTCAGTTCACTTAAGTTCAGCAAATTGCTTAGTCTTAGATTTTCAATGTCTGTATTTTTTCGAAGGTAAAGAAAACACTTCAGTAAAATAAACTTCACCTTCTGAAGGATGATGGAAAGAGCATTGAGATCATCCTAGCGACCCAGATTAATTCATAGCACCGTGAATAGCAATATTTGGTCACCAGAATATGGCTGGGTTGTTGGAGGGTGGGAGCCTGACCTGCTAGCTGCATTTGTGTTGCCTTCCAGTGAGCTAGCAGCTTTTGCTGGCACGGGTGGTGCCGCACTGCGAGTTGGTACAGGAATTGCAGTTGCTGCTGTATGTATCCAGCTGTCTGCCATGTACTATGGAAGTGGTTTCTTACCCTGGTTACAAATCTGTTCCCATTCACTTCCATGGTTGTTTTGGATTCCTGCTGACACAATAGGCTACCTGTCATCCAAGCACACATTTTGTTTCCAGCTGTTCCTCCTCACTTACAGAGAGATGTAGGTATGACATTTAGCTTTTGCTTCTTTTCAGTTAGATCATGAGTTGTGGGATGGTAACTGCAGGGATCTCTGACTTGTCAGTAGAGGTTTGTTATGTTCTCATCATCTCGCTAGCATATTCTCTGAGTTGAAATGGGAGCAGACTTCTAATTATGCACTCACCTTCTTGTGAAATAGTTTCTTCTCTGACTTCAGCTTGTAACCCTTATTGTGCAGTCTGGCAGCTTTGCTATACATAAATCATTAGCTAACTTGAGTATTTTATTATCGTTATTTGTTTTCAGAAGTATTCTCTCCTTTTCTGAAGCCAAGAAGCCAGATCTAAGCTTTTATGAAGCATGCTGTTTTGATTATTGTCTCTCTATTCACTGTTTCAAGGTGGTTTTGCTATGACGGCATTAGTAGCTTCAGTGTATCTGTCACTGAAATTTGTAAATGAGTTCTGTGAACTTGGATGTATGTTCTCACTGAGAATTACATTCCAGTTCAGAGATGAGGCCATGAATCTGCTAATGAAAATCACTGTTACAGTGTGGTTTGGTTTTGGTTTTCTTAATTATACTTCAGTTCGCCCTGAGGTCTTACATTAACACTTTGTTTGATGTGTGAAAGCCAGAGCTCAATTCGCTTGGAAGCAATAGCAAAACTTCCACTGACTTGGGTTATATTTGAATTTCAATCCTAAAAAAATGTTGATGTGTCGAGACAATATCATGCTGGATGATATGATATTTTCCTTTTCAATCACGGCTTCTTAGGACACATGGTCCTCCCATTTAATCACTCTTCAGTCCAAATGTGTTTGAGTTTTTTATTCCCTCCTCTTTTGATTTATTAAAAATACACTTGCATGGATTTTTGTTTGTAATATAAACTTTAGAAAAATTAATGAATGCTGTATGCAGAAATTGTATTTATTTTAGTTATATTTGATCACTTGCAGGTCTTGACAGCAAAAGAAAGAAAAACTCAGATAGATGACAGAAATAAATTGACTGAGCATTTCATTATTGCACTTCCTATGTTGCTATCAAAGGTACATTTTTCAACAAAATCTTTCACTGGTATTTACAACTGTCTAAACCTTTTCATTCTGTAGTGTAGGTGTTTATTTTTACTTCACTATTTTTTTGTTTTGTTTCAATGGTGTTCTAGTATTCCGCTGATGCCGAGAAGGTTGCAAATCTCCTGCAAATCCCTCAGTATTTTGATCTGGAAATCTATAGCACGGGCAGAATGGAAAAGGTACAGTACATTGGGCAAGAAGTCTGGTTGCTTTCAAGTATCTGATTACTACTCTAGTCACACAGTACTGTGCCTTCATTTGGCATATTACTTGATCTAACCTTGATTTGGTGTATTCTTTGAATGACTTTTTCTTTGAGTTTCATTGTTCAGGTAAGGTGAAAGCTGAACTGCTTTTCTGATCTACAGCATCTGGATGCCTTACTGAAACAGATTAAGTTTGTTGTGGAAAAGCATGTGGAATCAGATGTTCTTGAAGCCTGCAGCAAAACCTACAGCATACTCTGTAGTGAAGAATATACAATCCAGAACAGAGTTGACATAGCCCACAGCCAGCTTATTGATGAATTTGTGGATCGATTCAACCATTCTGTAGAGGATCTGCTGCAGGAGGTTTGTTTTCGTTAGACTACTTAAAATATGCTATGATAAACTGCAGAAAAACATTCTTACCAAGTCATTAAATTATCCATCTGAAGATGTTAGTGCAGCAGCAACTATTTCATAATTATTTGGAGCTATTTCTCCATGTAGAAAATCCCTTGGACTAGCCATTAAGCCTGCAAAGCATTGGTGCTGTAAAACAAAGACCACAGGACAATCCTGCTTCTCAAAATTTAGTCTGGTATTTAAACAGTCCACATAAGAAATTAAATGGATGAATGGGTGAAAGCTGATGAAAAATGCAGAGAAAGGTGCGTTTACGTTAATGCTTGTGGTGATTCCAGTAGTCCCAAATAGATGTGCAGGCAGCAGAATCAAGATTGGATTATGTCTTGAATGGAAGAGAGGATTTAGTAAAATATTTATAATGGCATATAGAAAGAGCTCTGGAAAGAATGAAATAAAGATATAGGTCTGAAACCTGGAGGTACCTGGGATTTACTTGTAAGAATTTATCCTTCAAAATGCACGAGACACAATACATTAAATAAGAATAGAAACCTTACTCATTTTTTTTCTTGCTTTACATCAATTTAACTTTGTGTAGCACTACTTAATTTGTTGTAGTTCTCATGCTTTTTAAACATAACTTAAGGGCTGCATAGATCTTTTTCTTCACTTCTAGTCACGCACTGTGGCAGATACATTTAATTTTTGATGTACATTTATAGAAAGCTAAGCTACAGTCTCTATTTTAGAATTGTATTTTAAAGAAAACAAGCTTTTTTCTATCTTTAAGCAATATGCCACATACAGGCATGCTGTATATATGCCTTGTCACATTACAGAATAAATAAAAATTTTTCTGTTGCTGTAGGAATGTACATGAGTAAAAAAGGCAGTGCATGCAGGAAGCAGGCACTCCACAACCCAGAGGAGTTAGTGCGCCACTGTACGTTGTTTAATAGAATACATTTACTTTGCTGTCTACCTGTCTGCCATTTTATATGTACTTTCTCAGAAACTTCTGAGCAGAACCTGAAAAGACATTCCAGAATTTGTGCTACGTGTCTGTCCATCTGTGTGTGGCAAGGGAATCCTTTCAGCTGATGTCACATTACATGTCTTAGCTGTCTATTTTAATAGCCGTGGATTTTTGAAGTTCCTCACCTCTGGCCAACAGGACCAAAAACTCCCAGACAAAAGCCTTGGGGAATCTGTTGCTGACTTGGGTAGCAAAAAGGGCTAAATTTGGACTGCCAGCACAAAGATTCAGCTTCAGAACCAGCCGAGTTCTCCACACCAGATGCCCAGCACTTGATCACCATAAATAGTGGCCTTTGCTCTTTCCATTGGTACCCGCTGACAGAGGTCCAGGAACTGTGGTGAGGTCCTCACATTTTTCACTATCCACACATCCAACACCAAGGTTCAGTCTGGCTCTATACGCAGGGACAGATCTCCTACGTTGTTTCTCCAAACCTGGCTCTTGGAGAACCTTCAGCTTATGTCACCACAGCCAAGCTCAGATCAGCTAAAAGCATCTCATTCACACTGTCTTGCCTCGAGATGGACGAAAGTGCCTATGGGTTTTTTCAAGAATCAGACCAAGAAGCAAGTGGAATCCCAGTTCTTTCACACTGACTTGCCATTTCTGTTATACTGTCATTACAACAAGTAAGACATTATGAAAATGTCTCCTTTCAGCTTTTTCTCATAGTTTTATCTTGGAAATTCTCCAGAGCAAATGCCATGTTTGTTCTCTCTGGAGACAGTCGTGTAACAGCCAGTGTAACAAACAGAAATTAGGTCTGTCTGAGGACATGCAGCTTTTTTGGAAGAGCCCCCTTGAAGTTTCCACACTGTTCAGCTGTATAGACGTTATTCATCCGTGGATTCATTCAAGGATTCAGAGGTGGCATTCTGTTCCCTGGACAGTTTCACCCAAGAAAAGATCTACTCACCATTTTCTTAGTATTGCTGAGGCGTCCACAGATAATTTTTTCAACCATAATCCCAAACTCAGTTAGCAAACACAGTAACACTTAGATTTGTCCTGCTGTACAGCAGCTGCTCTTTCTCTGACTCACCCGTTCTCCTCCACAAAGTTGCTGGAAAAATTAAGTTTAGAAGTACCTTATTTCCACTTGTTTCACTAAGAGAATTTGCTGTTTAGTTTGTATAAAATACTAGGATAGTGGTATTTTAAAATTCCAGAAATAAAAAATTAAATTTAAATGAAAAGTTTTTATTGAATTGTGCAATATTTATTCTTGGACTGTTGTTTCCCCAGATTTGTAAAATCTAAATTAAAAAAAAAAAAACTTCCATCCAGTTCTGAACGTATGTCAGTCTGTACACATAATGTGATTGTCGTGCACTACAGTGTGTAACACAGTGAACAGCAATGAAGGATATGAAAAGAAAGAAATTTTCCCACTGATCGTTCTAAAAAACTTGCTCTTGACATCTGCAGGTTTCTGGCATGGAGCAAGGCAGGCATTTGGCTTTATTCTTGTAGCACGTTCATCAGCTGATGGTTCAAGCTGATGGTTCAGTCCTTTTTGTAAAATAAGGTAGAACTACAGTTTTATTCTAGGGAATGATTTCTACTGCTAGAGGATACTGGTTTGAGTATTAACACAGTGATACTGCTGAATATCGTCAGATGATCTTGCTTATTTCCTAGTGCTATGCAGTGATTACTTAAATAATATTATTATGGAATCTAGATAAAAGTCATGGGAAAGTTGGGAGTCAGTTTTGGTGTCAACATAAACCCTCAAATCTGTTCCTCCCCATGGAGTAATGTATTCTGCTGGATTGCTGAACTCTCTTAATGGATTTCCTTTCATCTTCAGGGAGAAGAAGCTGATGATGATGACATATACAATGTGCTCTCCACACTGAAGAGGTTAACTTCTTTTCACAAGTAGGTGATTTTTTTCCGTCAAAAATTTACTATGTTAATTTATCATTTCAGCGAGTATCAGTTGATGTCTAGTGTTAAGAAATGAGAAAATAAATGGCCTGAAATATGAAATAGAGATTGACGAACAATTAGTGGTATTTGTCAGTATAACTGTTTGGATTAATCTGGGTCCTCGCTTAGTTAATGCCATTACTTTTACAGATTTCATTTGTAAGTGGCATACCATCCCTTGCACTAAATGCTTTTGTACCTATGAGTGTCTTAGTAAAAGTCATACTCCCTTGCATGACAGTCCGTCAGTGCACAAGGGACATTTCTTATCTCTGGCACCAGTGGATGCAGGCCAGATCTGTGCTTTGAGCCTCAGCATAGGAGAGCCCTGGAGGAAGTTGTCTCTCTCAGTTTCTCAATGCCTTTGAGGTATTTCTCCTCAAAATTGTAGAAATAAGCAGTAGTAATAATAATAGTAATTAATAGTTTATGGTGAGAGTCTGGAGGATGCATTCTCTTCCTGCAGAAATGCGAGGAATAGTTTCTGGTTGAATTGTTGGCAAAGTCTTAACTGTGTGGATTGCACAGAAACTCCTTCACTAAGCATGAACCAGCTCAGTGGAACCAGGCAGCAGCTTTTCAGGGTCCTGCTGCTCTCAGTTAGACCTACAGGCACCCTCATAACTTGTAGAGCAACCTGGAAAATTTCACTTGAACTGTGAATTTTGGAGCATAGCACAAAGACCTAATCTTCCCCTCCTATCAAGTGTATGAAGTAATTGCTCCTGGTCAGCATGTAAGAAAGCTTCATATGCAGATGGCTGAGCACCACAAATCATTTCTTCCTTATCACAAGATGTGAGAGGACCTTGCGTCTGCCACCTCTTTTGTACAAATTGTTTTTAGTGATTTCATTTCTGTCTTCTTTCTGTGCTTAGTCTTCACTTATCCTGAATTCTGCATTGGATAATTGTGTGAAATGGTTCTGAAATATCTACTCTTTGTTTCCATTCAACAAGAGTCCCACAGAGATCATTAAATCGTTACTAATTTCCGTAGTGCAGCAGGCTGACACATGTGCAAATTAGGTTTTCAGTCTCCCTGGTAACACGCTGGAGCCACTTCTGCCTTTCCTGAGAGGACTGGTGAAAGCTATAGTTCACATCCAAGAAAGCAGCACAAATCTTAAGGTTTTTCTGAGAGTCTCCCGTATGTATTTTTTCCTTTAGGGTTCCAAATCTCTAGAGAATTAATGCAGACTATAAAGAAAGCCTTGTAGAATAACATACAGATCGGGGTCGGGGACATCTACCTTCACCTTCAAAAAACAGGAAAGAGAAAAGAATCAAAGCTAAAGAGCTGAAGAGCAGCTGTGTATCATTTCTCAGCTGATTTGTTGTTTATGATTATAGTTCAATGGGAATTTCTAATTAATATCTGCTTGCATATAACGAATTAATGAAATCTTTTCGTTACTCTACTGAATGTTACATCTGATGTGATTTCTTTGTGAAAGGAAACATACCACCCGAGACAGAATTTTTGCCGAACCTTTAGCTATGAGATTAGGATCTTCAATTCAAAACTTACATTGTGCGTTCTCATCTCAAACGGTGGCTGTTGTCTGATACTGTCATCGTCTGTCATTAACTGGGAGCCAAAAGAAATTAAATCAATGGAAGAAGTTGAAATTTCAGGCTAACAACTGATACCTTTCAGATCTTCTAAAAGTGCACTGATAAAGTAGTTGCTGAGGCTTCGAAAAGAAACAAGTCCCCCTCTTCTTCCAGTGAGAGAAACTCCACTATACCTTACCTGTGCTTGTGTTTCCTTGGTAGTTGCTGCTTCTTCCTGTTTTAGGAAAAAGCAGCCCAGCAAGGTAGAAAAAAACATGGTAGGGGATTATCAGAAAACCATTCCAGACCAAAAAGCTTCTACACTGAGATTTCCCAAGGCTGAGCTAATCCTCTTTCTGAGAGGGTCATGGCAACAAAGGGCTCACAGCACACTGTTTAATTCATGTCTTTTTATCAAACAAGAATATCAGTATTCCAATACAAAAGAAATTCAACATTACACAGTTTCCTTCCAAGTTTTCAGAATATAATAATAAATTTTCTTGAGGTCTTCTGAATAGAACACCTGGAGTATATACTTGGGCTGCTTTTTTGCCAGGGTCTCACTGATATTTATAGCATTTTTTTCTGTTCTTAAGTACATGGAGGCAATTTTTCTATACTGACTCCAGCCCAATTCAGCTGAGCTTTCACACATAACACTTTGGTGCTGTAGCAGTTTGTACGCTGCAAAATATTGGTTAATTCAATACAAGACACGTGAATCTCAAGCATCACCTCCATTACTCTGGATGTGCCCTTTGATGCTGTCTTGTATACAGAAAATTGTTTCACATTTAGAAACCAGGATTGTTGGTATCACTGTTCAGTAGTCCTCAAATATGATAAGGAATTTGATTCCTTCCTGCCTCCACACTGACTTCATAAGCCTGCAGTGGCTATAGCAACTCTCCAGATATTCATCGTGTTTTTATCAGTATAAGCATGACCAGTCAGGAAACTTCCCAGAAAGGTAAATTCATGGTCAGACCAGCAGATCTTGTCTTCCTGTTGCAGAAACCCTTTGCTTAACTTTTTTTCCGATAGTTCACCAGTACATCATTCAGACTGAGTTACTCAGAGCTTGTTATATCCAGATGAAGTAGAAATGATGATAAATGAAACCTCAGTAGAGAAATTGGACTGTATCTAGCATAGCTGTTCAAAGCCCAAGGTATAGCTTCTCTCACTTTGTGCCTCTTTAAAGAGAGACAGTTTTGTGGGTGGAGAGATCGCCTCTTCGAAAAGGAATTTTTCTAAGCTGCTTCTTGCCGCACTTTCAGAAACACTGTGGAACTGGTACATTTACTTCATCTGACTACTTTCTGGCAGAAGTGTGCGCCAGCAGGCAGTGCTATCTACAGGGATGAAAAGAAACCTTTGATGAAATGTTGGGCCTTGTTTCCTGTAATCCATGAAGACTCTCTGACATGGAAGGGACTAAGGGAAAATTCTGGTTTGTGTGCATTTTCATTCTAGGAGCCTCTGTGTCAGTCTGAACGTCTGTGGAGAATTGTATTGTGTCCAAGGTACCTTTATAACTGTAATTTTGATTGCTAAGTAGTTCAAGAGACAAAGTTGTACCAAAATATGCCTAAATTTAATGTGGAGGCTCTTCTTCAAGGAAGTTTGTATTGAAAAGCCCTATGCAACTTGTATATAGTTAGAATTTTTCAGCTTTGGAAGCTGAAAAGGTCTTCCTGAGATCAGCTGTAAGGCCAGGCTCAGAGCGGGAAGAGCTAAGGTGTCCCCAGCTGTCAGGCCAATGGGGCGTGCCCCCTCTGACGGCTGCATGACATGGAGGACTCTAAAATGAAAAGGCAGAAATGAGACAGTTTTTCCTTTCATATTCTCTGTAGGATGATCTATGCTGGTATCTGCCTCTGCACACCAAGGAGTTTTTACTGCTTTAATTACAGCGCTGTAATTAAGGAGGTACAACTCTGCCTTGTTAGCTACCCTGTGATTTGCTGAAGCAGCATCTATGTGCTTAATATCACTAGTCAGAGACAGTTCTCTGACAGCCTATAATTTATCTATGAAACGTTTTATTTTCATACTTTGAAGACCATCCAGAATCTAAGGCGAGGGGAGTATGTTTACATTTTTATTTCCTTTTTTTCCCCTAAGTTTCCCTATTGTTATATTCATGGATTTGAATTAGAAGTCAAGATGCACCTTGGCTTAATGAGACAACCCTAGAGTGCATACTTCACTTGCTATCAGCACAAGGGCATTAATTGTTGTGTTTTCTGTGAGACTTCGATCAGTGAGGTTTTCCAGGGCTAACCTACTCCAGACTGGGAAGCATTTGATACTGGGGGTTTCAACAGGATCTAGGCATTCCCAGTCCTGAGTTCAACCTCTGTCTGTTTTGGAACTAGAGAATTATTCTTTCTGGCCGAGCAGGGTAGTTAATTATTTAAACAAAGTCAGGCAGCTCCGAAGCAGGGCAGACACAAAGGGGTGGGAAAAGTGAGTATATCTTGGTGATCAAGGTGGCTGGGATGAAAGGGAGCCAGATACAAGAGACTGCTTTATCGAATTTAGACTCACCAATTCAGTCTGAGTATCCCTTCTTCCAGGTGAGTATTTTAATCACCAAGTTTCTGATTGTTCTGAGGTGGCTTGCTCTTCTATAAACACATTATAAATGCTTTCAAATTATCTCAGTTTAGTTCTACTGCAGAAGAATGTGTTAAACCTAAATTATTTTGTGAAAGAGAACTTTTGTCTTTCAGGCAACCTGATATTTTGTAATTTCTTCTGTATTTCTCAGTTCTGTATTAAAAAAGCTTTATCATAAGCTGTTGAGGTCTGTAAGGCTGTAGAATCTATGTTGCTGATCTCATTTGTATTCCTCTCGCTGGCGAATCAAGTTGGTACAACTAAAATGTGAAACAATGAATGGGGGGTGGCAACCACCATCTCTGTCTCATGTACATGTATATGATGCTGTCTTACTTTAGATATTTCAAGATATTTAATGTCTAGTGATAATGTATATTATTTTTCTCCAAATGATATGGCAGAAAAATATGTAACTTTATTTTGCTTAAAGCCATTTTTCATTCCGTATTTATTGCTTGAGTTTGGCCATAGTTTCTGCTGCAATGTGCCTCGTGGAGTTCTGTCAATGTTTAGAACCAAAGAGGAAAGATGGTTTAGAGGCAACACTGAGGAGCTTGTAGCTACACTTAGTAACCTTTAAAGATGTGTGGCATGCAGAGAGTTTATTTCCTCCTTACAAACATCCCATGTAGTAGAACATTTTTCCTCATTTATCAGAAAGCCTAACTTCTGCTCTTAGCATGGTGTGAACTAATGGTGCAGCTGCTTTGTCAGCAGGCTGTATTGTCTCAGCTTTGCAAAAATACCAGAGCTCACTGAGCTGCCGGGTCAGACTATATTCTCGCTGTGATGTGGAGTTTTGAGGAACACAACTAATCTCTCTTTATTACCTCTCGTTCTAGTGCGCACGATCTCACAAAATGGGATCTGTTCAGTAACTGCTACAGATTACTAAGAACTGGAATTGAACACGGAGCTATGCCAGAACAGGTACAGTTAGCAACACCTGCACTGCATCATTTGGGGATTCAAAGTTTTAAAGAGTGTAGTCGTAGAGGAATTCAAAAGATTAATGCACTAGACTTCAGTTATTTAGGAAAAACGTAGAGTTTTGAATGAAATTTATATTCTAGTGAGGCACTGTTCAGGAGGTGAAAAATCTTGGATTCTGTGATTTTTGAGCTACTTGCCTCACCTTTCTCATCTGTAAAGTAAGGAATAACTACCGTTCCTGGCTGTGAAAGCAATGCATAAATCATGATGTTTACGCTGAAACTCAACATTTGTAAACCTTGTCTGCAATTAGAATTATCAACAAACGATTATTGTGCATTGAAGGTAAGAGTGAAGCTTATGAAAACCAGGAAACAAGAAGAACATTTAGCAGGGATGCTGGCCAGCCTTTCCAGTGGAGTTCTTTTAGTGGACACATCATGGACTTTGTTTCCTCCTAGTTTGGTTTCAGTTTCTCATGGATGAGCACAGCGACCATGTCACATTCTCCCAGGATTCCAGTTTAAACTGCAGACTGCCTACTCCATCATTTCAACACATTTTAAGTTATAATTTGATTTCAGTTAGAAGCCAGTTGTTAATTCTAACTCAGCTTCATTTAGGAAAAAAAAAATTCTCATGAAGGTCTGTAGAATGGTTTAGTCTTTGGTGATACCTTTCCGAAAAGTATTTTGTGAAGTGATTAGAGCTGTTACAAACTTGATTTATTCTGCACAGAACCACAAACTGTTGGAAGCGTCTTCAAGCCAAAAAGATTATGAAATTTTTAGCACCTAATATAGATTTGAAATCTTAAAAAGACACCATGGATGCTTTTATGGGCACCATAAGTATGAGGCTAGTCTTCTCCATGAGAAAATTTGTATTTCCTCCCTTTTTTTTAGAAATTGAGCTACACGTTCATTTGACAACGAAACAAATTTCCAGACTGTTTTACTAGTGAAGTCAGATTTAGAGGTATTTAAACAGCTTTTGAACTGAGATATTTAGATGTTGGATTGTACTTCTGTCATGCTGTGACATCACCTTTTGCTGTACTCTAATGCACAGTTTTCTGTTCTGTTTCCCAGCATTTACATAGTATTTTTTTCACCTGTAGCAGGCTGGTTTCTTATTGCACCAGACTGACTAAGGAAAAACGTAATATCCTTGAAAACAAAAAGTACTGCCTTAGAGCTGCTCCTATTTCTTTTCCTCAAAATGCATTATAAATTTTACATACACTTTACTGATATGCTTGGTATGTCCAATGTGCTGGAATTCTTTGTGTTCCCTCTGTTACAGATAGTTGTTCAGGCACTGCAGTGTTCCCATTACTCTATTCTCTGGCAGCTGGTGAAAATCACTGAAGGCTCCCCTTCCAAAGTAAGTAGGCATTTGATCATACAGATTTTACTGAAGAAACACAACTTGCCTAAAAATGCGTTAGACCTGATTCTCTGTAACTCCACCCAATGTACCGTCATTTTATGTCATTGTGAAATAGATATAAAATGTTGGTGTTTTGATTTATTCGATGTTTCAGGATCTATTTAACATCATGCATATGTCTAAATAAGCTATACAAACAGTGGAAGCTTGTCTTTATCAGGATTTTATACTAGCTGATTTTTATATTTTTATTGCTGAAGATACTTAATGCACTTTATCGTGTGTACAGCAGTTTGCATGAATGGATAAGTAATGTTGACGGTGCTTACCTAATAGTTGTAAGCAGTACTGTTGATCTGTACACCACAGATAACTTAACATTTATGTGTATTTACCTTGCTTACCTTTTACTTAAATCTTTTATGTTGCTAAGTATAAATGTAAGGTTACTAGCAGTAACGATTACTAATAAAAAGTAAGTGCATGCAAGTGTTACATGTAACTTGTTTGTTAAACTTAGCTTTTCCAGGACCTTTCCTTAGCTCTTTTCTCGATCAGGGGCCAATATCCTGTCTTTTTAGGGCTTTTTCAGAAGTAATACATCAAATTAAAATGGTATGAAAACTAAAGTAGTAAGTGTACTTCCCCATCAGCATCAAAAAGAAAAAGATGCTATACTAAAATACTACTAAAATAGCCATTTTATGCACATAAAAATGATAAAAATACATTGTAAATTCTTTGAGTGGTTTTGAATACTGACATATCTTGACATTTTAAAATAGCTGCTAGAAAAAAAGAATAACTGGTATTCTTTATTCTGGCTTTCGTTCCCATTTTCCCTCTTAGCTGCTTTAGCTTCTTTCTCTTTAGCATGCTGGTAGTATATAATTATTACATCTTGACTCCTTATAACTAAGAAAACTGAATACATCTGAATACATTTAAATTAACTCAGAATCTCATCACAATAAAGCATCTGAAGTCCTCCTAGCTAGCAGCATTGTTATCCTTAGGGAGAAATTTCTCTTTGACAGAAGGAGCTAAGTAACTAAAAGTAAATCCAGGAGGCCATACATTGCTTCAGCCCTTCAGTGCACAAAACCAACACACCAAACCTCATTCTAATGCTTCCCTAGTAAGGAAAACTGGACTGCTGGTTACCTGTGTAGTGAGTGACTTGGGTATGAGGAACTAAGCACTTAGAGCAGGTGCACCTAGAGCACCTGGTCGACTATCCAAGCCTGGACACTGTCTTCAACACCTTTCTTAAATTTTTCCCCATGTGCTCTTGACTGTTGGGTCTTGCTAGGTGTCTTACCCACTCCTGAAGATGCCCAACAACTCTGTCCTCCTACTTGCTGGGCCCCTTGAGCAGCAATGCCCAGTCTTGCCTTGCTCTGGGTGCAAATGCCAAGACACAGAGCGTTCGGTAAGATTCTCATCTCCCTTCACTGCATTTCTCCATTTTTTTGAACTAAATACAGTAAATTGCTGCAGTATGACATAGATGGTGCAGAGTGATAGCTGTCACCATTGCTGGAAAAAAGTTTCATGTTTTCTTGTGTCTAAATTATAGCAAAAGAAACATACTTAGCATAAACTGCAGCTAGCGACTAACACATACAGCATCTATCTGCATAGGACCTGGTCAGAAGCTTTGCATTTTGGTGTCAAAGTATTAATGTGGACTGTTGTTTGCAATATTACCATGATGGTCTAGTTAAACTGAAAAAGACCTTTATTTATTTCCGTGACTGGGCTTTTTCTTGCGGACAAGCTTACTGCAATTGTATGGCTTTGCCTACCTTTTCAGAACAGGTTACATTTGTATGAGACATTGTTTTATGAGGTGAATGCAGAATAGCCTTGATCTTTCATGTATTTCTAATAGTATTCTGATTCATATTAGTCATAATGTAGTTCATAGGAATGGAAAGAACTATGAAAGCTCCATCAAGAACGACCATTCAAAGTACAAGTCAATTCTGCTTCTGGAATCCCCAATGAACATCATAATTACTCTAACCTAGAGAGCTGTTATTGTTTTGGGGTTTCACCGCACCCCTTACTAAAATAATGAGTGTTCTGCATGCTTAGTTCGAAGCCCTGTATTAATGCCCTTCAGCTCTTCATACCTGGCCAGCAACTTCAGGTATGCTCCCAACAGAAATGGGATAAAGAGAAATCCACAAACCTGATGTGGTTGTAGCATTTTGTTCTGTGTGGGTTTTTTTTCTGTCAAACTTTCCATTGTAGTTTGTTCACTGTGAAAATAAATCTGATCTGCAGTATATCTGTCGTTTAATCCATTAGGAGATCATTTTGCCCGTGGTTGTTTTATAAGCCATGATTTAGGCTTACAAATTAGCAGACATTAAAGTGGTTCACTTCTAAAGTATGATATATGGGAAGACAACGGGAGCATCATGAGCATCTCAAAATGAAAAATAGTGTATTTCATGAGCATTTTTTAGGTATTCAGGCTTTTACAGGAACATTTCTGACACAGTGTTTTAATATGTTGGTCCTTCCAGCTTTCTAGTGTTACTTTGCTGTAGCTGTAATGATCTAAGGACAGAGGGAGGTGATGGTTTGTAGGCTGAAGTGGTATCTTTAATAGACCAATGAATATAGCTGTAAAAATTAGAGAGGCTTGTGGACACACAAGCCTTCCAGGTTTGAAATAAAAGCAGAAGATTACAAAGCAAAATACAAGCTGAGAACAATTGCTTGGTTTCTATTTAGATACAGATGAGGTAAAGAAAAGGAAAAGGTTATTGGTACCTGTAGGGGGGTGGGAGCAGGGGAAGTCGAGGTGTAAGACAGTAGGAGGGAAGTAGGAGCTGGATAGTGGGGAAGAGAAGGAAGATGGAAGGTGAAAAGGCTAATGGGGAGAAGGGAATTTATAATATGTCACAAAACTGATCTTGAGTCCTTGTTTTTCTGTATCCCTTAGATTTATGAATTTTTGTTTCCAGGCTCGTGATTAGAAGATGATTTTTTAGATTTCCCTTGAGCATCCAGGCTGAGAGATCAGAGATGGAGGGATTGATTTGTAAGAAATGTTCATCTGCTGCCAGCTGGGTCATTCGTGTGAGTTCATGCTGGCGAATAGTAGCTGCTCTGTTTCACGTAGTTAGTTACCATGTAGGCATTCAATGCACAGAATAAAGTATATTAACATTTTGGAATTGTAAGTACAGGATTCAAGGGTGTTAATGTTCTGTGGGAGAAAGTATTTAGTTTGGTAGTAGTGGGCATATATAGGCAAGTTTTACATTTCTTAATGAGGTATGCTCTGCATCCATTAGGTGTACATTTTATTGCAGGGAGTTTGCGGGCGGGGTGGGTGGTTCTGGTAAGATTTCTTTCAGAGTGAGTTCTTTGAGTAGAGCTCAAAATTGCTTAATAATTTTGTGTATTGGTTCTAGAGTAGAGTCATACATGACAACCAGGGGTATACAGTTGGGAAGAGAATCTTTTTGGAAGGAAGTTATTCGTTATCTGGTGTTCAGATGGCTCTTCCAAAAATTACAGCCTCTCTAAGAGGATTGCCGTTGTTTGGAAACAGTCCTGGGCATTATGCCCAAGCCCAGGGCACATTGCTTTCTGAGAGATACTTTATATTACAGCTGTTGGGTATGTTTTGGATTATGGCTGACTACATGAGGCTAGGTGTGTTGGTCTGTAGGCTGTATATGTGTGGCAGGGAAAAACTGTTTGACTCCTGTGGTTTAAATCAAATTAGGATCAAGTCAGCTCATTGATTTATTAACAACATATAATTAACCTGCAGCCAGTGCAACACATCTCCAGGATAAGTATCAGCTATGCAGCAGGTAAACCAGAATACTAGACACTTTCATAATGCTAACGAACACCTACAAATTTCGAACTACCCTTCTGTAACTGTTCACAAGTTACTCTAATCCCCTCCCCAAGACGCACACACAATTTAGAGTTACACGTGCACGCTCCTCACAGGAAATATGAGGTACAAGCCCATTGCTCTTCTTTTGGGAGCACGTGATCCCCTGCTTATATGTAGCTGCTCTTGGTCATGTGGGTGCTCCAGCTTCATGTGTACCCACGCCCACAAAGCACTCCAAGCACGTGCATGTGACTGTGAGGTGTGGGTTCCTGCATGTTGCACCCCATACTGACAGTCTTTCAGATGGATTATTGCTTCCAGCAGGGAGGATGTGTCACCAGGCCTAGGCAGTGGTTGCAATGTTGGGGTGTCTGACTTGGTTTGATTGCTGCTCTGTTCCACCCCGAGGTTCCTCTCCATGATCACAACTTTTCATGCTGCTTTTATACTTCTTTACAAGGTGACTCCTCCTTTTCTCAAAAGTTTCTTGGTAATCTCCTGGTTACTGTTTAATCTGGTCATTTTAAGTAAATTCATTATTAACTTTCCTCTTAGCATTACCACTTTTTAAGCAAACACCCCCTCAGAACAGGCAGTTTTGGGTGTTCTGTTCCCAGGCACTGTTGCACTGATGTTCTCATCATATCAGCTGTTGTTTATCCAGGCTGTTAGCAAGAGGGTGCTCTGCAGATTCCCCGACACTGTGTAATATCGTTTGTAGATTACCGTTTTGATCATAGAGCTTAAGGAAGTGATATCAGCATAAAAATGTTTCGAAGACATTTTAATAGAAGGATGATAATTGCTGATTATTTGAATTAGTTAGAAAGTCCAGATTCTCTGCCCAATAACAAAGATTCCACCAGTTAACTTAAATATAACATAGAATTGGGACAGTTATTTTAGAATTTTTTCAAGGTAGCCTGTGGAAAAAAGGGCGTACTATGGAGTCATCTTGGTGTCTAAAATCTGAAAGGAAAAATTGATTACTAAAAAGAAGGTTGCAGCAGGTAAGAACGAAACGTGTAAGCCTTGAAATATCCATAGTCTAATGCTCTAATCTTTAGTCTTTCTCTTGTCCTTGTTCAGAGGAGGTTGAGGCCATGACTGTTCGGGCTGTCAGTAAGCAGACTAGTGCTCTTTGTGGTAAACAGCACAGTATTGGGGGGAAAGTGGTTTATACTGTGTAGTTTGTGGGAGCAGTCTGTTGTAGCCTGGAGAAGAACTGTTCTTCAAGTGAAAAGGGATTTGAGGATGGTTTCAAAGGAAGCTGGTAATTTCTCAGCAAGAGTTCTTTTGTCTGTAGATCTTGGGGAGCAAGTACAATCTTGAGGTAGGAGACTTGGGGATTAGATTATACAGTTGTTCCCATCTAGATTTCTTCATGTATTCAATAAACCAGGTGCCTGGGACCATTGTACTGTGCACTGTACATGTATGTAATGAAAAGGAAATCTGCAGAAGAACAGAGTCCAAAATCTTAGTAAAAAAAAAAAAAGCATGAATGGAGCAAACATTCAGAAGCAAGACAAAGGCGAAACAGTTCTGAATGAGCAGCAGCCAGACTAGCCAAATGCATAGCTATTATAAAGTGATTAGTAGGCACAGGAATTAGTAGAGAGGATTTAAACAACAACATAGTGACTTGATGACTTTTAATATTTATATGGGCACAATGAAAGCACAAAATGCTGAAGGGAGGAAAAGAGTCACAAAGTGCAAAAGGTTTGATGGTGTTCCATAGTTGAGTTGAAAGCTAATGGCTCTTGAACGTTGTAAAGTCTATCGAAGAGTTGGAGTTGCAAGGAGAAGGATGTTAATACTGCAAATCAGTAGTTTAGGGGAAAGGCAGTGGGCAAACAGAAAGAAAAGCATTGGGTTTGGTGGATGAACCTAGCAAAAGCACAGCATTTCTAAATGGCTTCAATGGAAAAAACAAGCTTCAATTTAAAGCTAGAAAATAACTGAAGAATTTTAGATAGCAGTCTTGTGATTCCGGTTACAGGTGGTGGCAAAGCCAATACAAGTCCTTGCTCTTAGCAGCTCATTCTTGTTCCTGCCATGGACTAGTTAAATTTGAAGATATTACACTGTACAGTTCAAGAAAGGGTTATCTTTATCCTGGGTCACTTGAGTGATGCAGTTCACAGTGTGACCCCATGGTTTTACCCTAGCAACCAAGAGGACAGTAAAATTTTTTCATCCCAGTTTTTCTGCTGAAGCCAGCATATCGGGTAATCACACCTCGAGAGCCTTGGCTGTGTGCCTGAGAATGGTAAAAGACCTGCAAATCTAATGAATTTTTTTTCTTCCCATTTTCACTTTTAAAAAAAATTACTACTCTATAGTAGTCTGGGGATTTCTCCAAATTTAGGGAAGTTCCAGATGGCTCTGTTGCACTGTTCAGTCGGGCTTTCTTTTGCTGTCTGTAACTTTTCAAAATGAATCTTTGTCATGCTATCAAGAGAGAGGATAATAAATAATGTGTACCTATGTGTTACTCATTCTTTGACAGAAGAACGGGAGGCATCCTCATTCACTTTTTAACCTTTATATAGGATTTTTCATAGGTTTTAGTATCTCTGTTGAATTCATTAACATCTAAATGGAAGATAATGGTGATAGAAAGTAGGAAGTTATTAAAGTGATTGTAATCCTGGTATTTAAAGGTGTAAATCAGATGATTATGTAACAGTGAACTGATAAGCCTGGCATCAGTCCTAGGTAAAATTTTGGACTGGCTGATAGAAAACACAGTCAGTACAAGGCTGAAGGGTGGAACGAACATGGCCAAGAGATAAGACTATAAGGAACAAATAAATTTGTCTTGAGAAGATTGCATTTTTGACTGATAAGGAAACCAGTTGAAATACCGGTTTCTGTAAGACATTAGTACCGCATTGCATTTCAAGTGAATATGTGAATTTAATGTAATTCATACTCAATAGCTCAAAGCTGATTAATATATTAGAAAAAAGTTGTACGTGGGAAGTCATGACACAGTGGGATGGCTTCTGATGCATTCCAGGAGAGATCCGTTCTCTGCTCAAAACTGATAATTTTTACCTATAATCACGGAAGGTAAAGTGAAGGCATTTAAAATGTGGATGATATAGATCAATTGGTAAACAAAATACGATTAAAAAAACCCAAAGAGGTATTTTAATGCTGCCAAATGGAAGGCTTATATCTGGGAAGAAGGCGGCTGATCAGTGGGAAGTTGTGACTTAGAACAGAGCAGAGCTGTCTTACAGATCATGTAATGGCAGGGTAATGCAGTGGCACAAGGGATCCTTGGCTATATTATCAGAGAAAAATTTATTAGGAATAGGAACGTGAGGTAGCTCATAGACCTTTAGTGTCCATATCAGAAATCACACTCTATTGAAGATTTTAAGAGGTTCAGAGGTTTAGGAACACTTGGGGTGCTTTGGCATGCTTGCAGACCTGCCTTCTGTTGTGAACCAGTACAGGAAGAACATATGGACCACAAAAAGGCTTTTCAGTAAACAAAGAATAACAAGATCTTATGATAGGAAGCAATAAGAAAAGCTAAAACTAGAAATGAGACACACAGACTGAACAGCCAGCATAATTAAAAATTGGAATTTTTAGCAAGGAAAATGTTGCATGTACACTATGTAGATTCTTTAGATTTAGGTTGGATGTTGTTCTGTAGGGCACACTGTCTTCCATCTGAAAGCTGATAGAGGTATCGTGGAGGAAAGTCTGCAGGATCGGTAGGCCAGCAGTCTCGGTGGGAATTAATGGCTGTTATCCTTCCTTTACATGAAACCAGTGAGGTGAAAACTGGGAAGGGAAAGGTCTTTCAAGCAACAGTCCCATGTGCATGTGAGAAATGGTGTCGTCTGTGGGGCCCTGGCAGAACTGCTGGTGGCACGGGAGGAGATCTGAGTGCTGGGAGACATGTGGTACGGCAGGCAGGAGCAGGCAGGGCAGAAGCGTGCGTTTGTATCACCTGAGCAACGCAGAGTAGCAGAATGTATGAATTGATGCTGACAAAGCTAGTCCTTTTCACAAAACTTGAAGCTACAATGAAGTCCTAGTGATTTCTGGTTCTTGTTTTCTTCTTGGAGTTTGGTTTATCACTGCTGTAAAACAGTAACTATTTATGTGCCAAGAAGCCCATGTACATTTTCAGTACATTTCTTGGTTACGATAGAGGCAGTCCTAGCTTTTCACATAGGAGGCTTCTTTTTCTTCTGTAATTGATTTGCTGTTTCCATGTGGCTACTTGCTGTATTCTTATGATTATGCTCCAGTATCTTACGTTTTGTTTTGATTTGTTTTCACTAGTTTATTTTGTTATCCGTAAAAAATAAGTATTCATCAGGGTACAGCATTAATTCCCCCAGGTCAAAGTACACAGCTTTCCTATTGAACCTGCCACTTCTGGTACCCACATTTAAAATACGCATCAGTTGTCTCTAGATCCAGGTGATCAAGAACAGTCATTCATTTATCTTTTCTACCCACAAATCCTTTTTTCTCCAGATCAACAAACCTCCCTCCTTCTTCCATAACTCGTAAGATTTCTGTGATTTGCCTTCACTTTTCCCGTGTCTGCGGGCAGTTAGGATAATGTTTTTGTTGAACTTGAGATGTTAATTGGTTTTTTACTTTTTTGTTCATGTTGATTTATCTGAGTACAGAATTCTTTATAAACCACCAGGTAGGCTGACCTTGATGTATTAAATTTTTTGTTCTGAAACATTTATAATTTACATTCAATATAAAATACAGACCATTTAACTCAGGAATGTAGTGGTTTTTTTATTATTTATTACAAGGAAACTTTGGGTCATTCCTCTGAAAATTAATGACTTGTTTTACTCTATGCTCTATGAATAGCATATTTTTTCACGGCCTTTTTGTATGGCTAGTTTGTAGGATTGAATGTATGAAATTATCACCATCTTTTTGTTTTGCTTTTTCCTAGCAACCTTTTATTAATATTTATATATTGTACCTTTTTAACGTTTATTCTAGGAGGACTTGTTGGTATTGAGGAAAACTGTGAAATCCTTTCTGGCTGTCTGCCAGCAGTGTCTATCAAATGTCAACACTCCAGTCAAAGAACAGGTAAAGGAAATGTCTGTCACATGCTTTTAGAAAAGTGTGAATATGAAACTGTAGTTAAAACTCAAGACAACACTATATCAAACTTCGAGTAAAATCATCTGTGCCTTCTGTCTAAATAAAACTGAACAAACACTCCAGAAGAAGAGCTGTATTAAAAGCACCTTCAAAGCACAGCTAATGTCAAATTCATTTTGGATATAACAATAAGGATTACTTGAATGCTTAGGCTCGTGTTCAGCTGTCATAACTTCAGGCATCTAACTCAAATCACCTAAAATAAAAGCCGGTTCCTTTAGACACTTACTGTATTAACAGATGGAAATGGGCACTTTTAGAGGGTGATTGAGATCTCAAATGGCCTGAATCTTTGTATATTTCTGGGGTTTTTTCCCCCGTTATTGACTAATAGGGAGTCTAGAGTGACTGCTTTCCTGCCAAAGGCAAATGCCTGAAGCCTCGATGATACTTCATTATTTCGTTATCCTAATAATCCTGTTAAAGGTAGTGGTGAATACTAATTATTGTATCTCTTTCCCATTGTGGCTAATGGGAGAAAATTGAGGCTTCTAGCAGTACAGGTCATATTACTACCTATTTTCTAGCAGAAAAAAAAGTTAATTCATTTTACAAAAAAAAAAATATTCTGAATAACACTAAGAATGTAGTGTCCTCTCACACCATGCAAAAATAATCACTTCACAAATAGTTATGTTTCCTTGAGAAATCAGAGTAAAGTATCTATTTAAACAGTGTCTTCTTTATAGAAATATAAAGATCTGGAGGGTGTTTTAGATTCTCATCAACATAACCATTATAGCTTGGGTTGTTGTGCTTCCCTGTTTGGTAGGCTGTGGTGGGTTGACCCTGGCTGGATGCCAGGTGCCCACCAGAGCTGCTTTATCACTCCCCCTCCTCAACTAGACAGGGGAGAGAAAATGAAAGGCTCGTGGGTCGAGATAAGGACAGGGAGATCACTCACCAATTACTGTCATGGGCAAAACAGACTCGACTTGGGGAAAAATTAGTTTAATTTATTACTAGTCAAATCAGAGCAGGGTAGTGAGAAATAAAACCAAATCTTAAAAGACCTTCCCCCTACCCCTCCCTTCTTCCCGGGCTTAACTTTACTCCCGATTTTCTCTACATCCTCCCCACCCGAGCGGCGCAGCAGGATGGAGAATGGGGGTTTGGGTCAGTCCATCACACGTTGTTTCTGCCGCTCCTTCCTCCTCAGGGGGAGGACTCCTCACACTCTTCCCCTGCTCCAGTGTGGGGTCCCTCCCATGGGAGACAGTCCTCCATGGACTTCTCCAACGTGAGTCCTTCCCACGGGCTGCAGTTCTTCACGAACTGCTCCAGCGTGGGTCCCATCCACGGGGCGCAGTCCTTCAGGAACAGACTGCTCCAGCGTGGGTCCCCCGCGGGGTCACAAGCCCTGCCAGCAAACCTGCTCCAGCCTGGGCTCCGCTCTCCACGGGGCCACAGGTCCTGCCAGGAGCCTGCTCCAGCGCGGGCTTCCCACGGGGTCCCAGCCTCCTTCGGGCATCCCCCTGCTCCGGCGTGGGGTCCTCCACGGGCTGCAGGTGGATATCTGCTCCACCGTGGACCTCCATGGGCTGCCGGGGGACAGCCTGCCTCACCATGGTCTTCCCCACGGGCTGCAGGGGAATCTCTGCTCCGGCGCCTGGAGCACCTCCTGCCCCTCCTTCTTCACTGACCTTGGTGTCTGCGGAGTTGTTCCTCTTACATCTTCTCACTCCTCTCTCTCTCTGGCTGCAACTGCTACTCCCCTGTAACTTCTTTTCCCTTTCTTAAATATGTTATCACAGAGGCACTACCACTGTTGCTGATGGGCTCGGCCTTGGCCAGCGGCGGGTCCCTCTTGGAACCCGCTGGCATTAACTTTATCGGACATAGGGGAAGCTTCTAGCAGCTTCTCACAGAAGCCACCCCTGTAGCCCCCCCGCTACCAAAACCTTGCCACGCAAACCCAATACATAGGCTGACTGAAAACTTAAGTGCGTGCATCTCTCTGCACGTGTGTGTGCGCGCACATGTGCCAAAAGTATATATGTGACATATGATTGCATAATAAGGTATGAGATTTTTTTATGGTTCAATGTAGTTATCCAGTTCTCTGGTTTAGATTTTTGGAAAGCCATGCATGCATGGAGTGGGAAGCTTCTGCTATATGCATTTAGAAATAGAAATAAAAGACATGAAATCAAAGGGCTTGTTGAAATAATTTGCATTCTCTGAAAAAAACAGTAGCTGGTTTGTTTGTTGAGATTTTATGAATATATGCTGATTTATATCAAGTCTGTTGACATCTTTTAGTTGTCTACAAATAGCATTTCTATCGGACCTCCCAAGATTTTGCAAAGACTGTAACTAGCTTGCCTGTGGTTTTTGCCTGTGTTTTTTAAAAGATTATACTTCTTAAAAGACAGTTGTTTTTGTGGGGTGTTTTTTTTTTTTCAAAGATAGCTCTGCTTGGCATTTACACTATGCTCTGCAAGTTGATAAATATAAATACTAAAAGCTCAGAGATGTCACTAGTTTATGTATTTTTAAAAGACTCTGACGTGTCATTGTCTTCCAGCAGATTTAACTTTAGTAATTGTTTTTTAATATTCTACTCTTGGCATATTTTATTAACATCATATAATGTGAAAGTATCACCTAGCTTCATGAAAATACCAACCATTATAGCTTAAGCTAGCACTAATGTCTTTTCTGCATCAACAAATGGTAAATGATCCTTCCCATTACTGCAATGTTTTTGTTCTTGATATATATTAACATGGTTTTATTCTCTTACTATTAGTGGCCACAAATTTTTTTTTTTTCATTGGTAATTTAAACTTTTCTTAGAAGCTCCTTTGCAGTTCACAATTCTGTGGAAGCTTTCAAGCCTCAGCTAGACAAAGCCACAACCAACCAGAGCTAGAGACAGCAAGTGTCCCAATCAGAGTAGGTTGGACCAGAGACTCCAGAGGTCCCTTCCAACTAACACTTCCAGATCTTTTTTATTTTCTTCCTTAAAAAGTGTATTTCTGCGAGTGCAGGACTGCTTCTTAATCCTTTTGTTTTACTGGATTTTTTTTGAGAATTCTGGGTAAGTTATATAGTCTCCCTACCACATTTGATTCTTAATCTATACGTTCTTTCCAGAGAAGATCCATGTACATATCAAAGGAAGGAAGAACGTATTAAATATTTATAGAAACAGGACTCAAACATTTCAAAGTTTCCTAGACTATTTGAGTGAAATAAAACTCCTGTGACTAGACATATCTGCAAAATTTCGACATCTGTATCTGAGTCCACTGCTGTCACTATTGGACAGAAATAAGCACTTTCAGTGCAGTATTCAAATGCTCTTTTTTAGAGGTCTGCATTAGGGTGAGCTTAAATTCTGTTGAGTATCAAAGGAATTTATAGCAGGTGAGGTCATCACTGAAATGAATCACAACTTTTTTGATCCAGTGGAGAAAAATCCCAAATAGTGGTATCTGTTTCCGAAGTCTAAGTAGAACATAGTTTACAATGATTAGCGTTTTGTTCTTGCCTGAGTGTAGCTCGTTCAGATTATATAATATACTCCAAGAAATAAGTGAGCTGCTATGACGTTCAGCGTTCACAAAGATTTCATTTTGGAAGTTTGTAAAGGAGATTGCTGTCACTCACTGCTTTTCCTTAGGCTCAGTTCAAAAATATGTTTAAACACACATTTAACTATCTTTCTGTTCAGCTGTTTGTAGAGGGGGAATATAGGACTGAATTAAAGCCTACATTGGATTTCATGACTCTGTCAGAGCTATTCTGCAATCTCACTTCAGTTGAAAACGCCTCTGCCTACCACCTGCCTGGGCATTGTGATTGACACTGCCCTGAGTGAGACTCCTGCAGGCTTCTAGGGGAAGAGACAGCACATCCAGCATAGATCTTCTAGGAGTCTTTTTACACATTCATACTTTGAACCTTCCTCTCTTTCTCAGTTTTCAGAACCTGAGGTTAAAGATAGACAAACTAAGATGATTAAAAAGTACTTTCTGAAAGGTGCTCAGGTGTGCAGTGTAATGCAAGTGAATACAGCTGGCTGTGACACTCTGACATAAGCCATTGGGGAAAATAGTGTTATTCACATGCATGGGAGTATACAGATAAGCCCTTGAAAGAAACAAAGTTAGTAACAGCTGCCTTCTTTCTCTGTTCTCGGGTAACGAGGGTGTAATAGTAACGAGCATAAATCATTGAAAATTCTGCCCTGGTCAGCTTTTATCTAGATTTGAAAGCTGTGCAGAATTACTTGATTCTTTTTGCAGAGAATTGTTGATGAAATTCTGCAAGAATTTCTTTGCTTACAGCTGCTTCTCTGTATTTTCAGGATCTGACAGTGACTCAGCTTGGATTTTCCCTTGTAATGTTGTTCATTTTTTTGCTTGTTTAACTTTTCTAACTGTTTATCAGAACAAGTGTTTCTTCTTTACTACAAATTTGGCTACAGTCCTTGAATCAGAGGTAGATTTAGAGTTCTTTTCATAGAGAAGAAATGGAAGTTTCATATGGATCATCCTGGACGTGGAAGAGGTAGTAAACACGGTTCCTTACATAGGAATCAAAGGCATAACATGTTAAAGTTAGGAGAAACCCTTATGAACACCTTTCACAGCACACAAACAACTACAACTGAGTACAGTTAAAGAAGGACATTTAATATATCAGGAGATATCTGGAAATTAGATAAATGGTATTTTATTTTTTATTTACTTGACTTATGCTTCTTACTGCAGTCATTCTCTTTTGCATTTCAGGCTTTCATGCTGCTCTGTGATCTCTTGATGATTTTTAGTCATCAGCTGATGACTGGAGGTCGAGAAGGTCTTCAGCCTTTGGTGTTTAATCCAGATTCAGGCCTCCAGTCAGAACTTCTCAGTTTTGTGATGGACCATGTCTTTATTGACCAAGATGATGAAAACCAGAGCATGGGTATGTTTAGCTTTCATGTTTTCTACTTAGCTTTTTTTTCCATAACAGACACAGAAGAAAGAAGAAAATAGAATTTTCAGATCAGTTTGCTCAAATGTTTTCAGAATTACTCCTCCTTTATTTTTGGGAGGTGTGAATATGAAATACTGCATATTCAGTGCTACTTGTGTTAAAGAAGAATAAGTACTTATAAAGTTCACTTCATAAAAAAAGATGTTTTCAGAAGACATGGGAGTGGCCTGTAACTACATGCTATAAATCTGCGCCAAATTATTCTTCCTTTACTGATCTATATTTTTCTTAATATTTCCAAAACAGTACAGTTGTAGTTCAGCAGCAGACTTCATTTAATATGGCTTCAAGGGAAGAAGTACGATGGAACAGGACATAGAAGAGAAAGCCTTTAGAGTTATTAAACAGAGTTATAGGATCCTGAAGGCAAACCTTACCAGCAAAGCTCTAGGCAAAGAAGGCCTTAAGAAACTCTGATGTTACTAAATAAACCCCTTCTGTTCCTCCCCCAAAATAATCAAATCAAGCTCAGGACATCATTGATTTGGTTGGAGACTAGGAAAGTACTTGGGAAAGCATCATGTATGCTTGTTTGCGTCCTTGCTCTTTCCTAGGCATCTGTGTGTGGCCACGCTTTGAGAGGCCGGAGTTTGAGGTGACCCCATCTCTACCTCCTCACAAGGATGACTTGAGATTTTTGGCTTTCAGTTGGGGAGAGGCAGATTTGTCAGTTAGGTCTGGTTTTAAATAACTTGGTGCTGCTAGTGTGCGTTACAAATGCCTAAATGCCAGTACAGAGGTACGTAGTTTTTGAATCCTAAATGGTTTTGGGCAAGAGAGAGATTCCCAGGTAGTCAAACTATGTGGAAGAGCTGCTGTAGTGCTCTTTTTGACACATTTTCTGAATTTTCACTGTACTCAGTTACTTGTATGTTAGCATGACACACAGGTGCTATTTTAGGTCTTTTAAGACAGCAATATATAGAACTAAGGTCTCAGAGAATGTATTCTTGCTCTAAAGGTGCTTCCAGTTTTCTAGCTCCCTAGCTCCTCAGTAGCTAACATCTTTGTTGAGCATCTCTTCAAAGATTCCTGGGAAGAATACATTTTGAAACACACCTTCACCAGAAATCTATGTGCAGTTAATCATACTTCGTGAGTTCAATGTTCAGAATAATACATCAAGGATAGATTTTAGGAGGACAGTGTCTAATTTTTTTTTGCTCTTTAGCAAAATTGCTGTTCTTTAACATCCTGTGATTGGACTGGGAAGACAGCAAAAAGATGGATGAAGATCTTTGTATGTAATCTCCATTCCCTAATGCTACTCTGACTCCATGAAGTCAGTCTGACCGTTTATAACTTTTGGTATTCAGAACACATCAGTAATGATAAAAAGAAATGAAGAAAAGGGCGGGGGGAGGGGAGTGTGCTAATGGGCCTCAGTTCTGTGGGTTAAAGCATCTCAGGGTTAAAACGTGCATGCATATTCACAGTCAACTCCACTGCTCTTAAGAGATTTCCTGTGATCAAATACATGACTTAAGTACTATGGCTCTGTGGAGACTCTAGTAAGAGTGCAGCAAGAGAGTCTCGGTGACACCATGTCCCTCCTCCCCCCGCCACAGCTCTGTACTTCAGACTGGTTGGAAGTTTCCCTCCAAGAATAAGCTCTTCTAAATACCAGAGAATATTTACTTTTATCACAACTGTTATAGCTGATTTCATTTTCCTATATAAGTTGTGGAATATGCTTTTATCATATATTATATTTAACATTTTATGTGTATAGTTTCATTTTCATTCACAGAGTGGAGTCTTACATGGGAACTTACATGAATTTTACTTCCTATTGTTATTGATGCTTTAGAGCCATCGATTTCATATCTGAAAATCCAAGGCATGCAGTAGAAGTATTGCTGCTTCTAATTTTCCTTATGTGAAAAACGTATAGCTTAGTCATGTTCACGAAGCATCTCCAAATGTCCTGTGTTTCAGAAGTTAAGCAAAAAGCATTCAACAAGTCTTCACTGTGGCCTTCCACAGGATAAAGAAAATAAGTGATGCAATTCCATGTGGATTATGTTCAATACCTACTCAGGACTATAGATAGCATCCTTGGTCAATGGAGTGTCATGTTCCTGAACTTTCCTGAAAGTCCTAACATAGGCAGGACTCAAGAATTATCACCTTTCATTTTAGCTTCTCCTGCAACAAGCCGTGCTTCATTTTAAAGAATTGATTTTTTTCTAAAACCTGCTCTTCGATAATGTTGCTTTAGAACATAGCAGTTACTTCTAAACATATTGTTGTTGATGCTTTCAGAGGGAGATGAAGAAGATGAAGCTAACAAAATAGAAGCTTTACATAAGAGAAGAAACCTTTTGGCTGCCTTTAGCAAGCTGATAATTTATGACATTGTGGATATGCACGCAGCAGCAGATATCTTCAAACACTATATGAAGGTACAGCTCTGTGTATTCTCCTCTTCCTAACTGAACACAGACTGTAGTGTCAGGGCCCCTCTTCTCTCCCTTCCAGTGTAGTAGTTAAAGGTTGAACGCTTTTGAAAGCTTTTTCAGCTTTATTTGATTTTCTGTAATAGTTTTTCCTTTCTAAATTACACCTGCCACTGAGAAGCAGTAAGCTCTGAATTTCCTGTCCTGTGTAGCAGGAGTGCTTTATTAAAGGCAGCACCAAAAGTTGGTCCTACAAGGTGCTGAGTATTTCCAGAGAGGCTGCTCTCTTCAGAGAATTTATCCTGCTCCTCAAATTCATCCCTAGAATCCACAATAACAGTTTTCTGTTCAATGTCATATTTCACTGGGAGTCTCCCAATCTTGGTGCTTGCCATAAGGAAGCAGATTTTTTTGTGAGAAAACATTTTTTAAAACAGGAAAGCAGTAAAAAAAAAAAAGCTCTGTGTAGTACTACTGTGAGTGGGTATGCATTAACTGAATGTCTCACCAACTTACGCTGCTTCCATACAGTACTTAGGCCCCATGAAATTCAGAAAGACTTGCTGCTCAGCTGCCACTGCACCCTGTGCTTGCGAGTTTACCTGCCAGAAAACAGGCATGTTAGCGGTCCTGACACTGCCAGGCAACACAAAGCCCCTCAGATTGCCAGGCATACCTCACCTGTCTCTCTGTAAGGGATCAGTCATCACAAAGATGACAAGGAGGAAAAACTGGAAGATGGACTGGGGAACAGGTCCTTTACTATAGACAGTGTTTGAGATGTTGATGTGAAATATAAAGGATTTAACTTTAAATCCTCCTCCTCCTGTTCATTAGGAGCACGCAGTACAATTAAATCCCCAGTGCACACTCCAGCCGTCAGCCAGCTCGCTGCTCAGGGTTAGTCTTGCTTAGGGATTTTTTTCCAGAGCAGGAGTTTCAAACGGAAGCTGTCACAATCCAGGTTAGTTTCCTACATGCTGCTCTAGGTTGGTCTTCTACACCTCTCCTTCTCTTGAAATTGGGGGACAGTGAGAGAAATTGAATTTAAATTAGAATACAAACTAGAAGTATCTCTGTACCAAAGAAGGCAGAAGCAATATTTTAGAGGGAATAAGTGGTTGCAAATGCAGAAATATTAATGAGGCTGAAAGAATACTGTTTGGAAAAAAAAATTTCATATGCTCAGCCTGGAAGTTTTAATGATTATACAGGCTTTTCTACCCAAATGATCAGTACTATAGGCTGTAGTTTTCAGCAACCATTCTTCTTACATAAAGAAAATCAGCACTTGATACTGACTGATTCCTTACTCGGGTTTCTGGCTTCAGTGAATTCCTTTCTTGGCCGTCTAACTCACCTTGCATTGTATATGGAGCTTCACCCCTGTGTGCTAGTGTCTGTTCACACCTACTTGTTGAAGGGTGTGTTGGTTCAATGTAATGCTGTTTCTTCCAATTTGCAGCCATGGGTCACTCTCATCAGATATTTAGTTTGGGGTAGGAAATACTCTTTTGGTTTTTTTCTATGTATTTGTTACAAAAGATAATAGCAAATAGAGAAGTTCCTTACCTCATCGCTGGCTGCAGGCTACCAATCAGTTTAAATTTTGATATTGAAATACTGCCTCCCACTCACACAAAAAATCTGGATTTCAGACTAGGTTTTTTGGCAACTGCTGCGTTTTCAAAACAAGAATTACAAGTAATCTTTCTATTGGGAAAACTGTAAGAAACTGTATAAGAGGTTCAATTTAAAGATTTAAAGAGGGTTTTTTCCACATTTTTTCCTAGTACTACAATGACTATGGAGATATCATTAAGGAAACGCTGAGCAAAACAAGGCAAATTGATAAAATCCAGTGTGCAAAGACACTCATTCTCAGTTTGCAACAGGTAAGAATATTGATTTTTGTTAGAAATGCCTCACTGCAAAAAATACTGGACAGGATTTTCTCTGGTGCCCTTTACAATGAAGCGAAAATACTACGCTTCTGTTAAGAGATTATCTTGCTCCTCAATTCAGGCTGTCACTGTTCATTTGTCTCAGTAATCTCTTTCTCCTTAAGCCCACACTGGCAAAGTTTTGGTCAGATTAAAATGGAAGAAAGGGAGAGAAGAGCTTTGAAGGCAGTTTGGTCTGAGCTGATTTGTAGCATTTGTTTACTGGTACCTAGTGAACAAGAATTAGGATGACTTTTTCTTCTTATAATTAGCTGGAAGTGACGCATCATCTTTACATTTTGTCTAAATACTGATTGATTTTTTCAAACTTTAAGCCAATTAGTTTAAGTCTTCCAATATTGTTAAACATGTTTTTTCCCTGAAAAATTTGCTTTATATCAACCATAAATTAGTGGCCTGATGATGAAATCCATCCTTGTTCTGCCAACAGCATGAAATGTATGCTTCACTAAATAGCATTTAGGCCCTTGAAGTACCAGCTATATCCATTACATAGAGAAATTACTTCTATAAATTAGATGTTTTCCAATCAGCTGGGCCTCCCAAAATTAATTCCAGAGTACTAAGGGATTTCCTGTAGCAATCTGGAAGCTGATAGATAGCTGTGAAAACTTGAGAAAAACAGATGTACTTCCAGAAGAATTGGCGAGTGTCAAAGTAGTTCCTGTCTTTAAAACCTGGAGAGGGGAAGAAGTCAGGTGCCATAGATCAGTCAGTGTAATATCATTTCATGAAAAAAAAATAATTAGACAAGGTATTTGCAAGTGCCTAAGTGATAGGTAACAGCCAGTATGAATTTGTCAAGGAGAAATCATGTCAAATTAAGCTGATTTCGTTCATAGTATGGTAACAGCTTGTGGATATCAGAGAAACAATAGGTTTAATGCAACTTGATTTAATATTGTCACTGACACTGTCTCCCTTGATATTCTCATTAGCCAGTTAGGAAAATGTGGTCTAAATGGCAATACCAGAAGAAGATATAGACCTGATTGGAAAACTACTGAGTAGTTCATTACTGTACTGAAAGGGCATTATGAAGCAGGCTTTGAAGGCATTTACCCAGGAATGCTGTTCAGATATTCATTAAGTCTTGAATGATGGAATAGCAATTTTGCTTCTTAAATTCAAAGAAGATGCTGATCTGATGGGTGGTGTAGGTATTTTAGAAAAGAGCGTAAGGATGCAGAACCATCTTGATGAGCTGGGAGAATAATAGTAGCAATTCAATGCAGGTAAGGGTAAAATTTGTTTAAGAGTTATCGTGCACACAAGCACAAGATGGGGGACAACTGGCAAACAGCAGTTACACAGAAGAAAGTCTGGGAACTGAAGTGGATTAGAAGTTGAATATAAGAGAACTCTTACATCTCTGTGAAAAAAGTCATTAGAACGTCCACTCTTAGCCATAACAGGTTAAGAACAAAAGTCTTTCTCAAGAAAAGTGTTTTCTAGGTCACAGATTTTAACAATTGAATTCTTTCTCTAGCTGTTTAATGAGCTTGTTCAGGAGCAAGGTCCCAATTTGGACAGGACATCTGCCCATGTTAGTGGAATTAAGGAACTGGCCCGTCGGTTTGCCCTCACTTTTGGCTTGGATCAGATCAAGACAAGAGAGGCTGTGGCCACACTACACAAGTGAGTGGTGGTAAATAAACTAGATTTTCATATTACTTCAGATTAAAACTTTTGCTCAGCATAGCTTTTCTAAAGGTATGTAATCTTAACAGGTCCTGGAATAATGATATGTTTTTTCTAGTTTATGTAGAAAATTGGTAGGGGGTGTACATGTATGTATGTAAGAAAGGAAGAAAAACTAGCTGCTACCTAATTATTTGTTGGAATTTATTGGAATGGCCATGTTTGTTTATCTCAGGTAAAGCCACTGGTATTATATATATTTGTGTGGACTGTATCTCACAACTGTAGATAGTTCTTTGTACCACACCACTGTGAATTCTGTAGGCACCAAGGGCTTTTATAGAAAGATATTCCAAAAATATTTTGGAAGTCTTTTTTTTTTTTTAAAGTGGATTGAAGCTTTTTGTATAACTGCTGCATAGGAAAGTGTAGAAAGGTGCTGCTAAATTTAAATTATGACTTTCCTGTGCCATAAAAAGGTTAAAATATTAAAGTTGCTATCTCAGAGACTAAGTCATTAAGACTAAGATTAGCAAAGCATGATCAAAATGCTACCAGACGCTTTCCTGTGCCAAGCAAAAGAGAGGTCAAGACGTGCATGCGCCCTTATTGGATAATGTGAAAGTAAATTGTTTTCTTTAGTCTCAAATGATAAAGCAGAGATAAGGCAGAGATGCATGTATCAATGTACTGGTAAGTAAATTCTCTTCTCTGACTCTTGATGCAAAAGTTGTATTTTGTTATATCTTACATATTACTCGTATTGCAAGCTTCTGCTTCATGCAGAAACAAGAAAGAGCCAATTGGCTTTTCCTGCTAAGGCAGTGGCTTTCAGCACCTGCTAAGTTTCTTAGATTGTGGTAAGTTCCTTCTTACCGTGTGACTGGCAATATGTTGTCTTTGAGATTGAATCCTCACAAATCGAGAGGGAACATTTGATTCCCCTTTGTCCAGAAGCAGGTGTTTGCTAGTAATGAAAAAATAAAAAAGTTATGATGGGATATAAAGATGTAAAGAATTTCATCACAGTTCAGATTTTGGGCAACATTTTTTTTTATTTTGTTACGAATGTCTGAAAATTTTAATATTTCTTTACTGTAGAGATGGCATAGAGTTTGCGTTCAAATATCAGAATCAAAAAGGACAAGACTATCCACCTCCTAACCTTGCTTTCCTTGAAGTGCTTAGTGAATTTTCTTCTAAACTCTTGCGACAGGACAAAAAGACTGTGTAAGTAATGCTCCATTTTCTTCTGTGGGTTTGCTGGGCTGTGTTAATCACTGTAGTGTGTGTTTAAACTCTCTGCTTTGAGGTTTTCACAATCTAACGGGGGCTATAGGAAGTCCCAGTGAGACATTTCACATACATAGTTATTCATTGTTTTATATTTTAAAGTAATAAAAGTAAATGAGAAAAGGAGAATCAGGTCCACTGATGAGGTGAGTTTGAGACCTCACAAAACAATGTTCCTTAAAATTTCCCATGGGGCACTGAAAATAAAAAACAATCTTTTTTTCAGGCTAGAAGAAAAAAGAAATGAAATGTTAGCAGTGCAGGAAACTTACGGGCCTGTAAACACTGCAGTAACATCTGTTTCTGTTAGATATTTACATAAAATGTAAACATATATTTGTTGTTTAATATATTGAGTTAAACTGGGAAATAAAGGTTTGTGAAGGCTTGTGTTACTGGCACAATAGGATAGAGAAAGAGGCTGAGAGGGGACACTAGTGTTGGTTAGGACAGAGCAGGTGGTGGAGACCTGGCAGGCTAAAACAAGCAGCCTGAACTTGATATGGTGGATAATTACTGCAGATGAAATACTGGAAATTAAATAAATCAGAGGTATTGTTGATAAGATCTGACTAAAGAGCAAGAAATACTGTTTTATGAGCAACATTTGAATAGACTGTCAAGAGAGGCTGCGGATATCAACAGAATTGGCAAAGAGAAAACTGCATTATTAAGGGCAAGTTCATAGTAAAGACATGTTGTCGGCCTCACTGCGGAGCTAACGCTCTACGTTTCTAATACGTTATGTAGCAAATATCCAGGATTTGGCCACAGCACAGAAGTGGTAAGGGAAAAAGGAAGAGGACTCCAGTGAAAAATGAGCCAAGCACTACATGCCCAGTGTAGAACTGAATTCTTTGAATAACTTTATGACCATTTAAAAAAATGGAATTGCCAGATCTTCTGATTTATGGTTATAGGTCTCTTTCCAGTCAATTTTCTGACCACAATGAGTGTAAGTCGTATATATCTACTATAACTACCTCAACTGACTCTTTCTGTCAAACTTTTGTAGTGTTTCTGTGAAAACATTTGTTTTAAAGGATTTTTCTATTAGGTATTCAATTACGAATATTATAGCATTATCTGTGTTATAAGAAATGCATCTTGGTTAACTTTGTATAATTTTTAATGTATACACACTTGAAGCAATTTATTTTTTTTATTGTATCAATAATTTGTCAGTTCAGCAAACACAGTAGAAGAAATAGTTAAAGGAGCTTGAGAGTTGGATGATCCAGTTGGGCTAGCTTGGCACTCAGTTTTTGAAACTGCTCTTCTTTGGGATATCCTTGAATCTTGTCAACCTCTGTCCTGTTCTTCAGGACATGACTTAAGGATAATCGGATTTTATGACTATCTTTCTAGCTGAACCGTAGATTTTCCTGCATCTGTTAGCTTAAGTGCCATTAGCCTGATTCCTATTTAATTTAGTGAAGCTTATCCTTCCTGTACAGTCATCATCCCTTCCACAAGTTTCTCCAGTGTCTAAAATTTAAAGTTACATCGTTCTGTACAGTTTACATGACAGCTTAATTTGACCTGGTCCTTTGCATGAAATTCAGTACTTAGGAGATCTTGTTCCTTCGCCTTCTATGTTGCCGTTTAAAATTTTTTCTCAAAGGTTCTCCCGCTCACTGGTGCCCACATACACAAGCAGTGGCTTCTTTCGCAGGACAGTAAAGATTGCTGTGGTGGAATCCATTTCTCCTGATGTTATCTGTCTTTATTGTAGTCATCTGTATCTGAGCTATTTCCTTCAGCTGAATTTGAAGATCAGTGAAAAGAAATAGGTCCTGTAGGGCATGATTTATCTGATCTGTGCTAAATTACTGCTTTAAGATGAGTTCAGACATGCCCTAGATTCCATTGGCTGTGGTGACTTTGAAAAGAGTCAAGATAACTTGCTTATATGTAAAGATTTCTTTTGGAGATACCTACATTCCTTCCCTTGAGAGATCTGTCATGTTTGCACCCATCAGGCAATGGCGGTATTGCCCATAGTGCCTCACTGACACGACATACTCAGCTGTACTCTGGATAGTTGATTTGCCCTTCTCTGTAGCATGACTCCTCCAATCCACAGGGACCTCTCCCCCTCCCTCCAAAGGGGTTGCCTATGAACAGGAAGGTACGTGACCACCATCTGGTGGAGAAGTCCTGTGTACGGGATCATTTACCTCCCGCCCTGGCTTGATCTCCTCCTGCCAAGTGACTGTCCCTAAACCCGGCAGTGGGCTGTCAGTCTGGAGGCAAAAGTGCTCTAGAATAACCCTGAAAGTCTCATGAGCGCATACAGCTGCCTGTCTCCCAGAAGTCCTCCAGCTTGGCTTCCCTACCTCAAAAAAATGAATTATCTACCCGATACGTCTGCGTATGTCATCTGCCCTTGGTACAAAATACCATTCCTGTCACAGTTCAGCAAACACTGCTCTTTTGCAGGGCTCCTGCTTCCTTTCTGGTTTACTGCTAGCTTTTTTATTGGGGGGGGAGGAAAGGGAGATGTTTCCAGTTTGGAAGTGGAGCAGCAACATTGGTTTAATTTAGTTTTCCTATCCTGTTTATTTATTTGGCTTCTCGTTTTATGAGTAACCTCCAGAATTAGTGATAGCCATTTATGGATTTATTCAAATCTATGGATTTAATGTAAAACTATACATTTAAGATGTCAGGCTCTTATACTTAGCAAAAAAAGATCTATACTAATGCAGTTACAAACACACAAGGCAGATACAGGCAGGGAAATCCTGAGGAATTAATCTAAGACAGTACAGAGGTGAATTGCCCTGTGGAGGCATTTATTTCCATTTATTTCTCTCAAATAGAGACTGTTAGCTTAGACTAGACAACTGACTATTGGGTGTCTGAAGTCAGATGAGACAGAGCCTCAGCGTGGTGGTCTGTCTTCTAGAAATTCCGAGTTTCTGTCCTCGTTGAAGCTGGTAAGAACTGCCAGTATGAAGCTCCTCTAAAATGCTGAGCAAAAGTTGTCTCAGGTTTGGTATCTAATCAGTAAAGATCACCCAGGCGGTGTTGTTTTTCCTTCTTCACAATTTGGGCATAACCTGTGCACTCTAGTTCTATAAATATAAATTGGATGCAGAAAAACTTCTTACTTTCCTAGACTGTTCTGCAGATGGAGTCTCTAAAATCATGAAGCACTCAAGTGTTGCACAGTTTGGTACTGTAAAAGAGAGAGAGAATAAACCAAGAATTTCCCATTCAGTGCAAGGTTTGGGCGTTACTCAGTACACACGTGAAAAGGGGAAGGAAGAAGCATTCACAATATTGAATAAAACAGTAGACAGAAAACCTGTTGTTTCTTGAGCAAAGTCATCCTATTCACTGAAACAAAACAAAATCCCATTAAAAATTGGGTATGATTGTTACTCAGGCATATACAGTGTGGTTCCTTGTCCTGTTCTGAAAGCTAGACTGTGTAACAAGTTTGAGGC
Organism: Gymnogyps californianus; assembly: GCF_018139145.2. NCBI lineage: Eukaryota > Metazoa > Chordata > Aves > Accipitriformes > Cathartidae > Gymnogyps > Gymnogyps californianus. Next base: position 2,622,977 of record NC_059480.1, on the reverse strand, counting down.
TGCCATGAGCTAAGAGGAAAATTCTGCATTTCCATGCAGAATTTGTGAGTTTGACTCCCACTGATGATAACCTGGCAGTATGGTATTAAAGGAAATCATGATCGAAGGGTGCAGGAGGCGATGTTGAAGTATCTCGAGTTCTCTTACCTAACTTCTGAATGGTTGGTTCTGCAGTTCGAAACTCATTAGAATCATTTTTACATGGATTTGCATATTCATTTTAAGGACTACTTCTAATACCATAATTAAATGATCAATGGAAAAAGAAAACAACTCAGGTGCCCTCCAGACCATGTACAGGAGGGAGGTTGTTCGGTTCCTCCCTTAAGTTAACAAGTGTGCATTGGACTTCTCCGTGGCAGTGGAACAGATCTTCAGATTTTTTATTGAAAAATAACTGCTTGCATTTGAAGAAACCACTTTTCTTGTTCCAAGATGCAGAAGGATATCCTACATCCTCACAATAGTGGTTCTAATTCAGTCTGTCTGTTGACACAGTAGCAATATATAGAGGTGGCTTCCTTGCTATGCAGAATAGAAAAGAAATTCACGTAGATTGTGCTGACAATGATCGCAGACAAATGTGGGAGGAAGATGCTGGGGAGAGAACATCTTCTATGATTTATCTGTGAGTAACCTGTGCGTGATTAACTACGTTCCTTTGTTTTGAGGGAATGACATGTATTCTTACTCAGTCAGAGATAAAATGCCCTATCAGCATATGTTATTAAATTAAAATAAGGAAACACCATGCGGGATTTGTGTTAAGCTCTCAATGTATGAAGAGGGGTTGCAGATTAATTAAAGAGGAAACAATGTGCTGTGCCTCTCTACTCATTGTCTTTTATTTTCAGTCACTCCTACTTAGAGAAGTTTCTGACAGAACAGATGATGGAAAGAAGAGAAGATGTATGGCTTCCACTCATTTCCTATAGAAACTCACTAGTTACAGGTGGCGAAGACGACAGAATGTCCGTTAACAGTGGAAGCAGCAGCAGCAAAGCCTCTTCAGTGAGGAATAAGAAAGGACGACCACCGCTCCACAAAAAGAGAGTAGAAGGTTTGTATGGTTTTAGGTTGCCTGGTAGAGGTATTTCTCATTTTGTACATATATTACAGCTTTCCTTCTCAGGAGCCCTTATGGTTTATCAATTAATGCTGAAATATATGATATATTCTGTATGTAGTAAAAACAAGACATCTCTTCTGCAAATTCCTATCAAGCTTGAACATGTCTTTATGAGCAGTACCATCGCGAGTCCCTGTTCTTGTTTGTCTTCACTGAGATTTGCAGATTCAGAACTATTAAAAGCCGTTATTGAAGTTGGAAACAGGAGGTGTTTGTGGAGTTATCTGCTCTGCGCCTTTCTCGGTCATGGACTTACGGTCTTCTGCCTGTGCTTCAGTCTGGAGCTGTTGTTAATTAACAGGGTGTTAGAGCAAACCCAAGGCAGAAATTCTGATACAGATGTATATTTTTGCAGGACCCCTGGAAAACACTAAAAAGACACCTTGTTTTGTTTAAAGTGGTATTGATATCCAGGGTCTGTGTTTACTCTTTCTGTGACTTCAGGAATGTTCATCAGGAATTTGGCTATGATAGCAAATTTCTTACGAGCTTGCACCTGTTCCTGGTTAATCTGTATGATGTAGTGTGTACTTTTGTGAATATAAATTTACTGTTTCACTACAGAGTAGGTGTAAGTGGGATCTTTAAACTTCAGGGATTTTTCCAAGGTCAGCATCTACGATAGTAACTTCTCAGTGAGGAATCTAATGCCAGTTTGTCTGAATATACAGCAATTTCCCAAAATATTCTTCAAAAGTTTGTCCATATGCGCTTCCACAATCAGGTCCATTCTTCACTACAGCTTATGTTGAGCAGTACGTGCACCAAGTCCTTCACTTTCTTACAGCCAACCTAGAGTTTAGGTAGATAAAATACTGCTTCCTTCAGACACTGTTTTGCTTCCTTCAGGATGCCATGATTTTCACAGAATTCAACTGCTGAGGTTTTTTTCTTTCCTCTTCTTACTATTTTCGTTCTATTTTATTGTATTCTACCAATATCCTTTTTTTTTCCTGGGAGTGCAGTAATGTCTTTGCTTCCCTGTAAGGCAAATCTTAGTCTTAACGACATAGTTTTTAGGCATTGTTTGCCTCATGCTCTTTCGTGTCCTCCTCTTTCAACGATCAATAGAAGGGAGAATTGATTTGCAACACTTCCCATTTGAATATCCCCTTTCTTTGCGACAGCTGTGGTCCTGAATTTTCCACAAACATAACTCAGTTAAAATGATGTAGGCCAAATCCATGGTTGTTCATTTCCTGAAAGATCTGACTGTACTGCAGTTTCCACTGGGAGATCATCTCGCTGCAATACAGACTGTGCCAAGACTCACTGTGGGTCTGACAGGATTCTGACATCTGCAGAGGGTGTGAGGGTCTGTTTATGTTCTACCAACACTGTGTCATCAGAAGACACCCAGGATTTATCTTACCTTAGGCAGAGCAGTCTAACGTCACTGTTCACTCCTGTAACCCCGAATTCCCCCGTTAGTAATCTGTGGCCAGAAGACGACTGATGAACACTGCCTCTCGTGGGGTGCTCTTGCGGGTGGGGTATGGGCACGTCCTTTGAGTACTACAAATACAGCTGTGGGTCACAGTGTAACATTCAAGGACAACACATTTTGAAGAACACTGGTTAGGAAGTGATTCCCTTCTTCCTTCCTTCAATTCCTAGATCACTATGCAGACCTTCATTACTCATGAAAGCTTTGCTGTACAGCCTCAGCATATAGGTCCAGGAAGGATGTTTTAGCCCATAACAGCGTAACTGTCTTTTCCTTGATGGATGCCTTCATTGTAGAATTTGACTGCCTGGTAGATGATAGAACTGAAAAGTTACCAGCAAGTGCTCTCTAATGACAGCAGCAACACAAGCTGTGTGGCCTTTCCTTACATCGAAGGATATGAGATGCAAGCACCAAAAGTCTTGTTTTAGATATGTATTAATAAAGGACATTTGATACCACATGTTAAAAAACCCCCACAATATCATAAGTAGTTCAAAGGACTTGATGTTTGGATACTTCTTGATGTGTAGTAGGCATAATGATTGTGTTAAGCACACTTCCGTTTGAATCTTGGGAAAAGGAAAGCCAAGAAAACCTGGAGCCAGCTTGTCGGTATTTTTCACAGGAAGACATAGATTTCTGCACAAGCAAGGTCTTATTTTATATGTACCAATAATGAGCTCATGAAATAATCAGAGATTTGATCCTCACAAATAAGTACTTACTGTTCACTCGTCCGTATAACTTGAGCTATGAAGAACCAGTCTTATGAACAAATTAACTGATGGTCTATCCGTAGTAGGTACACAAGTCTTTGTTGGTTTTTTATCTTTACATATTTTTATAACTCTTCCGAAAGTCCTAGCTTTAATCTTAATCTGGCAGTACAGTTACAAATTTTGACCTCTCTTTAAATCCTGCTAAGATTTTTTTTTTTTTTTCCTTTAATTTCCACTCTAAAGGAACTAAAACAAGGGCAAGGTTGCTGCAGAAACTATCCTAGCATCCAAGAACCATAACTGGTCCCCTCTGGTTACTTTCTCACCTAAATCCAGCGTATATTGGGTTAAGCAGACTGTCTGGGTTGGAGAACATTCCCTGTTGCTACTGAAAGTAAATCTGCTCTGTGACATTTCTTCACAATGCCTTAAGGAAATCAAACATAAATAGGATTAAAAAAAAAAAAAAATCCCTAACATAAAAACAGTTCAAAGGTAAATTCAAGAATAAATAGGCAACTTTTTAGACAACATTTATGCCTAAAGGGTAAGAAAAGGTGTAGGAAAAATGAAAAGATCCATTGAGATCCCCATCTGCTTTCTCACCACACATTTCTTCTGTTAGTAAACCTGTGATTGTGTCTTCTCCTCTCTTGTCATCTCCCCTGTTTTTCACTCACTCCAGCAACTTACGTTTTTTTCTGCGTCTCTTGCCTACGCCCTTGTCTGCTCTATCGCATTCTCCTCAAGTCCCCCCTCCTCCTTCCTCTCTGGTTTGCTCCCTTCACAATACGAGCACAGCGTCCCACTTACACCTTCAGTCACCTTCCCACCTACATTCCTCTCGTTGCTCTAAACTCTAAATATGCTGTCTGAAGTCACCACTTACAGTTCACACCAGCCGGACCACTTCTCTTATTTAAAATGCCCCCTCTGTGCTCCACTGAAATGGTTCTTACTGAAGTTTCTAAAGATGTGTGCTGACCAGATTTTGGGTTTTATGCTCCACCCTCATCTTAGTGTTTAACTCTGTCTTGGTTGCTGTATGCATATGAGATTAACAGTCTTATATTTAGATTGTAAACTCAGTAATCGGGAATTATCTTTGTTCTATGTGTGCAAGATACCCAGCAATTCAGGTAGTGCTGCAATACGATACTTGTTAGCAATGATTTTTGTTTGGTAAGTATTGCTACTTTAAATTGTTGTTATTGCTGGGAATAGCTGGTAGTATCCTTCCTTAAAAGAACACAAAATAAAATTAGAGCTGAAACATTTATCGTTTCAAGCATTTTCCAGATGATCTCTTAAAGGCACACTTGTTTTAAAAGATACTAAACTGTCTAAAATACAAATTTGGAGAAGGTGCTGCAACTGAAATTAACTGCATTGAAGTGTGTCAGCAGATGGAAGGCTCTCATTGCTGATGTAAGGTATTCGTTCAGTGAGTTGGCTGAACAAATCCTGAAGGCGGTAATACTGCACTGCACATTATCAGAAATGCGTCAGTAATTTTAAATGTTCTTTTTCTAGATGAGAGTCTAGAAGGCTCATGGCTGAACAGGAATGAAAACATACATACTCCAGGGACACTGCAGGCACCACAGCTCACCTCAACTGTCTTGAGAGAGAACACTAGACAAATGGGAGAGCAGATCCAGGAGCACGAGTCGGAGCAGGGATCTGAACAAGATTTTTTACACAAGTAAGTGTTGGCATTTCAGTATCAAATACAGTGAGCCAGGCAAAGGAGTTGCATATTATTTATAGAGATAGTCCTAGACTGTGGCTCCATATATGCAGTGTTTATTTGCAAAAACAACTGGAAATGTCTTGGCTATAGCTAAGCAATACTTCGATTATTTTCAGTTCCCAGGAAAAATATGTTGTAATGAAATCATGGTAGAAATTCCTTATGTTAAAGTTATCTCATAGCATAACTATGCGATTGTGGTTAAATCTTCCTAGTGTTTGTGCCCGCAGGTTGGATTGAACTGTTTCTCTAAAAGACCTGTTAGATGTTCTCTTTTCTTTCCCTTTGCCCTGTGTCAGAACTGTACAGTTCAGGTTCTCCAGACATCCTAACTGATTTCTTGTAAATTAACTCTTCAATCCAATTCTAGCTGCTGAGCTAGTAATTCCTGTTTCTGGGGTAACTGCCTGCAGGCAGTTTTATTCTGCGCTAAATTATATATACTTTTTGTCACTCAACTCGCATTTTATCATCTCCATTTAGAGGGGAAAAAATGTTGGTTATTATCTGTCAGTAGTTTATGAATAGAGAAGTCTTCAGAGAATGCTATTATGTGCTATTTCTATTAATTTGAAGATACAGAATAACAATATCTGTTTTGGAGACTATTTTTATAACTTTTATAGCCAAATGTACTGATCTGATTTATCTGTATAGAAAAGTCATATTATGCTGGCCAGATGAATTGGGTTTCTACCAATGTAGTACAGTATAAAAGAGCCAGGTTATGCCTCTTGGTTTTCCTCCAGCTTTTGTCCATCGTGTTTTTCGTGATACATGTTCCCCAGCTTCCCAGTTCTTCCTGAACGTGCACTCACCCTGCTCGATCCTAATCATAGTATTTTCTAAACAGAAATAATTAATAATGGTCATTTTGCCTGGGAAGGTAAAACGTTCTCCAGTCTCAAATGACAAGGGTTTATGTATACCACCATGTTGTACATACAACCTATTCAAGTTTGGCAATTTGTGACCATAGGTTCTCAAAAAATCTGAGCAGCTTCTAAAGAAATGTACTCTTTTGAGAGCATAACCTATTCTTCTCCCTTGCTTGTGTGTGTAACATGCACAGGCATCAGCAGGGCAAGATTAAACCTTGATAGGATCCATTAATCAGTGCCCACCACAAGAGATACTTGCAGCTCAGCTGGCTACAAATCCCTGTTAATTTTTGGAGCACATAATATTTGGCATTTCCATAAATGAGTTCAGCCAACTTTCTTTCCCTATATTAACCACGTAACATCACCGTAAGACAGTGTGAGATCGAGTGGCAGGCTGGCCGGGCTGGTTCACGCTGCAGGCAGGGATATGTGTGGTCCTGCGCAAAGGCCTGACACGGGCTTAAGTGTTCCCAGCCGGTGCTGTCGGGAAGGAGGGAGGGCTGGCGTGTGAACAGGTGAACGCAAGGCAAGCCTGGACGTGGATTTCCTCACCTACGCAGTTCAGCCTGGCAGGTAGTCCCAGCTGGCCAGAAAGCAAGCACGGCTGAGGAAGAGCCCCTGTTCACATCAGTCCCAGAGCATCTTTTCACCTGAGTCCCACAGCATGTGAGGTCTGGGATCGTGGCTCTTGCCTTTCTGAGGGCAAGGATTTGCTTCCCAATCTCCTGCCTCCCCAGATGTTGCCGTAACTTCTAGATAATAAGGAAGATGTCGTGGCTTTCAATTTCTCCTTACATTTTTTCTGCTCTGCAGTAAAACCAAAGAAAATTGCTGAAGCAGAACTTTCTTTCTGACCCTCTCTGATATCCCCTATCACTAAGCTAAATCTCTCTCTGTGAACATTTAATTAGTTATGGGAAGTGGGACAGCTTCCAGTCACCGTGTTTTACTCCTGAGCCTGATGAGCAGGCACTGCCTTAAGCCGTGGGAGAACCTTCCCCTTGTCGGGGTGGGGGGGAAGTTGAACCAGGCTCTTCACCCTGGGCTTGAACCTCCGTTTCTCCTCTCAGATGAATGCTGTGAGCAGAGAACTGTTGAGCAAAGGCAGATAGCATCGCTCTCCTCTCTGTTATTTCAAAGAGTTGGATTCGACAACATGGAGTTCACAGTGTGAACTGACAGTGGAGAGTCCTTTCCTTTCAGCCTGGAGTTAGCTGCCACATGCATTTCCTGCAGGTCAGCTTAGGAGAGCTAGAACATAAAACAAATACAGAGCAGTCAGCTGCTGAGCTAATGGGGTTAATCATGTCCAGGAGGCTATTTTGTTCTAGGTTGTTTTCCCATGGGTTATCCCAGTTTATGATGTCAATCTTACTAGGGTACGAGACTTCACAATGAAATTAAAAACTGGTGTTGCTCTTGAAGAGCTGCACTTAGTTTACTACTGTTTCCTTGTGCTGCAATATGCAAATCCTATCAAATGCATTGCTGTCTACTACTGGATTTAGATGGTATTAAAAATACAGTTTTTCAGGTGTTTATATGTGGATAAGTTACTGGGGTGCTTAAGTTGATCAGGTTATATATTTTAAAGCAATTTGTTTTTCATGTTGTGTGACATTTTTTGTTTTAAAATGTGTGTCAGTTATTAATTTGGATCTATTCTTGCTCATATTTTGCTTGACCTGAGACAGTGAAGTAGGATTTAATAAAATTAACTTTAGAAGTGCTCCCACTTCAGGTGCATGCCACACTAATGAATGAGTAATGTTAGCATTTTATGTAGCTGGTTTTATTACAACGATTAATGGGGTTTTTTTGTGCACATACAGTGAGAGGAGAGAAGTTGTGGAAGGGAATCCAGAAGATGTGTACAAAGATGGATGTGATTTAAATATCTTAATCTGAAGCATGGCCAGACACAAAACCTGAGGAGATAGATACTGTCTAAAAACAGCCGACTCAAAATTGTTAGTGTTCTCAGTTGTAATGCTGCTTTATGTTTGTTAGTCCCCAGATGCAGATATCTTGGTTGGGCCAACAGAAGCTAGAAGATTTAAATCGAAAGGACAGGACAGGAATGAACTACATGAAGGGGAGAACTGGTGTAAGGCATGCAGTGTAAGTGTTCAGAGCATCCTCATCTCCAGATCAGAACCATTTTGGATGACAATGCCGCATTTTATGTTACCTTTTCTGTGTTGTTGCCGGTAATTTCTGTGACATTTTAACTCGTTAATGAGGACAGAGTAACAGCTTTGGATGTTGGGATGGACGCCGGGCCGTGTGGCCCTCTAGCCCAGCGTTCTGCCTCTAACCATGGCCATAAGCAGGTGCCTAGTGAACAGGGCAGACAGACATGGCACAATTCCCCGTAATTCTCTCCCAGCCTTCAACTGTTTTCACTTCAGGGGGTTTCCATGAAGCACTGTGATCTGTCTGTTAAGCAGTTCCCAATGAACCCTTCCAGGCTGTTGTCCAGTCTTCCCGTGAACCTGTTTAAGCTTCTTTTACCCACACCATCTTTTGCCAAGGCAACCCACTGGGCAGCTAATGGAGGGAACACGCGTGGGTGAATGCTGAAGCGTTCTGTTGTACAACGGGCTATGTGCTCTGGGGCCGATCCAGCCAAGGCTTTCGGCACCTAAGTACTTTCCAGGATGGGGGCCAGCATCTCCAGCAAGATCAAGTCCTTACAGTGTTAGAAACTGGTCTCGGCTTCACTGCTGGATTCCCTGGGATTTAGCAGTGATCCTGGCAAACAGTGTAACCCCTTTTTGTAAAAGGGCAAGCAAACACACTGAGGTTGTTGCCCTTTTCTTGTTAGGGACAAATTTAATTACTGTTTATAATGATATTACATGGGACTTCCTGCTTTAGCCTGTGCAAGAGCTAGCTTTGTTTTTATGTAAGATTTTCTTCCAGTTGATATTACAGAAAGCGTGCTGGCATTATTCTCAGCGTAAGGTTTTATGTGAAGGCATTAAGGGATAGGATTTGTGCAGTCTTTTTAATGACAAAAGATGATGGCTGGGAAATTTAAATGCCTGGAAATGACTTTTTCTTTCTCTTTATTTAATCAGACGAGGTCTAATGGAAGATGATGCTGAGCCCATCTTTGAAGATGTAATGATGTCCTCACGAGGTCAGCTAGAGGATATGAACGAAGAATTTGAGGACACAATGGTCATTGATCTGGTTAGTAAATCTTATTTAATAGCGAGTTTAAAATGGATGAAAGATAATTTAAAAGGAATTTTAGAAGCGCAAACAAAATTTCCAAACTTTTGAGCCTGATGTCCTGTTGTCTGAACATTAAAGAGCGGAAATGATCCGAATACTCCCTAGAACCTACAACTGCAGACTCAGGCCCAATTGGTGTTTTGCATAGAAACACAAGGAGTGTTGCTTAGCGCTCTTCCTCTCCAATATTCTGGACTCGGGCAGTAGCAAGTGCCTGAAGCACCATCATGCACCTGGGGCATGTCAACCTGTGAGAATCAGGTTATGACATACAGCGGATCAGGTGTATCGGTGCAGCCCTCTTAGATGAGCGCTAAAGCAGCAGCTGATGTGACTCAGCGTGCAGTCGGCCAAGGGCAGGAGGAGTGCTGGTGGGGGGACAGAGGTGTGACCCGCTCACCCCATCTGATTGCATACTACACGAAGCTGCCTGCTCGGCCTCGGGAGGTAAAGGGGACTCTCTCAAATCCAGTAACGATGTTTGATTCCAGTTGTTAGCTGACGTTATGAAGTTTGGAAACTATCATCTAAAGGTATTGTAGGTGGTGTTGCCTGCCCTATGCCGTTGTCACAGCCATCACTAACTCTCTTGCTGACGCGGCTCTTTATGCAGCCACGCTGTGGTCAAGCTGGTACAGCCAAGTTGTTTCTCTTTTTCTGGTTGGTTTCTGGGAGGCGGGGTGGACAGGGGATCCTTAATCAAGGTCTGGTTAGTTTACAGCCATACCCAGAGTTGTGCTGGCACAGCAGAAGAGAGAGCGGGCAGTAGTGGGTGGGCGTGAGGCGATACCTTACACTGGAATTGCTCCCACACAGGTCGTATCATCAGATGGCAACCTCAGGTCCTTTCATGGTAAGGTACTGACTACAGGCAGGACTTCCTTTGTAGAGGTTATAACCTGACTAGCCTCTCCATTCGGAATGAGTACTTTCCTTCTAAAATGGGAAAAAGGATCAGTTTGCATTATACGTTTCACCATTTTTATGCTTTCCTATTTCTCCTTTCATATCCAAACAATAAGGCATAGGTTACTTTAGGACTGGGCTGTAATGTCTTGGAAAGAAAATTTAGGCAATAATTCAGTTGCTGCTGCTGAATACTGAGGTTATTACTAGCACTCACATGATTATCAAGTAAATAAAATCTCTTTTACTGGTAGTCCAAGGCAAGGAAATGAAGGAATCGATCAAGCCAGTGAAGCTCACATTTACTCTTATGTTCCTAGGGAAGGACAACACAAAGGGTTTAATCCTCAGAAACATTATGACATCTTAAGTACGGTTTTTTTCTAAATCCATTTTTGACCATGTCAGAGCTGAAGTTTCACCATAAACTTAAAAGCATAAAGACAGTTAAAAGACAGTTTTTATGCAGTCTGGCCTACAGTCCTAATACAAGAACATCACTAAGTCAGCAAGAGCCTTAAGCAAGTCCTTAGCTATGAGCAGAGACTTAAAATTACTTTAGAATCCATCAGCTTTTACCCCATTCCTTAAATAAAACGTGAATTTAAGAAGTACTCTCCTATGTCCGGGCCTACATTTGTATCGGAGCTTTTATGAAAATCCATGCGAAGCTGCTTTGTAAAGGAACAGGTAACCATGTCAGTACCCGTTGGCTGTAGAGCCACGGGAATCCTTTACACCCAGGTAACTGATGTGATGTTCTAAAACGGCTGACTCCTCTTTTTTTAGCCACCTTCAAGAAACCGGCGAGAACGGGCTGAACTGAGGCCAGACTTCTTTGACTCCGCAGCTATCATTGAGGATGATTCAGTAAGGCTTTACTAGTATTGTTTGCTCTTTGTCTGAGGTTCTTTCTGATTATCATTACACCTAATTAATTACTGTCTTCTAAATCATTCTTCTAGGGATTTGGAATGCCTATGTTCTGAAGTCTGGTGAAGACATTTTACAAATTTGGAACTCTATTGTTTAGAGCTAGAGGCCTATATACTGTGATAGCTTGTATGAAAACCACATTTTTGATGTGATATGGTTTGATTTTTAACCAAATGATTGAGGTCAATCCCTTTTTGTAGTGACAGAAAGAAGAGGAACTTCTTAATGACACAAAGGAATGTTGGCCAATCCAGTCACCTCAGAAGGGCTGACCTAAAAAATCATTTGTATCCCTGTTCTTGACTGTCCTAATACAGTTTTTTTTTTTCTGGATGAGGAGGAAGTTTTAAATTGTTAAGACAGCTGTCGAAATAAACACTGTTCTACATATGTTTTCTGAAAACAACATTGAGTGAAAACAGAACTTTTTAACTTTATTTTTCTGCTGTACAATTTAAAACAGTTTTAACATTTGCCTTTTTATGTTTTAAAAGCTAGCCATTTTTATTAAACCTATGCCTATCAGCCATTGACTAGCAATGATGCTATAAGCAGGTCATTCTGGCTACAGAAAAGTGTTTTTGAACACACTGGATTTGATTAACATTATGGTACGCTTATATCCTCTCATAGGCATTGAGAAGAACACTCTTATAGAAGAGGTTAGAATTCTAATGACGTGCATCTCTGCCAAAAAATTTCAGATTCTGATATGATAAACCCAGATTTTATACTCTTGAGAAGATTTATTTTTATTTATAATGGGACATAAAGTAAGAGATGTCCATGAAGCCACTTTTCCAACAGATGCTGTGTAACATTCATTTTATATAGCACATGGGGACACAAAAACAGTAAATTTTCTATTGGTACTTGCTCTGTGCATTTTTAGCAACTTATACCAGCAAATAAAGTATTCTCAGTAAAACACACAAATGGTTCTCAAGTAATCACTTTGCTGTTTTTACTACCTACTTCAAGCCCTGCCAACCCAAGGTACATAAACAGCAACTTTCCTATTAAAAAAAATAATTCAAGGGTGGGGGAAAGGAATCACTTTAGCATACTAAAAGCAATTTTAACTGTACCATAAAAAAAAAAAATCTACTTTCCATGCCGTAAATACCCTTTTGCGCTATTTTTGTAAATTAATTTTGCCAGTTAGAAGTACTGTATGTGCTGCATAGAAATTTGTGCTTAGATGGTGAAGTTCTTAAGCTTACAATGGAATACAGCTACATTTTCAGTGTTAACTGTGCATATTAAGAGTAATTCTTTGGAAAAAAAATACGATTTTTCAAAAAAGTTAAAAACATCAAAAAAAACCAAAAAACCCAAAACATTCTCAGCTAATTCATTGTAATAAGAGATTTTTCAATGTCTTCAATAATTTGGAATTTCATTATGCTTCGATTTTATGACTCTGCCTAGTAGCTGCTACTTAGTTAAAACTGGCCTGATACCAGAGGTGCTGGCCATCCACAACTTGCACTGACTCCAGTATCTCGACAAATCAGCCCCAAAATGTTAATCTTCCTTTCTGCATTCTAATATTAGCATTTGAGATACAAAGCAGATTGACCCACTTGGAGCACAGCAGTTTTAGAGGTGCTTTTTTTTAGCAACTGCAGAATAATCATGGAGCTTTTTTCTGTTACGAGCTTACTGAAAAACAAAACAACGTTAATGCCCAGTGCTTACTTGCTGGGAGGGAAAAGAATCTACTTTCAAAAACAAACCAGCATTTCACTCAGCTGAGGTTTGTTTCTTACAACACGTGCAGTTCTCAGACATGGTTGCCAAAAATGTTTGACTAGGTAATTCAGCCATTCCTCGGATGTCGGCTGGGTAATGTATAAAACCTGAGAAGTAGCTGGAACTTTATAAAATAACGTTACCTGCCCTCCTCTTCTGTCCACCCCAGAAGTTACAGGGGTGGGCAGGAATGGCTGCATTAAACTGTCATCACAGTAACTCTGTGAGCATAGTAGCATAACAAATGCTGCCTGGTTTGAGTCATAGTCTCAGACGAACCTTGTGCTTCACAGTCCTCTGTGTGGAAAACTGATTCCTAATTTAACATTGTAGAATACTGTATAACAAACATTTATTATCACGGTACCTGCAATGGGTTTCCAGTTCAGTTTGCAGTCAATAGGTTTTTGTATTATGAGTGTCTCCTTGATTGGTTTTGCTAGTAATTCTGTAAATTGTACATTTACAATATGAGGTTTTTTTTCCTTTTGTACAATTTAAAACTGATGCTTCACCTTTCATTTAATAAACTATTCAAAATCATGAGTATGGTGAGCACCCTCTTCACTATAACTTTCTTTTAAATGCTCGTTTGGACCATCACATCTTGTCATCCCATTTATTAGTAGCCAAAGGAAATACTGAAAGGTAGTTCTCATGTAGTCCAGGCTTCACAACCGGATTCCGTACAGCTGCCTTACCCAGTCAGCCTCAGAGCAAATGAAAACCCTGTCTGGTCTTTTCCCCCCCCCCCCTTCCCCCCCCCCCCCCCCCCCCCCTCCACTGTGGTGTTTTTCTGGTTGATCTGGGGGGTTTTATTGTGAGATTGCTGTAAACCTGGGAAGTAGTCACACAAATTGGGAGAGCTGCGTTGTTAAAACTTGTAATTGTGTGAACTGTCACAAATTTTGAGAAAAATGTCACGCTCCTGCCCTGTACGTCTGAAGTGAACTGGACTGTGTGGGAAGAAATGGAAGTGGTAAAGGCCTGGAAGGTCTAACAACCAGCTGGGCTAAATGAAGTTTTACGGATTCCTGAAATGAAATGTCCTCTTGTTATTCCCATGTCTCAGAGAGAAAGGTGCTGTTTTTGTCCAATCCATCAATGATTTCATCTCTGTAGCACTAAAGAAAAATGACTTATTTATCATCTGGCCTACTTCTAAAGAAAAGCCATCCGAGTCAGAAAAAGTAACAAGATGCAGCAGGTGAGGAACAGGGATAGGATTCAAGGTCTGAGCTGCACTCCAGGACTACTGAGACACAGCCCGAATGCTACATCTCCAGCTGCTTGTAAGTTACGCTCAACTCCTGATGCACTGTGGAACACAGTAAGTAACTCGTCATGCTTCTAAGTTCAAGGGCTGCTCTCCATTGAAAGGATTTTATTTTGTATCTATTGTTTCTGCAGGTGACTGGAATTCAAGAGAATCTTGAGTAGTGTGGCCAGAGCAGCTTTCCAGTGTGTTTCCAAAGTGTGGGTGCTGGTAGAGCAACTGACTGCTTGGAAATTGAGAGGATATAAAAGCAAAATTCTTGTGCTGGCAAGGGACAGAAGAGACAATGAAGTCTATAGAACTAATGAAGTTAGGAAACAATTAAGAAAGGTTGTACTTTTTTCTTTGTGACAATGGCGATGGGGTTTCTCATTTAGCATCTCCTCCTGACTCTGAGCAGGCTGAAGAAACTGTGCGTATTGCTTCGCTTAACACAGCTTTTGCCTCTAAACTTGGGACAGCCACCACCTTCTCAGCTACTAATTACCTTTGAAAAATCCTCTTGGTTCTTACATACTCTGACTACCCCTTTTCTTACAATTAACTAAGAACTCACCTCATGGCAACGACCCCCAACATAACATTTCGGTTTACCTTCCCTTGTTGTTGCAGCCGGCTCTGTTCCCTGGGGCCGCAGGTACAGGCACCTGCTCGGAGAGAGTGCTTCTGCTGAGATACAACTGGGTACATTCATGCAGCTAGCTTAAATGTGTTTGCAGGCAGGACAGACAGTATATCCGTAACCTGAATGCATTGCCTCTAGCTATTACAAAAACCTGTGGAGCTGGGACTCGAACACTCTTTCTGTGCTGTATTTTCATGAGATTTTTAGTTGTTGCCTTCCCCTCCCCCCCCCGCCCAGGTACAGGCTCCAAGCTCCATGGCTGTACTCGCTAGGGCACCGGTTGCACCTACCTGGGAAGAGATGCTACCTGGAAAGTCGCCATCTTATCTTTCTTCCACTTCAGGCACAGGCTTGGGGAGTGAACAGAAGCAGCTGCTGTGTGCAGGTATGTAGTTCTCTTGTCTTACAACATAGTGCCATTAACTACTGAGGTTACTTACAACAGACAGGTCATTACAGGACTTCACGTGCTTGGCAGCTGTTTGCAGCAGTGCTAAACATGACTGTAGCCGTTACTCACTACCTTCTGGGGCTGTAGTTAAAACGCACCTTCTAATGAGCAGAGTGAGCACAGGGCCCGGGGCCCATCAGTAGTAACATCTACTGCAGTGGTTCCTTGCAAGTCTGGCAAATAAAGAAAAAATTAGGCTGGAAGGGGCCTCTGGAGGTCTCTATTTCAACCCTCTGCTGAGGGAGAAAAGCCCCCCATGCTTGGGGAGAATTTTTATGACCCACCAGCATTGCCCTTTTCCCATGTGGGCGCATTGTCTCCTGTCCTTCAAGAGGAGGCTCACTCCATCTTCTCTATCCCACCTGTGCCCACAGCCTGGAGGTCGCTGATACCAACCCGAGACCCAGTGCTGCTGCAGCCAGCACCTAAAAGTTGCAACTTGGGACAGTCTAGCACAGGAACAGACCAGGTTAGTCTGAGATCGGCAAAGCCTGGATTTCCAGTGCACTGAAATCCAAGCCTCGGGATTTTTCTCTCTGGGAGTCTGTGGTACAGGAAGTGGAGTCAGACTCCAAAGGTGGACCCAGGGCTGGACTCGAGCTCCACAGGGGTCTGACAGTGAGAGGTCGCTGCAGCTCGGCCTGACTGAGCCACCTCCAGGGCCTATGGAAGGAAGGAGTCAAGGGAGCATTTGACCTTGAGCAACTAGTAACCGCTCGCCTGCAGCAGGCGTTGCAGGTTGTGTTGATTATTAACACACCAAAAAGGGTTCATAGAGATGAACTGGTAAGACCCCAAATTAAATGAGATATGTACTATGATTTATTGATGGTCAGTAGCAAAATCAAAATTAAAGGAAGTATTTGCATTGCAAAGTAGACCTCCACTTAAACAGAGAGTATTTGTGTTCAGAATACCGCCATGTCTTCCAGCATGGCCAAGCCCCTCCTCACACTCACAGTGGGATATTAGCATGTTTCTTCCAGGGATTGGACTGCGTTTTACTAGCCAGCACATCTAGGTCATGGCAGATGCGCATGCGGGTGGTCGAAGGTTGGATGATATCATCAACAAACCCTGTTAAACAAAACAAAACACAAAAAAGGCAAAAACCCCTGACCAACCGTGAAGTGTTTGCCTCAGCCTTCTGTATCTAGGTTGTAATGTAAATTAGCAAAATCAAAACAGTAGTTGGAATAAACAGTTCCTAAGTTACAAATTAACTTAAGAATTTAAAATAGCCTGAAAAGGAAATATTCCTGTGTCAATCATTTTTAAATAAGAAACATTTGCTTGTTTAATTTTGGCAAAAGTTAGCAAGCCCAAAAATGTTAAGGGGGGAGCTTTACTCACTGAGTACTGCAGCTGTTACTGCAAAGTTTTAGACATACCATCTCCTTCCATTTAGTACTATTAGTCTGATTTAAAAGTCCAGAAGTGTTGATTAGAAGAGACGTGCCTTGACTTTGCACGTGCAGGAGTCTGGTTTTTTTCTGGCTCAAACAGCAGCAATAGACAGTCTACTGCAAAACCGGAGGGAGCCATCCTGTGCATACTGGTTGTGGTGGAAAACAGCTTGGCTAAGTCTTCCCAGCCCTGTGGCACTAGTAGTGGGATTTAATTGAAGTACAAAACTAACCAACAGAGTAAGCCAGCATAACTGGAAACAGAGCGAGCTGACTCCAGAGTCTACAGAACTGCCTTCTAGAGCACAGTCAGTGCTTCAGAGCTAGAAGTAAAATTCAGAAGTAAAAACAGTGGAAAAATTTCCTCCCAAGAGTCCTGGGGAACATCACCGAACTGAACTAGACTCTGACCCTTTCTTAAGGCCACTGCTCTGCATCTAGGGCTGTCAAATAGATTGTCAAAGCACCTGTACTTTTAAGGAAAAGACTGCGTTTTGAGATGCTTTCTAGTGTCTACAAAATTGAAAATACCCTTTTCAGTGCAGTCCCCACATCTCACCAGTCTCTTCCCATCTGAAGATGTGTTTTGTGTCTAGATGTGTTTTGTGTCTAGATGTGTTTTGTGTCTAGATGTGTTTTGTGTCTAGATGTGTTTTGTGTCTAGATGTGTTTTGTGTCTAGATGTGTTTTGTGTCTAGATGTGTTTTGTGTCTAGATGTGTTTTGTGTCTAGATGTGTTTTGTGTCTAGATGTGTTTTGTGTCTAGATGTGTTTTGTGTCTAGATGTGTTTTGTGTCTAGATGTGTTTTGTGTCTAGATGTGTTTTGTGTCTAGATGTGTTTTGTGTCTAGATGTGTTTTGTGTCTAGATGTGTTTTGTGTCTAGATGTGTTTTGTGTCTAGATGTGTTTTGTGTCTAGATGTGTTTTGTGTCTAGATGTGTTTTTCCCTCACATGCACAAGCTATGGTTAAGCACAACCTTTCAGATTCAGATACAATGTCTTACCTAAATAACTTACTCATTAGCAAAAACTTTGCTTAATAGCTACAAATTTATCTACGTGCAATGGCAAACTCGAACAGGGGACGCAATCTGTGAGATAACCATACCTCTCATGGCAGCAGGAAAGGGGTTTGCAAACTTATCCACATATTCTGCCTCTGCATCTGCCTCTTTTCCTCTGAAAATGATCTGGACAGCACCCTAGAAAGACAAAGTCTGCAGGTCAGCGACAGTAATCCAGCCTGTACAGAGGAAAGCCGTCTGCTTTACCAGCCCCTTCCGCCCCCCGCGATATACAAATGTGCATTCAGGTGAGCTGCTTCAGAGAAAATACCAGTTGTCTCCTCTTGCTCGGCCGCCTCTGTGGCACTGCAGAGGCGCCGATGGTGGCTGCACACCAGCGTGAGAGTCAGCCTGGATTTACCTTTGCACCCATCACTGCCACCTCTGCGGTAGGCCAGGCATAGTTTGCATCTCCTCTTAAATGCTTCGAACTCATCACATCATAGGCACCCCCATAGGCCTGGAACAAAAACCAAGGGATTAATTAGTGTGACGTGACCTCGCAGCAGCAATAGCCTACATCCCTCGTGCAGCTTTTACTATTCCAAAGACAAGCAAGTGCGGCTACGTTTTACTGGAAACAGAGCATGAGCATCTCCATTTTGCTACAACAATCTCCTCAGACTAGATGTCTTTTCAGCTAGAGCCGCAAAAGAGCAAGGAAGGGGGCTGCTGGTAACTAAGACCATTCTTGATGGCAGGTAGAGAGGAATTGGCGTATATCTGGAACAGCAGGCCTCAACCTGCACCCTGCACACATGCAAACCAGTCGGCGTGCTTCTGGAATCTCCTGGCCAGGGAATGCAGCACTCGGATGCTGCAGTGCTCCACGCTGGTCCTGGAAGTGGTCCAGACAGCAGTGATGAACAGATACTGCAGAACCGCAGATCAAACTGCAGTACAGTCCATTTCAAGGTGTTACTGAAAACCACAGCAAGGCTGCAAGCTTGGGAAGTAAAGGATGGTCATATTTAGAAGAACCAGAGAAGGCAAAGGGACAGAAAGAGGGAAAGGTCTTTTTTCTTGTTTGCCATGATAAGTCAAAAACCTATCAGAAAAACAAGCAGGAGGGGCAGACCAGCAAGGAAAAAGCTAAGCCTTTTAGGACCCAGAAGGTCCCCGGAGCTTATGGCAGCATGGTGTCGGGTACCTTACAGAAAAAGAGAATGGAAGAAAATTAAGTAGGCTGTAGCGAAAGTATATGGAAGAGGAGAAACCACGCGAGCGTTAAATCTGCAGACACAGCAAAAGAAAGACACAATCAGGACTGGTTTTGGAAAAGGAGACTGAAGTGGCAAGAAGAGAGAAAGAAGATTGCGAGGATTTGCTGCATGCAGGCAGATGGCATATCCGCAGTGAGACAAGCTGGGTGACAGAGGACAAATACTTGACTGAAGGCATTCCAGGAAGAAAGCAAAGAGCAGAAACTTGCAATTTCAGAGGAGTGCAGAGACAAAAGGAATGAAGGCACTGAGGTAACAGTCTGAGAATAGAAGAAATGGCCTCTTGTAACCCAACACGAAGAGGTGTTACCAGATGGGACAAACGGAGATGTGACGACGATAGAAAGCAGAAGCGGGACAGATGGACGAGGCTTCGTGTAACTAAAATTGCTACTAGTGAAAACAGGAACTCCAAAAGAACACCATGGAATTGTGTCAACTTACCTTTCTGGTGATGATAGTAATTTTAGGCACAGTTGCTTCTGCAAAGGCAAACAGTAGTTTTGCACCGTGACGTATGATTCCACCATACTCCTGAGCTGTACCTGCAAATGACAAATAATTGTTTTCACTCCAGGGGAATTCACAAAAAACCCATATGCAGTTTGATAATTGTCATCATCCGTTACCGGCAGCGAACCTAACAAGCACCAGAGCCATGTTAATATCCAGGAGAAGGTAATACCAGGCAATGATGCTCTCCATAAGATGCTGAGCAACTCTACAAAAAATGTCTCACCAAAAGCAGCATGTATTTGTATATGAGATCACAGAACCATAACACTCGCCAGATGGTATCTTCCTAGGAACAAAATACAGTTACATCATTTTCAAGACTGCAACTGTGACTAGCAGCGAAAAAACACAACCTTGATTC
Source organism: Gymnogyps californianus (assembly GCF_018139145.2). Classification (NCBI taxonomy): domain Eukaryota; kingdom Metazoa; phylum Chordata; class Aves; order Accipitriformes; family Cathartidae; genus Gymnogyps; species Gymnogyps californianus. Next base: position 2,603,278 of record NC_059480.1, on the reverse strand, counting down.
ACTTCCCCAGAAACCCACCCTTCCAAGCCCCCTTTTTTCTAGGCCACACTGAACAGCAGCTTGGCTACCATCCCAAAGACCTGTCCCAGTCTGCCTTCAAGCAAGCCCAAGGTGATGGACCTTAAAAGACAGAGCATAAATTCCTCTATAAGGATTCTCACAGCAGGTGCTTCTGGACAGTGGTCACATGCAGCAGATGATATGAATGCACACCATCCATTTTATAGCGTGTTCAACCCAGTTCTGTCCCAAAGACAAGCCTAGCTGACTTGCACTTGGAAACAGCAATCTCATGTACTTCTTATTTCTAGGATTTCTGAATTTCAGACCACTGGATATAACTCTACTTTCTAGCAGTTTATTCACCTACTGACTTTTGCTTTCAGCACCTGAGTTAACCTCTTAGAGTACTTTAGGATATTTTTTAAATTTTAAGTAAAAAATTCTTTTCTGAGTTTTTTTTTTTAATAACTTATTTGGTAGTCTGTTTGGTGGCTTGACTTTAATGCTTCCCCTCATTTGAGTGTCTAATAATTTATGCCTACACGTACAAATGTCTGTTCTCAACTGCAATTTCACTTTTGGTTCTTGTATTTCCCTCCAGCCAGCAGGACTCGGTCAAGCCTGCAGAACCTTCCCAGCAGCAGCAATCACAACAGCCACGTCTTCTTATCCCAAGCAGCAGTCTGAACACAGCTGGGGTGCTCAACCTAGACCCAGCGCTGGGGAGCACTCACAGACCCTGTAATCTAGTCACAGCCTTAGTTTGTAATTCCCACTTAGAACAGAGTAGCCAGTCACTTAAAATATTTCAAGTGTAAGCTCAATTCAACTGTTATTTGAACTATTTACACTGTCACCCATGGTCAATTAACGTAAACTCTTTTCTGGCCACAGATTCAGTCCCAAACTTGTTCTAAAGATGTGTTTTTATCCAGCTACAGGTTATGAATGCCTTAAATGTCATCTCTGTGCACACCTATTAAATTAGGGGCTATTAAAGTGTTTGCGTCACTAACACTGAGGTGTTCTGTACACCTCTGTGAGCCGGTGTGACAGATTCCTCCTCCTCCTGTACTGAACAGGGAAATGAGGTGACCACCACCCTCAGAATTTGTTACTTAATCCGAAATTTCTAATGCTAATGTACTAATCTTGCCATACTCCTTAAAACACAACAGTTAAGGATCACTATCCAGCCTCAAATCTCCTCTCTTCAGCTTTCTCTACTTTTATTTATCTTTCCACTTTCAAACCGACATTCTGTTATGCAATATTAAGTTACTACTTTTAGTTAGCTATATGGAAATAGCTTTGTTCTTGGACTCTGAGCAACTGTCCAAATCTAGATTCCTGTAATGGCCCCTGAAGTGAACCAAGCTGCGGCTTGGTCCATGTCAGCCAAGGAGGTGTGTCTACAGCAGGAGAGAAAGGAAAGAGGGAAGAGGAAGGTTCTGTTAAGGCCTTCTGTATTGCCTCATTGTTAAAACATGCCAAATAGCTGTAGAGGCCTTGAGGTAAACCTTGGTTTATGCAACAATTTTATATTCAATTGTACACAAGACTTAGCATGTTTATCAGTATAACATTTATATTCCTCTCACAACCTGTTTTCTCATAGGTCATTTTAACATTAACTGCTCATAAAGCCTATGCTGAAAGAAGTCTAATCTCAGACCTTTTCTTTCTGATTTACCTAAAGCTTCTAAATCATGGGCATTTTTAGCTGAACAAATGCCTTGGAGCATGAAAGAACCTAGGCTTTCAAAGATACAGGGAGGGGGGTTGCGTAGCACTGAATCAATGGCAACCAAGGCCATACTTTTTTCCCCTGTAGCTTCATCCTTTTACACATTCGGGCATTAAGTGCGGGTGATGAAGCTGGCAGATGAGGTAGTGTTTCTCTTGCTGCAGCAAAGCCTGGACAGCAACATGGGCCTGTATTAGTTCAGTAACTCCAGTGCTGAGCAGATTGGGTTGGAATGCATCTTCACGGTGCCCTCAACTGCCACTCCTAGTGCTGCTTTGCCCAGCGGCCTCCCTGCCCCCAGGAGAATCAGCAGTGCTGCGCTCTCGTGTAATCCTACCCAGAGGGCTCAGAAACAGTGTGTGGGGCTGCTTTCCACTGCCTCTCAGGAAGCCACAGTCTTTGCAAGGCCTTCTGGTACTACACTATCCAGCATATAGGCATCTAAATAAAACAGCTGAGCATTTAAAGGGACACAGAGTCTCATTATAATAAAGAAAACAGTGTAACTTCCATACCGTTTATGACAAGGGCAGCATGTCCAGGGAATGCAGGTTTTTTTTCCTGGACAGGCCACAATCACAGCCTTGCAATTTCACTGGGATTCCAGACAGTAGGACACAGCTTTCCAGGACGTGACATACCCATGCTCGGCCCTGGCAAACTGGTCATCCCAGCGTCTCTATCAGACTGCTAAACGTTTCAGCGTTAACTTACCGCATGAACTGGCCCTCTCCTCAGGGAAGTCCAGCAAAGCTCTGTGATCTCACAACACACCGATGGCAATATTAGTGGCATAGTTAGGCACTTACTTCATTTTCCTGCAATTGCTTGCATATTTCAGTATCCTTTTGTGATGACTACTGTACTTAGAATACAGAGTTTCTGTCCCAAAAAGTGGAATTTTAAAACCTGGCTTATTTAAGTCTACTGCAGTAAACAGTAAAAGTCTCACAGAGTTTTTAAAATTACTTTTTAACACCACCACCGTGCAAGGAGCTGAAATATAATGGCAAGGCATACCTGGCAGAAATCCAGGAACATCCACAAAAGTAATCAGTGGTATGTTGAAAGCATCACAGAAACGAACAAAGCGGGCTCCTTTCACAGACGAATTTATGTCTAAGCACCCTGAAGTTAAGAAAACAGAGTAAGGTGTTAACAATTCCAGTGATCTGCTAATGGCAGTAATTCAAGGCAGCATCAAAATCACACTCTCTTTTAGCTGTATTGTCATCTTAAAACAAAACCAAAGCTTATCTGTAGATAATGTGGAGATAATCTGCCATGAAGTTTTGCTGGTTTAGAACTAAGATCAGAGTACAAGCTACATTCAGCAGTCACTCATTTCATTTTTCCGACCGCTCTGCATAGAGACTTTCTATCCCAAAAAGTAGCAGTTTAAATTAATTACATTCTTGTAATTTAAAATATTTTCTTGGAATTTTCTCTTTATTGACATTTTTCAGATCAGTCATGTTGAAAGGCCACAGAGTTCTCCATTAAAAAAAACCAAAAAAACCCACCAACATTAAACGGTCCACTAATATTTTGAGAAAGATCAGCATTTTTGGTAAACATGCTGCAAAGTATTTCTGTTCTGTTTCAGTGCCATTTAGAATTCTATTATGTGCTGTTATATTAAACCGAAACACATTTTGTATAAAAGCATCTGTGTGAAACATTAAAAATCTTTGTTAAAATTGAGACTACCAAATGAAGACTAAAGTAATATTAAAACCTGCTGTCTAGTATCTTGATAGTCATATCTTGTAAAGATCACAAAAGAATAAAACATTGTACTGGGTCATCTGATCTTCCCAAACAAAAAGACACAAAAATTAAAACCAAGGAGCAACACAGAAAGTTCTGATTGGTGAAAGTCACTTCAGAAATTACCTAGTTAAGGAGAGAAAGCAAAATCCCTTGACATTTAAAAAGGGTGATCTTAGCTATAGCTACGTGTTGTACCTTCAGATCGAAATTATTTGAGGTCAGGAGCCCCACGCTTGTACGTCTGAAAGCTTTGCACTGTTCTCGCTATAGCAACTTGACCAAAAAAAAGTTACCTCACCCTACAGAAGAGTTTTAGGCATTTTAATGCTGGGGAGGTGAGTATGCAGTTTCCCTTTTGGGCTTAATGCAGTTAATTGCGGGCTGCTGCCACGTACATGGTGGTCTTCTACCCACCCTGTTCATGCGCTCCTACCGCTCCTCTTGTGCTGGATACAGCAGCCGTTTAATTACCTGTGAGCAAGATCACCTTGTTGACCCAGTAAAGAAATTAGCTGTTTTTCCGTTAGTTTTACAATGTCACAGCTGCATTACAATGAGATTCAAGACAAAGTGGTAGGAAAACATAGAATGAGCGGAGGACCATACAAAACATAAACAGTTCATCTCATGGCCAGCCTGCCTTACAAAGCATGCAAAAAAAAAAAAAAAGACAAAACCGAGAGGAGGCACAAACACGCTTGAAAAGTTTCACACTGGACTGGTAGGGCCAACTAACCTGATGCTACTTTGGGCTGGTTGCCCACTATCCCAACAGTTCGTCCACTCATCCTGGCAAATCCAACAACAATGTTTCTGGCATAGGCAGGCATGATCTCGAAGAATTCCCTTTCATCAGCAATCTGCAAGGGTGAGAGTTAGGCAGAGCCCTTCTGAGGACAGACACATGTATGTGTATTTATATACACAGGCAGACACAAAATCAGTTACATTAGCATCAGAACTAAAACATTTCAGAATTTGCAGAATTTAAAAAAAAAAAAGGGGGGGGGGGGGGGGGGGGGGGAGAAACCTTTCAGTCGTCTTTGTAGCCTTCATTCCAGGAAGTAACTAGTGCTGCACTTATCAAAACTGACACTTAAGCATTCCATCAGAGAACACCTTTATGACATTTCCTCTGTAGTGAGCCTTCTTTCCTAGCTTATAACAAATTAAAACTTCAAATCAGATGTTAAGAACTTCTTTCTCACAACTTAATTATTGGCAGACTACACTTTTAAAGAACAATTTCCAGTGATAAAGCAAATAGTACTTCACGGAGCTCAGAAAGCCTCCATGACACGTTTAATACATATGCTATTTCTTTGCAAGTTCAGAGCACTTTATTAACGGAGGCCAATACGGCATGCTCTGCTGCCCCAGCGTCACTGACGGTGCATACAGTCGAGAACGGAGAAACACTTCTGTCTGCAGTCGAGGAATACACACACTACATCAAACATCTATCTGGAACCACGAGTCCTTGGTAGCTGCACTTCTCACTGGGGTTGACATTCCAGTGTGTGCTCTGCAAAGTGACATCCACTGGTGTATAAAGCAGTATCAAAATTCATATGTTCAGAAGAGATCATAATTATACATGGAGCAGTAGCGACACCTATACATGGCTGCCTAGTGTTTTTACTAGAATTCCTGGTTTTCAACTGTTTATGACAACTTTGCCTATACAGACTGCAGTTTGCCAGTCATTTCTGAGACTGAGGCAAATGAAAAGTTGTGAAAAATCTAAGTACTATTAAAGTAGTTTCCTTAATACTTCTTAAAGTCTGTGGGAGGCTCTGGGGTTTTTTCCTAATTCACTTAAGAATTTTTTGTAAATGCCACCTTTTAACTTGGAACAGGTAGGACTGAAATTCAAAATGGAAGAATCCAGAGATGAAAAACATCCTCAGCTTGCTTTCGCCACTAAAATGAGTCTGAATGCAGGCAGCTGCAAACTGAAACGTGTTAGCTGAAGGAGCGTGTGGGGAGAGACAGTCAAATAAAATAGCAAAAGGGAGAAATTCGTAAAGGTCCTACAAACACAGCTGAACTCCCCCCCCCCCCCCCCCCCCCATTTGTATGTGCTGCCTGTGAAATGGAGTTATTCCTAGCTGCATCATCCAGCTCAGAACCCTGGGTCATCTCCCATTCAACATCTGAGCGGTAGAAGCAGCAGCTGGAAATTTTAATATTCAAAATCTGGACTCTCAGGGTGCTCTACAGGGGGCTGGAACAGTTCCATGTGATAAAACAACTTCTATAGCCATGTTCTCTGCCCAAGCATTTATAATTTGTTAAAACTGGAAAAGTGAAGTACTCAAAGTTAGGCAAGAGAATTAACCAGCATTGTCTATGCTACTTTAATAAAACCTCTACTATTTATACATTGCAATACTGGCTTTCAGGTTTTTTAAAAAACAGTAAGATGTTTCCTTCCCTGCCACCCTCCCTCACTTAATGAAACTTTAAACGTTGGAGTTTCCAAGCTTCTGAGTGCTTGACTTGTAATTTAAAAAAAAATTCTTGTACTGTCTGTGTAGATAACTGTCTCTCAGAATAAAGAGAGAAGGGTAAATCTTTGCATGCACTCAACGTAGTTTACTACCTTTTATAAAAAAGTGACAGAATTCAAGATGGTAACAACAAGGTGCAGGGAGGGGCAAGTGATAGAACTCCAGACAAGGGGGAGGGGATTTTGACCCCAGAGAGAAAGCTGAATTACAGCATCTTTCATCTGTACCGTTACGCATGCAGCATAAGAAGATGTATCCTGAAAACAAATCTTAGGATTCCTTTCATCAGCTAAAATCTTTTGTTCTGCAGGTTTTTTTGTCCCTTCATTCATGGCTACTACACAGGTAAAAATAGTAACTTGTGAAGACAAAAAAAAAAAAAAAAAGAAAAAATCTATATATCTCTCCAGTGCCATTCTCTTGGTTTCTTTCAATTATGTACAGACAGAATATAATATATCCATATTGATCTCAACAATGCTCACACTAGCAGACTTACGGAGTGTATGATATCCAGCATATCGTAGGCTTTAGTAGATTCAATTGGGACAACTGTGTCCAGCTCAGGAGCCAAACGGTCACTGGAGAAAATAAGTAAGTGTGAGCAACAATATTTACATATCAGATGAACACCAAGACCAAAATCTCAGGTAAGCAATTCCACCTCTCTGAGACTGCATGGAAACTGCTTCTCAAGTATGGGGAAAAGAAACGGGGGAAAAGAAACAGGCCTCGTTGTCTCAGCCGGTTGTGCCTCAGGCCACTGAGCCCTCACGCACCAGGAGAACAAAAGCCTGGCCGGTCTCTTCCTTGAGGAGACCTCTCTTCCACAGGCACCTCTGCTTATGAAACCATCTCCTGGAAATACTGTTTCTCCTCTTTGACTAGAAGAGCCTAGCACGACACCTGCGGAGTATCGGCAGGCAAACGCTACAAATGGCAGTCTGCAGGGGGCACAGGAGGCATGTGGGACACGGTGCTGGGGCACAATTCAGCGATAGGGAAAAGGATTTGGCACAAGTGTGAAGCCCAGCGGCAGAAGAGCCTGCTTAGCCAGCAGCTCCAGCCCTTACAGCTGGATGGGCAAAACGGTTCCTCCCAATGGCAGAGCAAGGCTTCCTGTCACATACCTGGATCTTCCGCACATTTACAGCTCTGATCCTTTCCCTGCCCATGTTGTGCACCTGTGATTTGGAAAACACGTAACCGCAGGAAACCTTTCCATACTTATTTCCCCTGCCACCAAACAAGCAGAGATTCATGCCCAGGGCGGGGAAAACACATCTGCACTCAGCTTCTTCAGCTTAATGGCTGTGTTTAAAGAATCTTTACTGTTACTCTGCTTAATTCAACAGTGATGCACTTCATGTGGAGCTTTACATTTAGCAAAAACGCTGCCTCCCTGTTAGCTGACACTACCAGTTACCTCCATTTTTGATCACAGTAGCTTCGTTACGGACCTGCAAGCGTTAGCATTCACTGCGTCTTTGGATTCATTCCCAGCCCCAATGAGGGGTGTCAATTTTTATGAGTTACCACTGAGAAGGCTTCAGGTAGTATTATGTTTGTGCTATTCCATAAAAATACCAATCTATATTTGTTAGAAATGGTGTTTCTGTGGAGTTCTTACTGAATTACTATTTTAACAGTGCCGTGATTTAGTGCATTTAAAACAAGACAACACAAGGCTCTAGACACCCAATTTAAGACTGAAGGAAGTGATCTCCAGTTTGTCAAAACCAGGCAAAAACTAATAATGCAAGCCCCAGGGCTGTCTCTGTGCTCCCTCACATACACAGGACTAGAGAGGCACGTCTCCTTGCCGAGAGAGTAAGAGATACATCTATTAATAGAATAAAACTGACAGCAACACTTTAACTATTTTTTCCACATGATTAAGAGTATTGCATGCAAATATTTCCATAAAATGATATAATGAAACTTTAACCTGATGAAAGCAACAGATTTTAAAGCACTAAACCCCAAGCTACAGAAGATCGTAAAACTTTTTCTTGTCCATAGAGTAGATATTAATGTGCTCTAAGTTCTGTCCATTACCTGTGGTATCCCAAAGGATAAGGAAAGTGGAAAAATGAAATTATTGCTCCCATAAATTCACAGTGCTGTAGAGTACTGAGGGAAATTATAATGGCATTAAAATGAATAACCACCATCAAAATGAAGACATTACCCAGGATATGAAAAGTTTCAAAATCTCCTTCAAATCATCACAGATAACGGACATCTGGAGCTTGCTAGCAGAGTCACTGGACATAAGAGGTTGAGAACTGTCTTTCTTACAGAGTCCACTTATCAGGAAGGAACTGCTGCTCATCATCAAAGCAGCCATCTGAAGCCCGCGACAGCTTGAGACACTGTCACCCAGATCAATAGTGGTTTTCATTCAATACAAAAGGGAAGCTGCACTCGGTTACCAAGAATTGATAATCACCTCCTCCAGAAATCTGTATGCATACTTCAGGCTTTAGAGGAAACGAAATTTGTTTATAGTCAAAGACACACAAAGACACAAATCACACCATACAATATACCAAGTGCAATGAACTAGACACCCTTCAAAGGCAGAGGACGTATTCACCATTAGTCAGCTTGGTACTATAAGGAACCTTCTAACTCTTTAGAACCCAGGCCACTGACGTCAAAAACTCCAACCGAAAGAAGTTTCAGCAACCAAGACTGACATTTTTAACACCACCAAGAACCTACCTACCTAGAGAAAAAACAACAACAAACAAAACAAACCAAACCCACCAGCTTCTGGACTTAACGATGAAGACAAAAGTATGTTACATTTAATTTGCATTATTTGTGGCAATTTTCTGTGGTGTGAAAATGATGCAATAAGAAGGAAATTACTCTAGAGGAATGGGCTTTGACTGGAGCAGTGGTAAGGATCAAACACATCAATTCAAAGCAAAAAGAGTCTATTAAGATGTCAGTATGTCCAGATGAAATATTACCAATGTAAGCAATAAGACCACAAATGGGAGAAATATTGGACATGCTGTTATAAAAACAGGCAAATTTAAAAAATAGATCTGTCTTCACCATGTATAAAGAGTACTAAATTGAAGTTCTCAGTACAAATTATTGAGCATTTATTATACTGTGATCCTCTAACAGAATATCTGGTGCCACATAAAAGATTGTCTCCCTTAAGAAAATAAAGACCTAATCTCTTATACATTAGTAGCTACAACATAACTGACAGCTGCTCACAAGAAAATAAACTGCCTATTATAAGATACATTGAATAAAAAAAATGGGCTGTTGTTTCTATAATGAAATTAAGATCTCACATTCAAGTCTATAGAGGGTAAATATCCTAGTACAACTTGTTGAATGCTTAGAAAGAACATGATAACCTCAGAGATAATCCCCCAAATTTACCAAATAATAGAAGAGATTTGCTTTGGTTTGTCACTATCAAACCAGAACAGCCTTCCACTTTAACAAACTCCTAAAAATCATCATCTTAGAAAACATCAGGATCAGTAACTAATTGACCTGTCTGACCATTCTCTAAAAGCAACTGGCAAATTTATTTCTCTAATAGTGAACAATGTATTTCAGGTACCAGAGCAGTGATTTGTAAAAATCGATCCAAAAAAACCTCCCCAAACAAATTGTTTCAAAGACATTACAAAGAACAGTGACGCATGAAGAGAAGATAACCTTCCCAACTCTCACGTTAAAATCTTCATGCGTGTAAGAACCACAAGACATACATCACACACATCTGTGGAACTGGAAGGAACAAATTCAGGAGCAGCTCCCATACAGGAGAGGGCGACAACCTCTTACAGGTTCCCTACAGAAAGGGCTGAACTGGGGGTGCAACTGGATCTCGGGTCAAAACGCTTTTACTCCATTGACATTCTCTGTCTTTAACACCACTAGCAAGGCTGTCTACTCCAACAGTCCCGTGCGGGCTCTCTGGCTGTCCCTCTATCTCTTGGAAAAATTCTCTGATAAAAGTCCAGACGGTCGCTGCTTTTTCCCCTCTTGAAAGGACTCAAGTCCTCCCTTTGTTATGTTGCCAACTACACGATGAGCCTGACAGGCAAGTACCCAATACATAAAACTTTCTGCCTCCTTTGCCTCCTTGTTGCTCTCCTCACTTTTGTTCACTGTGCTATCTTCTGCCTCGCTTGCTTCTTTCAGGGGACTGTGACAGCCCATCTGCACACAGACTACTTTTCCCCATATTCTGTACACAGCCTGCATAACATTGCTTTCAAAAAATAAAAAAATTAAATCTATCGGTGAGCACATATGTATGTACACATGCATGTTGAAACACTTCCCATATTGACACACCACAATGCAGAATTATCAGCCAAGATCCCAGGCACAAAACACTCATTTCTTTACACTCCTCGAGCCAGAGAAGCCATGAAATTTGGTGGACAGAGACCACAGGTCTCAGCCAGTCTCCTCTTACCTGGGATCATGGCATTCACAGACTGGAGCTGGATCACGGTTGCTAAGAGGTAAATAATTAAAGAACTCTCGGAGATTAAGTAAAGCATCTATATCGTTCTCAAAGGCTCTGTGCGCAACTCCTGGAAAGAAACAGTTAAGCAGTTATTGAAATTATTTTGCAAAGTTTCATTTTCAAGTATGTAACAGTAAAGATACAAAGAAGTAACAGCAAGAATTTTTAAACCCGAGCTATTAACAATCAGGAGTTTTAAGCCACCAAATTTGACCAGCTAAAAACATCCTGAAAACGTGTGGCTGTATCAGACTTCCTCCTTAACGGGTCTGGATTGTTGATCTCATATTTAAAATAACGTAAATTGGTTTATCAGCTGTCACAGACCTAGCTGGATCCCAGCCTTCTGGAATTCAATCCCAGTTACTGTGCTGCACTCAAGCTTTGGACTGCAAGTTCTTTTATAAATGCTGGATCTGAGCAGTGTCTATGTGTGTGGTATTGGTTCATCACCAGTTCAGTTCAGATAGAATTTGAGATCCCACAGTCATTTTGAGCCTCAAGAAGATTCATGAGTCACCAAGTTTTCCCAGAGGGGAAAAGAAAAAAGCACTTCATCTCACATTGCCACTCAGTTTATAGTTAAGAAGTTCAATCAATCATGTTAGTAAGCAAACAAGGGATTGTTAAGAATCTTTCAACCCATGCAAATTTCGGGACAACAAACAGACAAACCCACACCACCCCAAGCCTGCTTTGGTGAGCCCTGCCCTCCGACAACTTTCCCACTTCTAGAATCTTTTGTGGATTTGCCACTTTCTCTTCCAAATCCCAGAACTCTCCCACACTCCCACTGTTCCTATTTTGTTTTCCATTACTAAAAAGGACCAACAAGAGAGCCCTATACAGAGTAAGATCCTGTGCTTAAGTAGAGTTTTATCACTTAGACTCAAGTGACACCCACAAGTACAAAAATCTGCATTAGACAATCAGCTGTTTAGCTAGAACAACTATGTCATTTACTTTGAAGAATGATTAGTATGTTAAGTAAACTACCCAGCTCTCACCGGATACAGCAGTGTGCGTCTTCGCACCCCCAAGCTGCTCTTGGGTGACATCTTCATTGGTAACAGACTTAACTACATCCGGGCCAGTGATGAATAGATAGGATGTATCCTGGGGGGAGGGAAAAAAGCAAAAAACACACAGTAAATGCTAGACCCAAGCTGCAAAAGCACCTAAGGAAAAGCCAGAGTCTCTAGAAACTTTCCCCAAAATAAGAACACAGGGACAAATTTATTAAAAATCCTTAAAAATCCTGCATTATATTAAAAATCCACCAAAAATGCAATTATCCACAAGTTATTTGGGAAAGTTTTTCTTGACTTTTCATGAAAAATAAGCTTAATCCAAAGCAGGAGACCATCTCAAAAAACCCCCTTCATGTGGGGTCAGTTTGTGTCTGAGCGATGTTACCAGCAGAAAGTCAGGACATACTCCACCCTTACCTTCACCATGAATGTGAAATCAGTTAAAGCAGGCGAATACACAGCTCCACCAGCACAAGGACCCATAATGAGGGAGATCTGTGGAACCACTCCAGAACACAGAACATTTCTCTGCAATACAACAGACAGACATCTAGTTTTACCAAAAAAGTGCATCTTTAAGTCTATGCACAGATTCTGCAAGAATGCACAATCATGAATAGGAGAGGACAGCTTGCTTTATTTACCGGGAGACAAATATCTGGACAGAATGTCTTGATGCAAATAGAACCAAAATAATTTTGTTGCTACTGTTTTGCTTCTGCTCCCATACGTTTGATTTCATATACCATGCAATGACTGCAAAGGACGATGGGATGTGCCACCTCAACAGATCCTGCAGGGGCAAAAACGTCACTGAGCCTGGAGTGGTGAGAAGTGTACATACCTGAAATTTGAACATATAGGTACGCTATCGCTCAGAGGCAGAAGTAAGCTTTACTAACCAGCTGTGGCAGAGATTCTTTTAAAATCAGATTCCTGCACTGGTTTGACTTTTACACAATGGTGAATTACTGCTGTTCACCAATATGGATGGCATGTTGTCCAAAAAAAATGTTTACATTGCTCATTGCTCAACTGGATTACACTTGACTTCTGTAACTGTTCAACTGCATCATCCCAGATCACACTAATCCAAAAGACTGTTAGCATCTAACTTGTCATCCCACCTGCTCGCATTCCTACTCAAAGCACAATCATGTGCACTTACTTTAAAACTGTGTGTTTTGGCAGGCATATAAAAGAATGTCATTTCAGTGGGGGGGGGGGTGGAGATCAGTAGTGTGTCTAGAGGAAAAATTCTTGCATTAGCCACAAAAATATTGTAGAAATACAAAACTTTCACCAGTCCAATCTCTACTGGATATCCCCAGAAGGTAAGGGTAACAGGCTGCACTGTACTGCATACTGTTCTTTGAACAGAAACCTCCGATTTGCATAATCTTTTTTTTTTTTTCTCCTCAAACTTTCCCCCCCCCTACTGACCTACCATCTTGACAGAACAGGCACTTGGTGATTCTGATCCAAGTTTCTCAAGTCTTCTTCAAGTGCATAGTATTTGATTTACTTTAAGTCCCTCTTTCTGCAGTGGAAATCTTTCACCTTTTATCAGCCCTATTGCAAACAAATCTGCTGTGTGAAATTCTTAACATGTCTGTATTTCAGAGACACGGGGACAGCTGGTGGTAGATCACAACCATCAGTCACCTAACAAAACACCCTCTGAACTACAGCATACCCACCTGTCTCAGACAAATGGATAAACACTTGAGAGAAATTACATCCCAACACAGGCAATCTATACATTAGTGTGAATCAGAAAGTTAATTGAAAGAAAACCCTAAAACAACTGTTTAAGTAAATTGCCTATTCTTTCATTCTTATGACAAAGCTCACTATATAGAGCAACTCCTACAGAGCTTTTCATTGGATCACAGTGTTTTACAAGGCTCAGCCTTACCCTTGTTTAACAGATGGGCAAAGGGAACTAAGAGGTACAGTAATTTGCCCAAAGCCAAGAAGGGAACCAAGAGGACAGCCCAGGTCTCACAAGCCCTCATATATGCTGCTTTATCCACCAGGTAACACTGGCTGAAAGAGGATGATGATAACCTTAAAGTTTACTTACAAACACTGACTTAAGTAAAGAAAGACTTTGTCCATCTTTGTGGATGGCAAGCTTCCTGGTCATCCAGCAGCCTACTTACCAAAAATATATCTGCATAGCCAGCCAAAGACTCCACTCCCTCCTGGATACGGGCTCCTCCAGAGTCATTCAGCCCAATCACGGGTGCTCCAACCATGGCAGCTTGATCCATGACCTGGTGATGAATACAAACTCCTTATTATTGACCTAGCTAAGCTAAAATCCCAAAGCAACCAACCCCCACAATGTACATCCCCTAGAAAAAAATCTGTACATGCTAGAATTTGAACTGCCTACATAGTGCTCAGCTTCTCCTTTATTTGTATTAACTACCACAGTCACTAGCTGCTTACTGGGGTATCACGTTTTGACTCATTCAGACTGAAGGCTAACAGATACACATTTAATCCCTCTCATGACCTTTAATATTTATCTGCCTTACTAGCCGTGCATCTCCATACTCACACTGCGTTATCCAAACCCTGGGCTGACACAATCACAGGAGTTCGGACCAGAGAGTTCCAATCTCTCTCTGTTCATAAGAGGTCTCAACTGCACCTTAAACATTCCCTCATGTGTCTAATCTGATTTTAAAAGTTTATTGCAGTGGTGATTGTGTAATCTCCCTAAGCAGTATATTCTAATGCTTGATTATCCTTCTTAGAAGTTCTTTGAGAAGACTAAACTAAATCTCTCCTCTGGAAATTCAGAAACATTACTTCTTTCTTGATATATAGTAGACAGGGAGAGCAATTAACTACTACTTTGCCTCTGCCTTCATAAACATTCAAGTAGCTCTAATCTCCCTTCAGTCTTCATATTTCCCTTCATGTTTCTAGACCAAGCACCATCAACTCAGTCACACTGTTCTTTCTACATCCTATTTTCTAGTCCTCTCATCATTTTGGTTACTTGCCTCAAGATCATACGCAATACTCCAGCAGAGGCTTAAGTGGGAGGACTGAATTCCTTACATTCCTTACATAAAATATTCCTGCTTATTAGATCCCAGTAAAATATCTGCCATTTTTGTAACACTACAGCACTGGCATATTACGTTAAGATCTGCTTTAATATTAAGATCGGCTTTAGCTCCTAAATAATTTTCTGTGAAACTACACACTGTCGGTCAATCCCCATTTTGAATTTCAAAGTTACTTTTCCCTGCCTGGTATTAGCCCTTTCAATCATTGTTACAGAATTATATCTTATTTCAGACAATCTCTAATTTATTAAGATTTTTAAAACTTCAGTCCTGTCTTTCAGAGTGCTTGCAGCATCAACCTTTAATTTTATATTGCCTAGAAACACAGTAAGCATACTCAGTCCCACTCAAATCAACAGTATCCCAGCAGTACCAAAATTCCAGCCTGAACATGAATTGGTGATAACTCTCTGTAGAGTTCTAAAGTGGCTTTGTTCCTACTTGCAGTCATTCAATGTAAAACAGGGGTTCTCCATGCTTTGTGCCTGGACGTCCATTTAAAAGATGAAATATCACTCTGGCAGACACACAGAATGTCTTTATCATTTAAATACAATCCCACATTTAAAAAGCATCTGTGTGGATTGCAAACAGAGGCTCTGCGAGCCACGAGTGGTCACTCTCATTTGCTTATGTGAATGCTACACAAGGCATTATCAAATGCCTTATTAAAAATGAGTTGAGTTGACATTTATTGCTTCTTCCTAGAAGGCCTGTCATCCTATCGGGACAGGTTAGTGAAACAATTTCACTGACAGATTTTGCTATTTTCCAGGGCCTTATATATGGAATAATTCTTTATTTCAAGGCTTTTCCAGACACTGAAGATCTTCCTAAAACGCACATCAATATGCACATTCAGACTACTGAAAATGTGTTCATGTATTTGAGACCAGACTTTTTTTGCCATACCAGTATTTGTAGGGAACATTTCAGGATTCATTCTCAAAAGCACTTTTCTTCATCTCATGGACTCAACAATTGTCTTGAAACATGACATCATAGATGCACACATAGGCTTTAAAGTGTTCCCCATGACAAACGGGCACATATTACTCTCAAAAGAGCCACACTGAATCTCTACTGCTTCAGGGAAACCATTACAGGCATTTAATGTGGTCTGAAAGACCACCAGGCTCTTCTGCAAAAGTAACAGGCAATCCGTAGCCCAGACCCGTCTAGCCTGGAGCTTTGCTGCAAGATGGCAAATGTTGCTACCTCTCTGCAACTCCAGGGAAAGAATCCCAAATGGGAAACGATTACCACCAAAGGGGCAAATCTCCAGGCAAGTCCAGCTAAGGGAGAGCAACTTCACTTCCATATTTCATGACATTTTACATCCCTTAAGCCACTGATAAGGTTTGCAGGAGCCAAGACTGTCTCTCTTCGAACAGATTTCTGCTTCCCAGAATTCAGCCCAATCAGAACTAAGAGAAGCGAGACAGATACCACACTACCCAGCCAGTCTTTCTTGAGCTCTCCACTGCCCAGGCTGCAGCTTCAAAGACTCTGAGCCCCAAAGCAACTGATGCCTCCAGAGCCTGCAAACTTTGGAGCCTACCACTGACATTGACGCCAACCAAGAACAGTACTAACTAGGAAGGACTCACATTTTTTTCTAGTTCTGCTACCAGCACTCTTCCTGCTTCTTTAGAAATAAGAGATCAAAAAAACAGTAGAAAGCATCCCAATATACCAGTACCATCCCTCCCCAACACAAAGAGACACTGCAAAGCTCCAATGTGAAAAAGTAGTATCAAGTCTTTCCCAATATCAAGACTTGGTAAAGCCAAGTAGTTATTACCCAGCCCAAAGTCTTCGTGTTTTCTAGTTTTATACCTCCTCACTGCTGAGGAGCCTATGCCAAAAAGTAATTATTTCCATAAGGAGAAAAGGCCTTGCGCACCAAAAACCTTGTTTCTGATTCCATAGCAAGAAAATTCAGGAAGTTTTCATCAGCACACACCACTGAACACTCATGCATGAGAAGTTCTTGTCCTCCCCGCCCCTGGGATTCAAACACCAGCTTTTCCAGTGAGACAAGCAGACAAATAAGCATAAATAGCCACAAGTGCCTGATAACAGAAGCTCTGAGTACCAAGGTGACCTCCAAGTTGTAAAACTGCTTATCTTCAGATTGTTTACTTGTTACATTTGCTTTTTATAAATATTACACACTTTCACATAGCACTGTTTATAGGAAAAAGTTTCTCCTGAGTCATTTCACATTTCTCCAGTAGACAATGGCTAGTTATTTTATATTCGTACTTTGCAAGTCTCTCATCTTTTGTAGCACAGTAGAAAAGGCAACTTAATTTAAACAAACTGTGTATTACTTGGAAAAGCTCTCTTACACTTGAAAAGCTTCCAAAGGGTACCTCTCTGCTCACCTGCGCTTTCACATCTTAACTGACATGAGGAGGTAGGCATTTTCAGGTTGCCATGACGTACGCCAGAGTCCACTAAAGTCAATCACAAATCATTTTCTCCAAAGTCATTAACACAACAGATTGAAAAAAGGACGCTGACAATTTTTTGTTTTATTTTCTCCTGTGAAATATTACCTTGCAGATCTTCTGGGCATGAGCTCCAGATAAACTTCCTCCAAATACAGTAAAATCCTGGAAGGAAAACAAATTTTCCGATTAGGGAAAGAATCTTTTCAGTAAAATGTTGTAAAACATTGCAAGTAAATAGTATAATCCTACAATGCTCTGTATTTGGTATGCTGCTCCAAAACAACCTGACTCCCTTAGTGCAGCGTGCAGATCAATCCTGTTCAATCCAAGTCTCCTTTACAAGGAAAAAGATCTTTTATATGCATTTGCCAGTGGATTCCATGTTAAAAACACAAACTTACTATGTCTCATTTGCTTTTTCCCCCCCTTCACAGAAACATTCTCTCCTTCTACAAATGTATGTTCCTCTTTCACGGACATTATCAATACTGGAGTAGTCCAGAGAAGTTTCACCTGTGAGGAGGGTCCCACTGCGAGGGGCAGCAGTAGTAAGATATGCCTGCAAACAGGCAGAAATAAAAAACTGAAAATATGCCATCGTTCTATATTCATGAGTTATGCTCCAAGAGTTGACTATTTTTTTTATGGGTGCTGTAGGGACTATGTCAGGCAAAACTGACTATTGGTGCTACCCCTAAGCCTGAGCAGTAACATCTTTAACAAGCAACATGAGGCCCTGGGACTGATCCCGAAGAAAAAGGGGATATTGACACCTACTGGCACCAGTAAAGCCCAGAGTCAACTGCTGGTGAGTTTCTCTGATGCATTCCCACCGAGTCTTACTCTCAAAGAAGCCCTAAAAACTGCATGGACAGAGAACAGCATGACTATGACTAGCAGTTGAACCAAAAAGGAAGGAACATGTCAGGTGGCAGCTTGATTTGGAGGGGAAAAAGGTCTTTAAATATAAATACAAAAAAAAGAAAGGCGTATGATGAAGGGGCACTTTTAAATTCTTTTAATATAAAAACCACCCTCGACTTGTGTTCTTCTAAAAATTAAGGTCTGTGTTCGGCTCCTATCTTACGTTCAGGCCCACATAACAGTGTCCTTCCTTGGAAGGACTACATATCCAAGACAAAAAAGGCAAGGTGTACGACTTGCTCCAAGGTCACACACCAACAATCATTTTGGCCGTGATAGCAAATTGAACAAAGGCTACTTTGTGGCCCAAAACAGAGAAGCAGTTACCAATGATCTGAAAGAAAACCCTTCTTTCACACTGTTAAGACTAACCAAGATAAATCTCTGCGTATGGTGTTTTCTCTAAAATATTTTTATTTTAATTAAAAAAAGTATATTTTAACATAAAAAGTATGTTTTATCTATCTAATTATATGCTATCCATCACAATCCCTTCAACTAATCAGAGTGTTCAAACCTAAGAAACAATTCAAGGTTGCTCAAGTGCCCTCTGTCATGAATTCCACTCACTGCAATTCTAGTTGACATCTCCAGCAAACAGCCCCCATTCTGCAGCCTGAAACCCAGAAGATGGTTCTCAGAACTCACAAAGCCCTCCACTGACACTCGCGGGTCTCCACACGCCCGCAGGAGCTCATCCACACACATTCAACTGCAGGAATAGAATCAAAGCTTGCAATTGCCTTAAGCACACAGTGCTCAGTGACTTCTCCATTAATACCCTTCTTGGTTATCAAAAAGGGTGGTTTTGGGGGACTCCTCCAGTCTCTCAGCATATCAATATCCAACGATATTACGCTGAAGTAATAGCAGTTTGTTTTTTCAGAACATTCCCACTGGCTCTGCATTCTTCACTCTTTTCACCTCGCCCTTGTCACAACTACATCTATCGCCCAACAAAGTTTTTAGAAATGCTTTTTTGCTTCTTCTTGTCTGAAGGTGCCCTGCTTCCCCCCATAGGACGTTATGTCTCTCTTATGCTTATTGGCAGAAGGTAAACAGGTACGTTACTACATGGTCACACTAAACTATTGTGAATTTATTTCAAAGGATAAGTTCATGCTATTTAAAAAACAACAAGCAAAACCATACCTGACTGAAAACATAAGCCAGTCTCCCATTAATCCGTCCACGGCCAGTCACCACACTGTCTCCAGGATACTGCATTAAAAAAACAAATAAATTCATTAAAAAAAAAAAAAATCAAAGCAGCAATGACGTCCACTAAAAAGCCCACAAACTTATACTGAGTACTAAGTCAAAGCAAAGACTGATTCTCTGTGAAGACTGGTCTTTCATGTTTGCAGTGGGGGCTCCACAAAGATTTCCCCCAGCCCTGGAACGGAAAACCAGAGGTAATACCACATATTAGTTGTGCAATAGTGTAAAGATTAGTGAATGTTGCAGTTTTCCCTCAAATTTCAGCACATATGCAGTTAAGGTAAATCATGACCTTGGAGACAGGATGTACCTTTTATTAAGACAAGCTGATGTTTTTGAAAGAATGGACACAGCATACAAACCTTTCTTGAGGTGCTGATACAGGGAAAAAAACAACCCTGGCAAGGTCAAAAAAATATAATTACAGCCACCCCAAATACTTCAACTTGACCTGTCCCATTTTTCACTCTGTAAATAAGGGAAGAAGAAACAGCTGGAAGAGGAAATGGAGCCTGTGAATCTTAAACTCTGCTTATCTATGTCGAAAGACTTCTAAATATCTCCTTTACTAAAAGTGAAACAAGACAACAGTAGAAAAGGAACTCTACTGGGCTGTCATAAAGAAATTCCAGGCATTTACATGGTATTTGCTGTTTGGTGGGGGGTGGGGGGAAAGAGTATATTGTGCAAGGCCCACTCTAAGGGCCATTTACGCTCAAGGTGATCTGTTCTCAGGAAGGTCATACCAGCCTGGGGACTTCTCTCAGGCTGCAGAGACAGCACTGCTACCAACTCTTGGTTCTTGGCACACAGAACAGCAGGAAACACACCTGTAGTTCCAGCCACTGTCTCATGCAGATGACTCCTAAAAGCCCAAGCAGCCTGTAGAGTGGCCTGGATATGAGTACAAGTCTCACCCTACCTTCAGAAAGTTCCAGGAACTCAGAGAAATTCAATGCTAAACTAATATTCCAGCTCACTGGCCACAGTTAGGTCATCTGTTGTGAAACTGTGCTCTGTAAACACAATCTGCAGCTCACTGAAAAGTGAATTCTGAAGGACAAGGAAAAAATTAACCCTCTTGTCACTCTCAGGACTTCGCTGCTCCTCCTATCTTCAGAAACAGCAATTTGTTATCAGCACTGTGGGATGCAGCATCAAGGAGTATGATAAGAGGCAACATAGCAGTTGTTTCAGTTTGCTAGGGAACAGAGTAAACAATTACTTAGAGAAGAAAAGATGTTTGCC
This sequence comes from Gymnogyps californianus, assembly GCF_018139145.2. Lineage (NCBI taxonomy): Eukaryota > Metazoa > Chordata > Aves > Accipitriformes > Cathartidae > Gymnogyps > Gymnogyps californianus. The sequence continues at coordinate 2,582,751 of NC_059480.1, read as the reverse complement.
TCTACACTCATTGAGAGGGGAGAAGGTCCCGCATGACGCCCTTCCCAGCATCAAGTCCCATCAGCCTCCTGGCTACTAAAACGAAAACAAATCCTTCACCTTTGCCGGTTCCCAATGCCCCAGCCGCTCATGGTGGAAGCCTGCTGATCTCCCTCACCCATAGGATGCAGCCCTGCAACTTGAAGAACTGATGAACTGGTTTAATAACCGCATAAAGAGAAGCTGTAGTCACTGTATGCAGCATGGAGCAGTGGCAGATACGAAGCAGCTTCGCACCACACCCCAAACCAGAATACTCCACAGGAAATGGGACCTTTTGCTACAGAAGATTCACATTGAACAGGCACATCCGCACTAGCCACCTACACATCCCAGCATGTTCGCTGGTCCTTTCTGTATTAAATCACAACAAAATACTTTTCCCATGTAGTAATTTATCAGGCATCAATGTTATGGTGAGAGACTTTGGGGAGCCATAGATTTTCCCTTTATGTGATAAACCTCATGTACCATGTTGGTTTAGGATACATGGCCATATATCTGAAAACTGCATGAGCAAGCAGATTGCAACTTGCTAACAGACCGGTATGAATGCTTGAATTTCCAAACATATCAGATTTTAAGGCCCTAAAGGATTTTATGACTCTATAGTTTGGCAGGCATAAATATGGATCCAAGTTATTTCATCCTATAACTCTAATGTTACCGGTAGAGAGGCAGAACTATCTATCCGTATTTGTTCTTCATATCTGACTTGACTGACAAAGTTGTAACTACAAAGCTCTGCAGCCTCCTCTGTTATTTAAAATACAAATCTAAGACAGTATCCGCGGAGGTATTTGAACCAAACAGGTGACCTTATAAAAAAGGTATCAAATTTAGACAATGGAAAAGTAAACCATGTTAGCTGTAAAATGGAAACTGAGAGTAATAAAAGGAAATTCACAAAACAAACAAACAAACAACAACAAAAAAAATTACATGTGAACAGAAGAGCCTATTTTCATCCAGCTGGCTGGCTAAACAGCAGAGGACAAAGAAACAAGACTTATATGAAATAAAACTACCTTATTCTTACTAGAGTCCATCCCAAAGTCAGAACATCTGTGTTCCACAAACATGTCATATTCATCAAAACTGTCGGGGTCCAACAGCAGAAGAATTCGTTCTCTTGCTGTCAGCTTTCCCTGAAACGGAGAAAACAACAATTAATATAGCCATCAGGTGGTTCTGGCTCTGTTTACTGACCACCAGTGGATGTAGTTTAATCAAACATAGCCTCACTTGATCTGCTACATTTGGACCATTAAGCAACTGCATGCCCCCAAAGCTGGAAATAGCCTATATAGCGATCATCCTCCTTAAAAACAAATATAATGCAAGCCAGACTTTGAAAAGAAGGCTGACTATTGGAGCAGCACTACCACAAGATAAAGGAAACAATCTCAGAGTCTTTTCAACAAGATATAATAGCATCGCAGCTATTTTTGCCTAGACATTTGAATGCTGCTATTAAGGCTTTGTTCTATTCTTAAACATGGAATCCTTCCACAGCTAAACCAGTCCTTACCAACAGTTCAAGGCTCAATTCACCACGCTCAATATTTTGCTGCAGCAAATGAGAAGAAAAAGGAAATAGAACAGCCTGCAGGAATTTTCTGACAAAATCCCTTTTGTTCTTTTTTCTGTTGGACACTGGTATGGGCAAAAGTAGAGTAATGGCCAAGAACATAATCAGTTGACCAGATACGCATGTCCCTGGCCCAGTACTAATGATGCCATGCAGTAATAAATGATTGCAAAGTTCTTTTTATCTTAACCTTCCAAACAAACTTGTTATTTCCAACCCAGGTAAGCATCTGCCTACAAAGGTCAGGGCAACTGGGTTGTCTTCTTTAGGGGATGGTGTGACCCTACCTCAACATGATGTGAAAACACAGCTCAACTTCTCTACAAAACTTCTGACCAGTAGGTCAAAAAGTTCATGAAAATCAACAAATGCAGGAAACACTAATGTAAGCCATAGATTTAATTTATATAAAACATAAGATGTTTGAGGCCCCTAGACATGCAGAAATGCTTGCATACTGGTATGTCAGTATCCTAGATGTAACTCAGTGAGCCTGTAACTCCTTTCACATGTTGTATAACTGCGGAGGGAAACAGCTGATGGGCAAACTGATCATTCATGTAGTCTTCACATGAATGGCTATTACTATCTCCTTGATGCCTACAAGCCATTGTGGTACCACTAGGTCCTTGCTCTAAACAGAAAACACACCCCAGCAAGAAACAATAAACAGAAACAGGAAAACTGTGTTGCCACCCCCCTCAGCATTGCCTAAATTCTGAACAATAGAGACAAGAGACTAAAAACCCAGCTGCTGCCATCCTTCCCATCTGTCTTTTCCTCTGCCTTATTTTACCCTCTTTGCTCTCGTCTCTTAGAAGATCAACTTTGATTGGCAACAGCAGTGTAAGAGATGAAGCGGCGCTGGATGGTATGTCTCTAAGCCCAGTGAAGTGTTAAGCAACCTAAAACTTACCATCACGATAGGCAAAAGTTGCAACTTTTGTCTATGCCAGCCCTCAAACGCACACATCATAGCCAACCTTGGTGACAAAGCTGATGTAAATTAATCATTCTTTTTTCTGCCTGGAGCAAGAGGTAACGCAGTCTTTAATGCCACTTCAGTAAAGCTCCCCCGCAAAAGGGCCTCTGCAACTGAAACGTGAGGGCGCCCCGGGTTTCCCGCACTCCGACCGCGGGAGGCCGTCTGAGCCGTGCCTGCGGCGCGGCACCGCTCCCTGCCCGCCCTGGAGACAGCGGGTCCCGGGCCGGAGCCTGGGGGCCGCCGTGCCTATCCCTCCCCTCCCCGCCGTGCCTGTCGCGAAGCGGAAGCGCCCCGTTACGGAGCCCGGCGGCGACGGGACGGCCGGGCCGGGGCCCCGCCGTGGGGGCAGCGGGGAAGGGGCTCTTCTCCCCGCCGCCCGCGGCTCACCCGCTTGTGCTGCGCGTCGATGCGGCCCTGGCCGCCGCCGAGCAGGGCGGCGCGGCGCTTCTCCTCGATGCGCTCGGGCACGGAGGCCGGGCGGCCCCCCGAGGCGGCCCGGCACAGCGGCGCCCCCGCCGCCCGCCGCAGCACGCGCAGCGCCGCCATGTCGCGAGCCAGCCTTCGGCAGCGGCGGCAACGGCGCCTGCGCGCGGCGGCGGCGGCCCTGGCCCGGAGCGAGGCGGCGCTCAGCCCCCGGCCTCGCTCCCCGCCGCCGCTCGGTTTCGGGGAGGCGGCGGCAGGGGCTCACACGGATGGCAGGCCTCCGGGGCGGCCCAGCCTGCTGGCGGCTCGGGGGTCCCGGTAAACACGCTCCCCTCCTGGCCGGGGGGGGCCGAGAAGGGGGAGCAGCCGGCAGCCGGCTGGGCGCTGCCATCTTCGGGTTGCCTCGGCACCTGCCTCGTCCTCGGGCCCCGCGCACAAACAGGCAGCTGCCTGTCACGCAGCCCGGGATTCCCTCAGCCCAACTGTGAATTGCTTTTGTCTTTGCGCAGGGAAGCTCTCCGACAGACCAGCGTGAAAATGCATCAGCTCTTCCCCATCAGCATTTCCTGTTTTGTGGAGATACTGCTGTGGCTGTGGAAAAGCCACTGGGACTTTGGAAAAACTTGCATTTCAGAAGTGGAGACGGCAAGCAAAAGGGTTTAACTCTCCAGATTAGCTGCCCTCTCTTTCTTCTGAGTGCTAGGCAGTACTTGTTATGAAAACACTGTCCTTGTGATATACAGGCACCGATTCCCTGCCTCCTTGTATTAACAGGCAATCTGGCTCTTGTCACAGTACACTTTCATAAGGATGAAGAAAATAAACACCGCATAAAAAGGGAGTGGATTAGGGTGTTGGGGAATACACATTGCACAGACCAAGCGACCTAGCTGCAGTGTATCCGCGATCCAGAGACCTGATGTCATCAGTTCCCAGGCAGTTCTCTGGTTTGCAAACGCAGCCATCTGTATACCAGATAATTTGTTACCCCTGTGGCCCACCTCACATGCTGACCACCAAGAAATAACCACTCAGTTGAAAAGAACTGAAATAGTGCTAAGTGAATAATGCCTTACATGTCCATATACTATGCACGAAAAAGGACACAAGCATGGCCCTGTAGATATCACAAGGGTAAGTCAGAAGAAGGATCTCCAAGAATGAAAATTCTTGGATTACATAGCATATACAAGCTGTCGTATAATATTTCATTTTGGAGGGGCTCTCAGTCTCCAGTCCAGCCTCCTACTCAGGAGAGAGTCAACGCTGAATTCATACCAGTTTTCTCAGAGCTCTGTCAGTTGGATCTTAAAAGTCTGCAAGGACAGAGACTGGCACACCTTTCCCAGTCCCTGTTTCAGTGATTGACTGGCCTCATGAGGAAACTAATTCCCCTCCTCCCCTTCTAATAAGTAGCAACCTGCTCTGTTTCAGTTTAGGACAACTGCCTCTTGTCCTCTGACTATGCACTTCAATAAAGAGAGGTTAGTGAGGTGACAGAGACAGGCTCTTCAGTACCGGAAAGCAGCTATTAGGGGTGTCCCCAAAGTCTTCTCTTCTCCAGGCTAACAAAGATAAAGGCCAGTCCCTCAGCCTCTCCTCCTGGGGCAAGTGCTCCAGCCCCTCCCCATCATGCTATCCCTCCTTGCCACGATGTTCCAACCTGGATACAACTGTATGGTAAGAAATCCTGTCAAAAACCTTGCCAAAAATCAAGGTAGATGACATCCACTGCTCTTCCATCATCCACAGAACTAGTCATCTCATCACTAGAAGGCACTGAGTTTGGTCACACGTGATTTACACTTGGTTAATCTATGCTGGCTATTCCCAATCACCTTCTCCTTCATGTGCCCAAAAAAAGGCATCCAAGAAGACTTGCTCCACAGTTTTCCTCAGAGACCAAATTGAGGCTGTCTGCCTTACAGTCCCCCAGATCATCCTCCCCGCTCTTTTTGTAGGTGGGTGTAACCCCAGCCTTTCCCCAGTCGTCAGGGATCTCCCCTGATCTCCATGACCTTTCAAAGATGATAGTAGCCTCGCTATGACACCTGCCAGCTCTCTCAGCACACTTGGGTCATCCTGTCTGATCTCCCAGACGGTACGTGTCAAACTTTCTCAGTAACTGCTGACTCAATCATCCTCCACTACTGGTAGCCCCTCTCCTTGAACCTTGCCTGGAGGCACAAAGGCCTGGGGAGATCTTGTCAGTGAAGACCAAGACAAGGAAGGCATTGAGTACCTCAGCCCACACCCTACCTAGCATGAGACCATTTCAGCCCCCAGCCAGAATAACTACAAGATGTTAGCTGCATTCCTGCCTATCTGTGAGATAACTGCTCCTCTGCAGCAGCTAAATAGGCACTTGACACTCCCCAACCAGGCTCAGTCAAAAACCAGGAAGCGTAGGTTCTCCCTGACCACGAAATAGTCCAAGCAGGAGACAGACAACGGGAGATGTTTGAAGCAAAAGCCTCCACTGTCCCTCAGTGGGAAATACTTGAATGCTGCAGGTTGGTTAAGTATCATTCAGGCAGCCTACAATAGCTTCTTCATTAAAAATAAAAGTGAAGAGCAATTGGGCAACTTTAGAAATTAAAATGACCACTATTCAGAACATGGATCACATGCAAAAAAGGTTAGAAATCTGCATTCTGGGAACAGAGATGTTTCAAAAAGACCCCATCCCGGAAGAGAAAGTTGGCATGCCTCAACAGCATGGCAATGGGGGTTACTAGAAGCAAAAAGGCATTTTTCAGATAGTTGAAGTTCTGCCCAATAGAGGAGTATAGGGGAAAACAGAATTGTAAACTGTTGCAGGTTACATGTAAAAAACAGTGAAGAGGCTGCAAAATACTTTTAGGAACAACTTGCTAGAAGTACGAAAACTAGTAACTTCTTTTTCAAATACATGAGGAAAAGGAAGCATGCCAAAGAATCTGGCAATGAGACAAATCAAGATTAAAGGGATTACTCAGAGACTATACAACCATTGCAGAAAAAAAAATTCTTTTTTTTGTTTTGTTTTACATCTGAATTCAGTGCAAAGGAACTTGAGAAGATTTCTGTGCCAAAAAAACCTGTTTTTTATTTGATGAAGGGATACATTGGAGGTTCTGTTTCACCCTGAAGAGTAGAAGATTAAGTTATAGAACAAATCATTAACAATAATACTAACAAGTCTCCAGGACCAAACTGTTTTCACCTCAGTGTTATAAGGTAATTCAGAGATGAACTAGCTTAAATATCAAGTCTCTTGCTAAAAACTCGTATGGCAGGTGGCTATTGCAATGCCAATTTTTAAGGCAGGCATTAAGGGGTTTAAGAAAATTAAAAACCTGTAAGTCCAATATGAATTATGAAGCAAAATGGGGAAAAAACCCCCACCAAACCCCACACCCAACCAAAAACCAGTATTAGCGAACATGTAAATAAATAGGACATACTGGGGAGGAGTTGACACAGGTTTTATACAGAAATTCATGCTGTGCAGATCTAGTGGCTTTATTTAATGAAGTCAAACATACGCAAGGGAGATTCAGTTCATATAATTACTAGGATTTCCAGAGGCCTTTGAGAATGCCCCTTATTAGAAGCTCTTGAAACTAAGTTGTCATTATATTAAAAGGAAGGTCCTGTCATGAATGAACAGTTGTTTAGGAAATAAAGAGTGAAAAGTAAATTTTCACAGTGAAACAATTTTACCAGTAAGTCCCACAGGACTCTTGAGCTGGGACATCTTCTGTTCCTTGAGTTGGGACCTATTCTGTTCATCACAACTGTGAAAAATCTGGAAAAGGAACTTAGTAAGGTGCAATTTTCTGCCGAGACCAAGTGATTTGGTTAACAACAGTTATGATGCTTGACTGAAGAATCACTGAAGGACCTCACAGAGCTCAGAGAGATGAAATTCAAGTAGATGTCAAGTGATGCACTGGGCAAAAACAATCCCAAGAATACAAACATGTTGGACCCTTGAACTGGCTGTTATCAAAAGGAACAAGTTCATAATACCTCTGCAAAAACATCAGCTCAATTTTCAATAGCAGTCAAAAAGCAAACTGAATATTAGTAATGATTACAAAAGAGAACAAAACAGAAAACACATTATGCCACAGAATACCTCTATGGTAAATCTGCATCTCTAATACTGCGTGCAGTTCTGGTCTTCCATCGCACTTTGTGCCCCACTCGTGAAAATGAGATACGCATATATGATTTTCTATATTCTCTAGTGTATATACACATATATATACACCCAGAAAGAGAGAGAGAGACAAGAACAGAGTTGATGGAGGATGTGAAGTGACTTCTATAAAAGAAGCAAATGAATAGTCCTCAGCCTGGAAAAGGGACAGCTGAGGCAGAATGATGGACACCTGCAAAATCAGGAGTGGCATGAAAGGGGTGGCTGGGGATTGATCGCTCACCAGCTATTCCAACACAAGCATTACAGGCTTCAGCTGGAACAGCCAGACGGATGATCTGCTACAAACAAAGAGGTACTTCTCCACACCACGCAGCTGAACTAAGGAACTACTTACCACAGGGTACCCTGTGTGCCAAAAGGGTTTGGAAAGCACCTGGACAAATCAATGGAGGAGAAATCTATCTAAGACTATAAAATGCAAAGGTGTCGCTGCTGTCTTTGGAGGTCCCTGAGACACAAGTTGCTGGAAGCCTATGCTAGGAAAATAACACTATATGCTTACAATATTATTAGTGTTCCCTACATATTTGTCATTGCCTGCTTTTGGAAGCGGCATACTGGACTTAGTTCTGACACAGTCATTCTTACAGTCCTATATTGTTAGAATTGTTAAGTTAGAGATTGTCTCAAAGATCCAACGGAAAGCAAAAATTCTCCAGGCAGTTTCTCAAGAAGCCCCCGCAATGCAATTCAGTGAAAGAGGAGAAAGTATTTTGAGGCCAAATCCAGTTATAAGAGGACTTTAAACCACAAGAAAACAGTCTCCTGCTATTCAGTTTTTCCATGTTCAGTCAAATAGTAATTTGTTTATATTTTTGGTAAACAGAAGTAGTCAATAAAAATCAGTTCCATCATCAATTTGTATTCCTGTAAGAAATAGCCCAAGGTCATCAGTGTTGGTTGATTTGTTAAATCAGAGGGGTAACTCAGGTGTATAAGAGGTAGATTGTTCCCAGAAAAGTATGTACAGTAGCATGCTCACTAAACCCAATTTAAACTGGAATACGTGCAGAGCTGAACCAGTATTTCTACATTAGCAGTTTGGCTCAGAATCAGCTTGAATATTTAGTGCTAATTCCAGATCATCTCTACTTGCTTTGTGCTGTTCCAAACCAAACTGAAGCGTAGTCCTGTTCTGACAAAACTCCTGCACTCCTGGAAGCCCAGGTGATGAACCACCTCACAACTCACACCAGAGATGAGCTGGGGACTCACAAAAATAAGCAGACCTCAGACAAGATACAAAGCCAAAACTGGATTCGTAGATAATAAAGCCAGAAGTGACTGCTGTGATCATGTCAGACATGCTGTACAACATGAGATTGTCTCAGTAAGATACTCTCTGAATTGCATATTTTAATCAACTATCAAATACTGGTATTACATTGTTTTAAAAAAAAAGATAACTTTATATTCTGTGTCTGATATAGTGAAATAATCAGTCTGTACTGGTTTCTCAAAAAAGCCTGTCAGAAGACCTCTGAGTGAAGATAAAGTGTTTGTCAGGGGAGTAACTACGAAGTATCTATTGAAAAAGGCAGTTGTAGTCTTCCAGCTTCAAAACAAGGAAAAGCAGCAAGGGGATTAACAATCTATCTGTCATCAGGCAGAAGATTTCTCATTACAGAACACCAGAAATGCTTTGATCAAAGAAAAGCTGCACAGAGGACATACAGATCTAAGAAGTCACCTTTAGGAAGTCACAGTAATACTTATTTGCCTGGATGGGGAACGAGGCAGTCAAGGAAACAAGTAAGGCCAGTGTTTTCCAGCAGTTTTGCTATCCCACTTAAAACTAAGACCCAAAGGAGAGAGGTCAGAATATCCCTGCTTAAATAATAATAATAAAACAAACCACCAAGCTAAAAAACAATCTATTTTTTGAAAGAGGGGCTCCCTGCGTGAGCTTCTGTAGTACTTCTTAACCTCACAGCTGAGTGGGCAGTTGGGAAGATGACCAAAGAGGAAGGGAACGATGCTCCTGGAAGCAAAATTCAATGGCCAGCTCTTACACAAATGCAGAAGTTGCTCACCCCTCCCCCCCCAACCCATCACAATTTAATAAGCTGTCCAAATTAATTTTGAGCACTTGCTTTGTGATTTGGAAAGAGTCATCATCCTGAGCTGGCTAGCACATATAAGAGCTAGAACAGGAGTAAAGTGGTACTTCATCTGAATTGATAGAGGACCTGAAATTTTCCTGGCATGCACAGAAAACAACAAGAACCGCCAGCCTAAACAAGCAACAGTTGATTTTGGATTTATGGTACTATATCGGGGGGGAAGTCTGTAAGAGCTTTAATTTCTTTGTTTGGCAACACCAGAAAAAAAGAAACAGCTTCAATGAGGAGATGGACTGCTGTGAGCTATCAATACCCTTCTGCTTCTAATGTGCATGTTGGGAATCTGTTTTGTGACACTTTTGAAAGGTAAGGTAAACAGATTTTTTACATTAGCCACAATATAAAGTCTCACACAGTTCATGTAAATACCACTACAAGGAAAAAATAACTGAAAAGGGTACTTTTGTAAATATAAAGTAGATTAACATAGAACATGTGTAGCATCTAGTAAAAGCTCTCAGGTCCACTTCTGGAAAAAAGGAGGAATTGATCCCATCTGACAGAACTTCAGAGTTGCACAGATGTACCCCATGACTTCTGCTTATACCTACACAATTTAATAACAACAGGAGGAACTTGATTACCGAAGATCTAATATGATATGCAAAATGCATGACCGTACTTGATGCTGATTCAAATAGAACAATTATTAGGCCAGGCATGCTCGCACAGCTGGAGAAAAGCTATTGCAGCTACACCCACTAGCCTGTTTCAAATTGGTGAAGTGCTGGGAGAACTAAAGGAGAAAGCTGTGCTGAATAATAAATGCTGGGGAACATGTCCTACAAATTCAGCCTATGAAAATTCCCTTTAAACATATCACCCAAATGAAGTAAGTGAATTGTGGGTGACTGGCTTGTAGAGAACAATAAGCAAAACCCATAACAATAGTGACTTAGTGGGTGGTTTTTGTACTGAGATCCCAGGGACCTTAAAATTGTTGGGGAATTTTCATTCTCAAGTCCTTGCGAATCTAAAACAGAAATAGTTTCTTGTTTATTTGCTGGGTGTTTCTGAAAAGCAGTAGATAGTTTAAAAAAACGAACCAACCAAACAAAAAACCCCACACAGTTGCAAAGAACTGGTGGACCTAACAAACATTGTTATAAAACTGTTTGTACAGCATTGTATTTTTCAGTGTTCAACAACAGTATAAGAAACTTGCTGGCTTAGAACAGGGAATGCCTCTGCACCAGTAAAGATACAAATTGTACTGCATTACTCCAGGTCTCAAGCTTGATAATGTAGATGCCTTTTTTCCCCCCAAAAGGCTACTTGCAAAACCAGACCCAAATAAAAAAAGCAGGAATTGGCTTCTTCATATGTGAATGTGTACTTGAATTAAAGGGCCATCGCAGCTACTCCTATAATCTGTAAAAATAGGATGTCCCTAGACATGGCACTGTAGGCATGAACTTCTCAAATCAAAGAGAACAATTCTCAGAGAGAGATCCTCATACAAGATTAGTAAGCAACTGGAATACCTTTTAGAAAACATGGCCACTCTGGAATAACATATGAGAATACTTTTGAACAGAGAGGGAAAAAATTGTTATAGTGGAAAAGTCTACAGTTCATTCATGAATATAAAATGAGGCAAAACCAATGGACTGGGGGGTGCCAGTATGCTGTGTTTTACCAGGATTCTGAAGCCATGTCACGGTTGGACCCCGCCTTGGACATTTGGAGGTTACAAAACTAAAAGGACAATCCTATGAGACAAAAATGCAGGGAGAATTAAAAATAAAAAAGGCACAGACAAGGTAATGGATGCAGCTTGTATTGCAGGCAAGGTCCCTGCAGCTGTGTCTCGTTGGGATGGTAACAAGGGTGAGCAGGTAGCCATGGATGACTTAACAGGAAGGCCCACAGGCTTTGCAGGGTAATGCTAACAATCTTCAGTTCCTTCTGATTGCTTTTTAGCAAGATTCAGTCTTTGTCCTTCTTAGAAGCTGGGGGGACATTTGTTGTTCCTTTCTTCTGTAGTTACTGTGATTTCATATTTATTAGTGTTTGATTTGTTTTGTTAATTCATTAATAACATCAGCCCAGAAAACACAAGCATCTCTGACTATGTTAGAACTGTTACAATCACTCCAGTCTTATCCTGCCTCTCTTTTCATGATATTCAAAATGTAATGACACAGAAGGAAACATACGTCAAGTCAAACAAGCAAGCAATTGGAAGGAAGTTTGCCATTGGCATTTGTCTTCTATTTGTCTGAGGGAAAAAAACCAAACAAACCCCATAACAAAACAACAAAAACCCACTAGTTTCTTCATGTCCAGGCTTTCTGAGGCAGTATATGTGGTGACCAGTATTTTTTTTTCTTCTCAGCTGATAACTTTCCCTTAAAGATGCAGCACTGTAGGAATTACACACTTTAGGATGCACCACTTCCACAACAGAAGGATCTCTTGACACAGAGAGCTCCTTCATCACCTCACGTTCCAGATAATACATTTACAAAGAACCATCCATTGAGATCTAAATGGTTATTCTGTTCAAGCACTGTAGTAAAGATTCAAAAACTTAAAACTATCACCCAGGGACTTAGGACATTAGTGCAGATATTTGTGTTTGGCAGAGTTCATAGGCTGTATTCTAACCTAATCTAAATGAAATGTCTAGTTCTTCTCAAATGCAGCCATGGGCAGAATGTTGATAGGAACTGGAAAATGAAATAACATCCCTATTCTACCCTTATTCAGATTCATTTTCCACTGAAAAGAGAAGGGGATGTAAATCAAAATATTAGAACGCAAGCTCAGACTGTAAGTGACCGAGTTGATCCATGACCACAATCATCTGAGGGTCAGACAGACAGACAACTCTCCTGAAGGACAGGAATAGGTCTGCGATTGCAGACTTAACTTACATGTAGTCTGTAACCTCCAGAGTGAAGAGAGGGAACTTGTTTGCTGTCCAGCACCAAGGAATTTGGTATGTTGAAACAGCACCAGGTTTGAAATGTTGAACTGATTTTCAGGCACAAGGAAAACACCTAAAAACCTTTTTGCCCTTTTTTTTCTTTAAAGTACTATTCACATTAAGTTTCTTAAATAAATGTCCCCAAATGTCTTTTGTACTCTCCCCTCCCCCTTGTAGATCTCTGGAAATACTAGATGTTCTTCACCAATTTGAAGGAGAGTCTTTGCTTCCTACACAAGTCTCTTAAAGTGGTCTCCCAAGACAGACGGGTTCGGGGAGGTGAAAGACAAGGCATGGAAGTAGAAATAAAACCACAGCAGTTGGACATGTGAGAGGAATTTCACATTAAGCCCTTCTTTCTGCCACTCTCCCAGCAGAGGAGAGGGGACGGCTACTGAAGGTTACTTCCACTGGCATATGAAATAGTTTATTGAGTGTTTCAGGGCTTGTTCAATATTAAGCACATACCACTGGCCAGAGAGGTAGATGAGCAGTGAGAACACTTGTGCCACAAGGCTTTTAGTATCAGGGAGCAGCAAAAGTGGCTACTGCAGAGGGGAAGGTGAGCCAGGAAGGTGACAGCAAGGCAGGCAGGGGCAGTATTGTCACCAACAAGAAACACAGTCCCACAGTACCTGAACAAGAAGAGCAGAGCAGGTCCAGCAGCAGTAACAAGGGTGAGCCCAGTGATCGCCAGACATCCACAGCAATGAGGCAGGTCCACAGCCAAAGCAGGAAGTCAGAGTATAGTTCTGGAAAGGGCAAGGTCTTCTGCTTAAAGGCGGCTCCTAAGGCAAAGCAGAGAGGGCCCAGATGAAACTTCTCACAGCTTGGCTATTTGTCAGCAGCCTGATCCAAGGTCACACAGCTGCACCACATCAGAGCTGGCCTGATGCACAGGCAGGCGGCCAAACCCCTGAGGGCAGGGGGAAGAGGTTGCAGAGCCTGTTAGTGCACTCAAGACCCTAATATTTAGTCTTACCACTCTATTTGTCCTAGTGATGACAAACAGCTGAGGACCTAACCCAATCTGTTTGGCTAGTGGGCCTCATTCTCCAGAATAGTGATGCTGATAGATTAGAAGAAACAATCAACAGAGGTAGGAAAAATTCTGTCTGCTTCTTGGACTGCACTATTAGAAATGTGGACCCTCAACTCAAGGGTCTGACTAGAAGAAAAGTCAAATTCAGCAGATCAGCCAGCAATAGTGGGGAAAAAAGCACTATGGGCTTCCTCTGGCCAAAAGGGTATAACCAAGTCAGTCTTGCTACTCTTGCAATTTCATATTCAATTATTCAATTATTACCATAATTTTCAAGAGTAAGATTTACTTGCAGTTCTAGAGAGTTTATATTATCTGTCCTGCTAGGATTGCAGTTGTTCTTAGATGGAATCCAAACCTACTTCTTTAGCTCTATTAAGGAATGTAAGAATAGAGCAAGTTAATGCTGTGGATGGGGATATTGAGGTTTGGTCCTGGAACGCTACTGATGGCAACTGCTGAATCCAGCTCACGCACGATACCCCAAAGGAGTACATCCCAGAAATTAGACAAGACTGGTAAAACTCTTTGGATGTTGGGTGTCAAGTTCCTTGCATAACAGCCAGAGCAGCGTGAGATATGGTTGGGAGGGGTTGAGATGAGAGTGTTCAGGACACTCTGTGTTTGGAGTTTGGCAGAGGATGTGATACAGGGAGGTGTATATGAGCATGTGTACTTGGTGGGAAATTGCTTGAATGTTATTTCAGTTTGTTGGCTTGGTTCAGCACATAAGGTGTTTCTGGCAGTAAGCTGAACAAGGAATTGGGCATTTTACAGGCAATATCCACGTAGGCTGAGAGTGAGAATGAAGATGCTGTGCCGTGAAATGAAGTCATGTTAGGGATTGAACGTGTGCAAGGAGTTGTGGTCCAGAGATGGCATATTGAGTGTTTGCTGGGAGGTCAAAAGGGAGGTGGGAGTGTTGTATGTTAATACGCGAGATGCACTGAGTGAGCAAACAGGGGCTGTACGTGGGCTGTGCGAAAATGGTGTCAGGTGGGGAATGAGCTGGACAGCTTGATGAGGACCTAAATGTGCTAAATGTGTATTTGGAGTCAAGACCCAAATTCCTGTATTTTGTATGCACACTCATTTTGAGTTGGGCTGGAAAGCTGGGGGAATTCATGAAGAGAACAAGGAACAGAAAGATACAGGTGGAACTCCTTGATTAGTTTAACATGGGCAACTCTCGGTGAACACAGAGAGGGACAAGTGGGAAAAAGGAGAGATTCTATCGGAGTCCCCCAAAACGCCAAACACAGAAGCAGGCAGAGGGCTGCCTTGATGGCACTGGCAGTGTTGCAACACAGGACCTGGAGGTGCGTGGAATGGCCTCAGTTAGTGCCTACAGTGGAAATATCAGAAGTTCCCTCCATATGTCCCCAGTGATCTAAAACCTGGTGAAGGTAAAAAATCCCTCCTGTGCCCATATCTTGGTCATACCTGCCCCAAGCCTGTGGATCGACTGCTGGGGTCTCCAGAGCGCTGGTATGGACAGCAAGAACGCTCGTGACAAACTTCCGTCTATGCAGCCGTGTGTGGGCAGCTGTTGGTGTCCACTGGGGCATCCAAAAGCATCTGAGAAGGGTGTGCTCTGCAGCTCCTGTGCCAGATCTTCTAAGAACCTCATAGGCCCTGCAGCTCCCTCACTTTGAAGGCAGACACGCTGGACTTCCTCCATGCGGGCTGGAAGGGGGGCCAGTTGGTACCCCGAAGTCTCAAGCCCAGATGGAAGCCTGAGGTATTTGACAGGCCTGGCTGCAGGTTCCAGGATGGCTTAAGGCAGAGGCGGGGTCCGATTCCTCAGCCTGAGAGGGGAGCGGCGGCGCTCGCCATGACAGGAGCACGAAGCGGTGTCCGTGCCCAGCCGCTCCAGAGGCACGGCCGCCCGTGAAGTGGAGGCCCCGAGCGAGGGGAAAGCCTCAACGCCCCGGGCACGGGGCAGCCAACCCGCCGGAGGGGCCCCGCCGCCAGCAGACCCCGCCCGCCTGGCGCGGGAGCGGCGGAGACGGCGGCGGCCCGCCCTCCGCGGAGCAGGCGCGGCGCTGCCGGCGTGGCGGCCGCGCTGAGGCGAGGCGGCCGTTGAGGCGGCCGTTGCTGAGGCGGCCGTTGCGGCGCGCGCGCGCTCGCCCCCTCGCCCTCTCCCTCAGGCCGGCGCCGCGCCCAGGCCGAGGGCGGCAGGGCAGCCCCGCTTCCCCGCGGCGGCGCGCCCGGGCCCCCGCTAGAGGGCGCTGCGCTCCCCGCCCGCCCCGCGCCGCGGGATGGGCCCCCGCTGCGGGGAGGGAAGCGGCCCGGCCGCGCATGCGCAGTGCTGGGCGCTAGACGGCAGCGGCGATGGCTCCGCAGTGACGGTTGGATCTAACGGTTGCTATTGACATTGCGGCGCGGATCGGGCGGCGGATCCTGCCCCGCGAGCGGCGCCCGCCCCGCGGCCGCGCAGCCAGGAGCCACCGGCCCCGCGGAGGAGGCCGCGGCGGCGCCGCGGTGATGCGGCCGCGCTGAGGCCCAGGTGCATCCGCCTCCCTCCCCCGCCGCCGGATCGGGCAGCGCGGCCCGGCCCGCCGCCGCCCTGAGCTGGCTTCGCGGTTCCTCCCTGCGGCCGCCGCCATGCCGGGCCGCCGCTGAGGCGCGGCCCGCAGCGGCCGAGGAAGCGTCCGCTCGGAGAGGAGCAGGGCCCGGGGGAGGGCGGCCCGGCATGGCCCGCAGCCTGGAGTAGCGCCGCCGCCTCCCTGCGCTGTGTGGCTGCGGGCGGGCCGAGGCCGCTGCTCGGGAGCGAGGCCCCGCTGGAGGCGGAGGAGGAGCCAGCGCGGCCCCTCTGACAGGGCCGCCGGGCCGCCGCGGCCTCCGCGCTGCCGCCGCCGCGCGGCTCCAGGTGGCCCCGGACCAAGGTGACACCCGGCCTGCCCCCGCCCCGGGGCCACCTGCCCCCTCGGCCGGCACGGACTCGGCGCCGCGCTTTCTTCTCACCCCGGAGCCGGCGGCGTGCGAGCGGCTGCGATGAACCCGGTGAATGCCACTGCTCTCTACGTTTCAGCGAGCCGCCTGGTGCTCAACTACGACCCTGGGGATCCCCAGTCCTTTACAGAGATTAACAAGCTCCTGCCCTACTTCAGGCAGTCCCTCTCCTGCTGCGTTTGCGGTGAGGATCTTTCTTTTGTTCCCTGCACAATGAGCCTCCTCCCCGGGCTCTCCGCACGGCGCTGCGGGGCGGCCCTGGGCCGCGCTGCCCGGAGAGCCCGCCTCGGCGCTGCCCCGGCGGGCCGGCTTCGCCCCGGTACGGCCGCCGGAGGGAACGCCGCGGTACGGCTCTTCCCGCCCCGAGAGCCGGGCTCACGCACGGAGGCGGCCCGGGAAACTTTCCTCAGCCTTTCGCCGCGGAACCCCCGCTCCCGGGGAAGCCTCTCGCCGCCGGGGGGGGGGGGGGGAAGGAGGGGGGCGGCGGCGGAGCCCACGTGGGCGGGCCGCGCTTCTCCCGCGGGGGGCGGCGCGGGTGGGGGGGGCCGTGGGTAGCGGCGTGGTTGTTTTGCAAGTTGGGAAAGGTGGAGTGAAAATATTCTTCGGCTTAAACCCGCCACTCCCCCCCCCCCGCCCCCGTGCAAAAAACAACCCGAAGTGGGGGGAAGTCTGCGGGCAATATTGGTCAAAAGATAGAAAGGTGTTAGGGGTCTGCATATTTAATAGCCTGGCAAGCTGTAAAGAAAATAATCTGTTGTTTTTGTTGAGAGAGTGTGTTTTCCCGAAAATGCAACACTTTACTCCGTTCACTTTATTTCATAAAGGGTATGGTAGTTACTAGTGGTTATTGGAATACCCAGATATAGTCGAGTTAATGGCTTTAAAAAAGTGATGACTAAGAGCAAGTGTGGTTAAGAGATACTCAAAACAATATACAGACCATAGAGGCAGGGAAATAAGAAGTTTATACTTTTTTTTCCCTCCTTGAAATGTAAAGAACAAACAAGTAATTCAGATTGAAAGCCAGGAATTTTAAGCACACAGAAACAATATTTGGTTGGGTTTTTTTTTTCTGCATAGCAGATAATTGTCCTATAACAGTAATTACCATAAAAAGCAAATAGGCTGAAAGTCTGCTAGGATTTCCCCACTCCCTCCCCCCAAAAAAGAGCATTCTGCATTTTGTGGGCAAATGCAGGCATCTGGAATTGCAGTATTACAGTCTGGGGAACATTGGGAAGGAATTGTATTCTGCTGTGTTTATGAAGTGGGGGCACGTGTCCGTTCTTGGTAGGAAGCTCTGGAATAAGCTGTCAGCCTTTCTTGAACTTTCCTTTGGAGCATTGGTCAGTGTTGAGAGAGGGAGTCTGAACTGTTAGACCTCTCAGTTGATTAATTTTGTTAATTCTCCTTTTTTTCCTCTGGTACTTTTAAGTCCTGGCCCTGTGTGTGTTTGTGTTTTCCTAACAGAGTGGACTCATGTCCACTATGTTTGCATGTGTTTATCTTTATGAATGTGTGTGGTCACACTAAGATTTAATTGAATTACTGGGGTTTATAAAGTTAAATATTCTATTTATTTACAGGATCAGGATTTCAGCTGTTGAGGCTGCTAAACCAGTGTTGGATGCTTCCTATCCTGTAGCTATTGGCTCCTCCCACTTAAAGTCTTAGAAAATAGAGATCTGTTTGTACTGGGAAAGAGGGAGCCTGTTCCCAGGATCACTGCATCGTCATTTCCTGAAATAATTTGTCTAAGTTTTTTTTTTTTTTTCCTCATGTAACCCTGATGTCAATATCGATGCACCCTCTGCCCTTTATCTCTTGCTTATTACCTTAGGCCCTGTTAATTCCAATCCCTAACTGTGCTTTTTTTCCATAAATCCTTCTTGCTTTTGGTCAATCACCAGGCTGCTTTTGCCTAAAAATATGCTAATACTTTTCTGATTTTTTTTTTTTTTTAAAAAAAGAATAAGATATTTACATAGAGACTACATGTTTCTAACTACTGTGCTATCTGACCTCTCCACTTTCAGACTGGTCTTCTGAAGTGTGTTCTTTGTTCTCCTTGCCTTGACTTCCTCCCTTCTTGGCCTTTTGCAATCTTATTTTTACACTCTGTGCTATTGAAATCATCTATCTTTAATTTGTCCCTGCCCAAATTCCTGAGCTATTTTTCCCCTCTTCAGCTTTTCTTGCTTGGCTTTTCTGTCACTCTCAGTTTGGTAGAGCAAACCATGCTTTTTAGTTTTTCTTCTTCTATTGACTTGTGCCTCCATGGATATGCCTACTTACAAACTACTTCTTGATGATTCCGCTTTCTCCCTTCATCCCTTATTTTCTTTGAATTTTAACGTTATTGCTTTGGCTTATATTTTTTCGTACTGCGGCTAGCTTTCACATAACTGTAGCCACTGTTTGTTTCAAATATTTTGTCTATGAGTGATTCCCCAGTATTCTCTCTCTGTGTCTTGGGCTCCTGTTTGTGGTGTGGTGGCATACAGAGGCCTCAGTAAATACCAGGCTCTTTGTGAAGCCGTACAGTAAAACACAGTTTCTGTCCTGCAGAGTTAGTAAAGTTTCTTGAACCTGCAGGCAGTTAGTCATGGGAGAGTGGTCCTGCCTGATACAAAACTGTCCACTCTGGTGTTGACCAGCAGTCATAAATCTTCAGCTCAGACTGGTAAAGGCAAATTGACCTTCTTTTTCTTGTTTGCTTTTTGTGTTCCTTTTCTCCCGCTTCTGTCATGAGTGAATATTGGTGCCTCTTTCTCTCTTTGGCCCTCTGACCTTACCATGATATTTTTAAAATACTTTTTTTCTCTTGTACACATTAGTGCTAAGAGCTGTTACACCTTCTGCATATTTAAGGTCATTTAAAGCCTATCTAACTGTCAAAACCTTTTTAACCTCAGTGTTTTAAAAGGTAAAGTTTAAGTACTGAAGTAAAGATTACTTTGTGAGATGTCATGATGACAAGAGCGAGTGCTATGACCACCCAAACTTTATAGTGTGCGTTTTTAAAAAATATTTAACAGCTTTTCAGATGCTCACTTCTTTCTACCCTATTTGTCTGTTTAGACCATGAGATCCAAATACCTGAGTGTGGGTTCATGTACACGGAACTTTGATTGTCTGGTACTTTCCTTGCACAGATCTTAGTAGAATGCAGTCTTGACTGTAAATGTTTAAACATGCTTTGTTGGAGAAATGCTGCATGAATTATCAGTAATGCATAAAACCCCTACACTTGGTTAAAGTCTCAAGTGTTGGACTTCTAGGACTTCCCTTGGGAAATTACTCCCCAAATTAGTGCTCCTTATGTCGTCAGCCTTTCCTCAGCATTTAATCTCTCTGAATGCATTCTGTAATGCTTTGTTATGCTGTAGGTATTAATTCCGCAGTCAAGATTGTCCCTTTAATTTTAGAGAATTGTTTTTAGAAGAAATTAGTGACAGCTATATAAATCAACTAACATCATTGTGCTTTCACTATTTTCTCAATGCACTAGACATAAGCCAACTCATTTTCTTTTGATCTGATAGTCTTTTAAACCAGCTCACATAGTAGGGGTGGCAGAAGTTTTTGGACCCACGTAATGATGAAATTCTAATTAAAGTTCTGATTTTAGATTCAGATTGGCACACGTGAAGTTCCATCAGTAGAAAGTCATAATGTAAATACAGTATGCCATTGTAAGTCAACTAAATCTGTTCTAGGTGGATTTGAGGTCTCTGTCTTACCTAATGGGTTATAAAGGTTAAATTATGTTGATGGTATGGTGCTGTATGTTTCTAGGATTTAAGTGTGATCATGTGACAGTTTCCTAGATGGTGGTGTAGGTGTTTTACAGGGATATATAAGATGATATTTCCTAAAGCTTTTAAAACTTGAAAACCAATTACTCCTGAGTGTGCATTAGACAGAAGGTATGTGCCTTATGTGTTTTCAGGATGTGAAATCTGAGTTTCAGTCTCTGGACTAAAGTGATTATTATTAAATTGCATGTTAATACCACATTTAATTTAAAAATAGTTTAGTAGAATTTATGCAACAAACTTCTGTGTTTTAAAAATACTGCCTATTGGGATAAAAATCTTGTTAAAAGTGCCTTTCTCTGTTTCAGATACCATGTAGGTTACTGCTAGTCATTCAAAGGTTCAGTTGGCTTTTCAGCATTAACAGCCTTTTTTGAAATTCAGTTAAAATGCTTGTAAGAGACAGATTGCCAGTCAGATCAGTTTAGCTTTTTATCTGTGGAAAACTTCATCCTGGAACCTCTGAAAGATATTTAAAAGGTGTGTGAAAGATTGTTATTGCTGATTTAGAATGTGAAAGTGCTTGAAAGGTTGTGTGGCTTTAGGACAACACTTTACGTTTGACCAGGAACCCAGCGGTAGCTTGTGCTGTAGCAATGCAGGATAAGAATATAGTTCTTGCCTTAAACATCCTGCAATCTAAGTAAGGGGATGTGAGACAACATGTGGCTTAAGGGAGATTAAGGCGTGGGAAGGAACAAAGAAACAATGTGACAATACTGACTGGTACCGTATACAGCTCCTGTCAAGTGTTCTGAGATTGCTCTTGATAATTTTAGTCAGAGGGTTGAAGGCTAAATGGTAAAGCAGCATTATGGAGGCGACTCCTAAGCATGGGGAGTGGCATGGGTTACCAAAAAAATACAATAAAAATTGCTGACTTCTTGTTTTCCTATATAAAGATTAGTGTAGGGATGTTATTTCCATCCTGCTCTTGTGTAAAAGTCTTAGCCTATTTTTTGGAAGTTTTATACTGTCAATATAAGTTGAGTCTTAATGGAACTCATTCTGCTAGCTAGGTTTGAAATTTCTCCATAGTTGGTGGTATATTGAGTTGCGTAAAATTTTCCATCTTTGTGCCATCTTGTCCGTGTTGTTGGACCTGTGAAGGCTCCTCCTTTTCTTCCTTGCCCCTCGCTGGGCTAATTCTCCATTGCTTCTGCAGTTCTGACCTGCTTCCCCCCCTACACCAGTGTGTGGTGTGACCTCCTCCGGACCCTTTGTCTGTAGCTCTTCGTGGCAGCGTTATGGATCCCAAGGAGAGCTTATTACTTTAGGCTATACTTTGTCATTGGGAAATTGTGAATTAGACCTGTACAGTTTCATTAAACTTTCATATGAAAATTTCTGTAAGTATTTAAGGCAAGAAGCACCACAAGCAAGTGGAATGCAAGCGAATTATGGCTCTAGAGTAAGCAAAAGTCTTTTTTTTCACTGATGGTATTGAGACAATCTGAGGCATGCAGCAGTTACGTGATGTCCGTCAGAGAAGGGAAGATAGCTGGGTGACACCTAAATAGATTGAAACTTCCTAGAAAATTCAGTTTCTGGTCACAGAGATGGAAGAAGGCAGAAGAAACAAATTCCCACTACTACTAAAACTTAATTACATGCATGATACTGGATTTTCTGTTTGGGATGTGAGCCATGACTAAGTGAGTTAAGCCTGGATATCAGAGGTTTAAAGTGAAAAAGCGTATTTAACTTTTGTGATGGAAAAGTTTAGCCTAGAACTCTCTCATTCCTTGTCCATTCGCCCTAGGTTAAGGAGAGTGAAGGCTGATTCATGATCCGTGCTGCCAGGTCAGAGTTGCCTTTTATGTTTGAAAAGTGATCTAGATCGGTGCTGTTTTTTAAGGTATCTTTTAATTGACATTTTCTTCTTTCCTCCATTTTCACATATTGGTAGTTTTTAAAAGTATGTTATTTTCCCCTTAAAAATTACATGAATGGTTGCCAAAATACTTCTGAATTTATGAAGAATGTGCAAAATAACTAGAATCTCCGAAACAACCATCAGGGAGCATGGACTATGGGACTAAGTACCTATCAAATACCTTCTGCTGCAGGTATTCTTTTTCTTGTTTTGGAGATAACCAGCACAGGCAGTTGTCTGTAAAATGTCCACTCGCACATCTCTGAATACACCAATTTTTAGCCAAGAATATGTTGGATGATTTCTCTTCCTCTTAAATCTCCTTACTTAAATTCACTGTTTCCCTTTCCTGTTTTTAAATCCTGTGTGTGACTCCTGGGAGAACTGCTTTTTCAAGGTTGTCTGCATTGTACTGCATAAGTTTTGATAACATAAAGTTCTACCACTTGAATTTAAATTGGTTTCTAAACTACAAGTAGTCTTCTGTCTTAGCACAAAATCGAGAAGAGGAGTAGGAAGAGAAGTAACTGTGGTTTCCACCGTAACAGCTGGTTGATAGTGGGCTTCAGAAGAAGGTTGCAAAGTGAAGATTGCAATATTGTCTTCTGATGTGATTTGAGATGAGAGTGTGTTTCTCATCGAGGCAGTGGGAGATGATGGACGTGTTTTGATGGTCGCCTGAGGATATTGATTGAACTGATTGCATTTCAGAGTGTTTAAAGAAAAGTTAATGTGTTGCCAAGAGGCATCTTTATTGGGACAACTTAGTTGTCCGGGTCTATGGACATAGTGTGTTCAAACACAGATTATTTTGGTTTTGTTTTCTTACTATGTTATGATTTACAGATTAGGTTGACTAAATATGGAGTAAGCAGTTGCTGCATATTATGTTGGAGTTCTTTGTGAGGCCAGAAAAGATTCTTTGCATCTAGTACATGACTTGAGAAATAACGCATAGCACAACCTTTCTTGAGCACAGTGCTTTCCAGATAGTAAAGATTTCCCTGCTCTTATGGAGGAATTCACTTTGAAGTCCTTCAATGATGTAATTTGTTATTCTCTGTCTCCTCAGCCTTGCAGTCACAGCACAGGGCTTGCTCCTTCTCCAGTAGCCTTGAAGAGCACACTTTACTTTAAGATTGCGTGGTTAATCTTGATGGTGCGAGCATTTTTGTTTGGTGGGAAAAAAACAGTTTTCATTACTTTTTGGTTTGCTCAGAGACTGTGATCAACTTGATCTATAACTTTCAAAGCAAGTTTTAACTCTTATGAGTGTTTATGCTGCATAGAAATATGTTAAATTAATCTTATACCTATAGGAGAAATGTTAACTTTGCCATTTAAAACCTCTTAAAATACAGCAACCTTGACACTTGGAAAACATCATTACATGAAAATTTTACATTGGATGGTGAAAAACATGAATTTATTTATCTTTTTAAAGCCTGTTCATTACAGAGTTTGAACTTTGCCACCTAGTTTGTTAAAAATACATTTAGATTTTTTCCAGTCAGTGATTTTGTAAACACAAAGACTTTCAAACAGAAATATAACTTTGACATAGGACTTGGTAAAATATGTTCTGTTGTTTATTATGCAGGGGGTGGAGTCAGAGAACAAAGCAGTCCCTTCTACAGTTAAAATGCAATTTGTTGTCATATTTCTGTTTTTTTTCTTGAACTTTAGCTAAAGAGGTTGACTGTATTTCTCCAAATAGGCAAAAAAATAGTCTAACTGTATTCTTATCATGGTTAATTTGGGTTCCCATGGTGTTCAGACAAAAATAGTGCAGTTTTTATTTTTCCAGAGAGTTATACAATCATTAATTCTTTAGTCATGACCATCCCTATATGAGGGTAATAATTTCTGTAGCTAATTTTTCATAGTTGTTTGTTGATGGAGGATGCTCAGAAATACTCAGCAGCCAGCAGAATGTTTCCTCTGATAAAATTTTGAAATAAGTTTGTGTTTGGTGGGGTTTTTTAATGCTTTTTTTTGTGTGTCCCCCATGTTTCCATTTCACCTGACAGGGAATATGTCAATGCTTGTGAATGTCTTTGGACAAATTCTAGTGGCACTGTTGTTGTAGTTGTGGTGATCTAAGAGCAAGATGGTATTTTCAGGAAGAAATACTATCATTTAGTTCACAGGTAAACTCTTACTGTTTCAGATCTGAAAAAGGGTTGTGTGCTGAACATCTTGGGCAATTTTTTCTATTTCTAGTTTTTGGCTGAATAAAACAATTTCTGTCTACGAAACCTCGTCTCACAAGAAACATGAAAGGATAAGTACATTTCTAGTGTTATCATTGCGAACTCCTCTTACTTACAAGCCGTGTTTTGTAGACACAGGTTCAAAGTTTTGTGCTAGTAATACTGCAAATGTGTCTTGCATCTTCATGCCTCTCAACCAAGAGTGTGGTTGCTACAAATGCCGATTTGTTTTCTGAACGCTGGGAAGTGGGTGTAGGATATCTGGGTGATAGGCAGCACCTCTGCCAGGTGATCCAGTAGGTTTCTGTATGATGAGAGAAGTTGCCAAACATTTTTCTAACTGGGACAGTTTGTCAGGGCAGGGGTAGGACAAACCTCCATCTGGTGAATCTGCCTCTTGACTTCGGTGCAGTATTTGTGAAATGTATCAACCAGACCGTGGTTCAAGCCCACCATCTGGAGTGTACGGTTTGGAAGGGGTTTATGTTAGGGCTTGAGAGCTGTGGAAGGAGACCTTTCACTGTTGTCTTGTCCTTGGCAGTTGTCCCTTGCACTAACCTCTCTTGGAGTTTCTCTGGTTTTGAGTGTATTTAGTTATCTTCTTTGCTAGTAAGTATCCTGATCTTTCATCCATATAAAACAGATCTTACACATTTGTTTTATTTTTCTGCAGATCGTTAACAGACCTTTTCACTACTTATCATATGCCTGCCTGTCTATCGTCAAATAGTTTTGCAAATAGTGCTTTTAGTTTTTTTTATCAAACTCTGAAAATGCTACTGCTTTTATGACTGTATTTTTTCTTTTTCATGTTTTGCTTTGAAACCTCATTGAGCTACTTATTCTTCAGTCAGATCTAGCTGATAATTTCTTAGATGAAAAGACGCTGTGTGGGGTTGAAGAAGGGAGCAGTGCAGGCAAGGTGGTGGAGGGAGCAAGCCTTTTCCTTTCAGAGGCTGCTTCAGCTGAAGTGCAGGTAGATGGATAGCTGAACTTCAAAAAGCCTATCAAGTGGTACCACCAGTCAGTGAGAACTAGCTCCCATCCTTCAGGTGGTTAACTCTGAAGCTTAAATGTAGCAATTTGTTAGAGCTTACTGCCTGTTGCTAATTATTTTAGTAGAAACAATCAGATTGTGTTTAATCCAGAAATGAAAATGCTGAAAGTGTAGCAGTCCAACTGTTAAATCTCCAGCTTCCGGTTATTACTTTGAGGTGCTTGCCATGTATTAATTTTAAGTGTAACATAGAAATATACGTGTGCTTCATCAGATTGATTATAGCTTCCTGTTCTTTAAAACTCGCTAGACTCACAGAGGTTTAGAATTTCTATCTGACTAATCCAAAGTTCACAGAAGCTTTTTGTAATCTGGGTTTAAAAATGAAATCATGGTCATAGTAATGTTTGATGTTAAGAGATTAACTAGTGCAGGTGAGCTTCCTTCTTACCATCTTCTCCCCTTCTTCATGGATGCCAGTCCTGCTTTTGCGTTGTGTAGCAGATACGCCACTTCAGTCAGGTAGAGAGTGAAAGGAATAGAGGACTGGGCTGTTGAGCTTTCCGCTTGCTTGCTGCGCACTATAAAACAAGGGTGATTTCTGGTGATACGAATGCAATCGAGGATTAAAGACTCTGTTTTGGCAGACAAATGTTGCAGATTAACCCCAGTGATAAATTTATTTCTACTTGTAACAAAATTTGACATTTTTTTCTAGTTTACTTCATCAAATTAAGATGTAATAGTTACATCATTCTTAAGACTTTTGAGTTGTTAAAAAAGGCAATGTATTATGTTTCAGTAGGCTTTTCCAAGGGCGCTAAATTAGTTACTTGTGTTTAGCCCCTTTTCTAGGGCATTATATTTCTGCCTTTGCTGAGGGAGGTGACCTGTTTCGATTCAAGTCTTTCTTCTCAGTGAATTTCATCCATTTGGAGCACATTGGCTGGATATATGCACCTAACAATTGCTTTGATTCCCAATTCTTCTCCTCCCTTTGGTCTCCGAGATACAATTTGCAGATGCTTCCCCTCTTCCTGCAGCTGTGAAGTAATGCTCATTAAGGAACACAATAGGAAGTATTCCTTGTGGTTTAAATGACCTCCCTCCTGGTAGCAGCCTTTCCAGGACAGCTGTGATATTTTGTAAATAATATATTAAAAGTATTTCCTCTGTATATGCTGCTTATTAATTGTAAGTGCTCATATTAATGTAGACGTTTAGTAAACCTTTCAGAAAGTAGGATAGTTAAGAGCTGATGTTGTTTAGGGAAAGCCTCTTATTGGAGGCTTTATAAGAACGCGATTTTGCTTTTGGTGTATTAATATACCCCTTGCAAAAGAGGGTGAGAAAAGACGAGGCAAAGTTCAGCAATACCAAGCTATTTAGGGTAGTAAAAATGAAGGCCTGCATTGAGTAATCATGGAAGGATCTTATGCAGATGAATGACTGCGCAATAAAATGACAAATTAAATTTAGCTTAGATAAATATTAAATGATAAACATGGGAAAAATATTAACTTCTCAGAGCCCACCCTTTTTATATCTTGAGGATCTATATAAATTTGTAAATTTATAGAAAGGGATAACACTGATGGCTACCAGCCAAAAGTGAGATCTTGGCCTTGCAATAGAAAACTCCATGAGAATACCAGCTCAGGACTGAGTATCAGTCAAAAAAGCAAAGCAAATGCTAAAAATCAGGACTGGAGTAAAGTGGAGGACTTCATTATGGCACTGTATAAAGCTGTAGTTCACCTGTATCTTACGTTGTTGCAGTTGTGGTCCCCCCATCTCAAAAAAGAACTGTGGAAGAGTTAGGGGAAGGGTGATCCAACATAAGGAACAACTTCCGCACAGTCTGGAAAAGAGGCAATTTGGAGGGTTATATGGTAGATGTCTGTAAAACCATGAGTAGTGTGGAAGAGAGGGATCGGGATTGACTGTTGCCTCATCCAACACAAGAACCAGAAACTGTCAAGTGAAAGTAAGAGTAATGTTCAAAACAAAAAGGTCGTTCTCAGCACAATGGATTGTTGACCAGGGAACCTCTTGTCAAAGCCTGTTGTGATTGATTACATTTGAAATAGTTAAAGAGGAGATGAGGCAAGCCTAAGGAGAGAATCTGAGGGTTACTGAGTACATGGAAACCCCATGTCCCATGAGAAGTATCTCAGCTAATAATGGTTAAAAGCTGGGCAAGTATTAAGTTTGCTTGCCTTGTTCTTACTCTGTGCCCTAAGTATCTGCTTTTGGCCACCAGTGAGATGGCCTACTGGGCTATAGATGGATCTTTGGTCTAACTCAGTATGGTTATTCTTAGGAGTTTGAGGATGGGCTAGGTAACATCTTTGAATCCTTCCCAGCTTTATTTTCATGGTGGAGTTCATAATCTTAATCTGGGAAGATCTGGTAATTTGCAGCATCAAATGAGTGTTACACCTTGGGAGCCTGTACAATCCAGCAGTTTGGAACATCCCAGAGCTTAGTACCTCAAGATTCTGGGTAGCAGCTCGGGTGTTGTCTTTCTGGGACAGTGTTGCTGACTTAATACTATTCCCTGAGTATTAAAAGTAATGAAACTTAATTTTCTGTGAATTTGCATCTCGTGGTTACTCTTTTTTTTCTTTTTTTAGCTTAACAATACTAAAGCTGAAGAGAGTGATAGGTGCCACAGAATCCATACGAGAGAGAAACTTTGACTGAAGAATAAATATTCAATGAGATATGAGCTCAAGCTGAAAATATTCCCACAGCTCAGGCATTCCTAATGTCTCTCCCGTGTAGGTTGCCTGGCATTTACCGAGAGTAGAACTCGCTCTGTTCTTTCCTTCAGTGAGAGCATGTAAAGTGTTTTGTCTTGTCTGTCCATCTGGTTTTTTTCCTCAAAGTTTCTGGAAATTTAAATATTTCAGTATCCTCTTTTAGCATTCAGCAGTTTCAGCCAAATATATTTCGGGAGAAATAAAATGCACAGTTGGTGATGACTTTTTTCTTTTTTTTTTTTTTAAATCTAATTCAGAGTTAAATTGGTATATTGTTTATTTGGTTCCATCTCTGAAGTATTTTAGTGCTTCATAATCTGTAAAGCATTGATCATCATAACTCATGCTTATCATCATAAGTAGCAAAGAGGCTAAAGATGGACCAAGTTGCACACCCAACTGCTTTGTTTCATTGGGTATTCATGCTGGTGGGCTTTTGGTCCTGGAAGCGGTGTGGATGCAGGTAGTTGTACGATGGCTTCTGAAGCATCAAAGCATTAAATGAACAAGTGTTAGGTGTGTTTGCCTCCTGCATTGGTCCCGGCATGGCTTTCTGTGTCTCCTGTTTGAAAGACTCAAGATGCAGGAGGGACGGACAGTTGTTTGTGAACTCTTTCTGCTGAAGGACATGACTTCTGAGACTAGCTGATATGATTTAAAGCTTTCTTTTTGTTTTTCCTCATGGGAGTTAGGGACTTTTCTCACAAAATCAAATCCAGTTTTAGGACCATGATGGACATCTCTGCCTGCATTGCTGTTTATGTAGTGTCATTTAAAGGGAACTTTAAAAAAAAAAAAAAAATCCCACTGCAAGTTGGATCGTGTGACTTCATGTTCCATCTGTTGGCTTTAAATCTTCACTGCTTAACTTGAGGAGTGCTTTGCTATTGTCTTCTCATGGTGGGGTCTTGTGGAGTCACCCTTCCTCAGTCAGCCCTTCCTCATTAGATTAGCAAAGAAAAGTTAAATACCTAGTCTCTGATTGTGAAGTGCATTTCCCATCAAGTATTGCTGTAACTGTGCTTTGAACCTTTCTCTGTTCTACAGCTTCTCCTTTTCAGTGTTCCTCCTGCATTGCTTTCAATTAGCTGTGTTCAAATACTGCATTTCCCTATGGCCCCTGTTCCAGTCGTGCTGTAATGACAGTTCCCATCATTTGACATTGTGTAGATGTGTGCCACCTGCCAACTTTCTAAACAATTACATTTTCTCTCAATTTATTTAAACCCCCCCCCCCATGTAGTGATGAGTTCAGCACTGACTCTTGTTATTTGTTGCTCAAAAACCAGTTTACATCAAGCCACTTCTACTGAAAGACAGCTTAGATGGAGGGATGGAGCAGCCCTTTCCCAAAGAGGTACCAGGGAATCCAGATTTCAAAGGGAAAATGGGATAGTCTGCTCACTAATGGAATTCAAGAGTGTTGCAGAATTACTGTGCTAATGCAAATTTCCTATTTGAACACACACAAGAAGTTGAATTTTGAAAAGTAGTTTGAATAGTGAAAAGTACGGAGGGTTAGGTTAGAGAGGGGGGTGGAACATTTTGAGAAAAGCTACAGAGTGAGGGACAAGTTTCATGTTTTAAGTGCTACTACAGCCGAGGGTTAGTATAGTATGTCTTGCTCTTCTACCTGAGGCCTTGGGTTCTTGACTAAGGTGATACGAGGTAGGAAGGTTGGGTTTTATTACTCTAGTTGATAACTCAGTCCACTCGACTAGGTCCGGTTAATTCTATCCCTTCAAAGCGCTATTGCGAGAATTGGTTACAGAAGGTCTGTGTGATTAAAATTTCCTTGGCAAGTGAGTGATGAGAGAAAATATCTTTATATTTGATAATTTTTTTTTATCTCAGTCTGTCTTAATATATGCACTTTGCTTTCTCATCCCAAATTGTTATTCATTTGTTCGCAACAGCATGTTTTCACTTTGGAAAATCTGGGTGAAAATTCACTGATGGTTGTAACTCATCCAACAAAGGCTCCTTATGGGGAGAAAGGTCTGATCAAAGCTGAGAATCTGCTGCTTGGAAACAAGGGGAAACCTGTTGCTGTAGATGACTATAGATACGCTGAGATTTAATTTAGGTGTTAGCATATCTTTCCGGCCTAGAGCTGGCTAGAAATAGCAAAGCAATACTGTCATTTTCTAGATCTAGTTACTAGTTGGATTATTTCTATACAGAATTTCAGTTACCTCTGTTCTTTCATATTTT
This sequence comes from Gymnogyps californianus, assembly GCF_018139145.2. Lineage (NCBI taxonomy): Eukaryota > Metazoa > Chordata > Aves > Accipitriformes > Cathartidae > Gymnogyps > Gymnogyps californianus. The sequence goes on along the minus strand of NC_059480.1, from coordinate 2,552,568 downwards.
ATCCTTACGTGTTATTTGGTTTGTTCTTAAGAAAAAACAAAAACATTCTTCCAAGTTTTTAGTTTCTGTGAAAGAAACTTCTGTACAGATCTGGAGACATAACTTTCCAGATTGTCAGGACTGGGTGTCTGAAACTTTCTGTGCTGTCAGGTGTATTGATTCCTTTAGCAACTGATTTTTATTAGGTTTTTTTATTGTTAACAGCAAGATCTCGGAGAAAATTCTTTCTTCTGACTTCTTCGCTCCTGCCCAGGACATGAGCTGCTGTTGACACTTTGAAGTATTTAAGCATCATGGCTACGACAGTACCACTATTTTAAGTATTATTTCACGGATAGGTGTCTGTGAATTGGAAAACCAGGAGCCACCGCTCCCCAGGCTATGTTAATGGTCACCTTGTTGCACCTTCTCGTTTGGCACAAGAGTGATCTATTAGAGAGCAATATAGTCTTTTTTATTTTTGTTATTCAAATCTATTACTAGGTGTTTTATTCAGTGTTTATAAGAATTCATGGGATCCAGATAACTGTTTTTGTTGCTTGCAAAGTTAAAAACTTTGTGCTTTATTCATGGCATTGACTGTCACAAAGCTAGGCTCTATTTTTGGTCCCAGCTAAATGAAAAGTAAAACGAAGTCTGCTGTGTCTTCTTTCCTTTTGGGGTTGATATTTCATCATTCTTACATTCCTTTTAGAGTTTTCCTCTGCTCTGTTGCCATTTGTTTTCACTAATTTCATTAAAATCTCTGCAGTAGCTCTTCATGGGAGTTTATTGCTGCACTTTTTGTAAATTCATAGAAATCTTGTGTGTTTTGTAAGTTTCAATGGAAGAAACTGCTGAAGGGGACAAGGGGATTGGGAGTGTTTTAGTTGAGAGTATTTCTAAAGGCTGCAGCAGCACAACAAGTTATGGTGTGATGGTTTTCTTCTGGTTTTTTTTTTTAATGTTCTTTTAAAACCAGATATGGCAGCTGTGAAAATTTTTACAGGCTATTGTTTGGATGGTACGTTTTCTTGTGACTTACTGAACTTTTTCAGGCAATTTTTTTGATAGTACAAAAAATTCATCCCATACTATCCTGGAAACCAGCCTTGAGTCCGTTGTGATCTTTCTCTTTCTTTTTTCCTTAGGAAATTTGCTACAAGACCCTATTGCTCCTACCAACTCCACATGTCAGCATTATGTCTGCAAAACTTGTAAAGGCAAGAAGATGATGATGAAACCGTCATGTAGCTGGTGCAAGGACTACGAACAGTTTGAGGAGAATAAGCAGTTAAGCATCTTAGTGAACTGCTATAAGAAACTCTGCGAATACATAACGCAAACTCCACTGGCACGAGATATTATCCAAGCAGTTGATTGTTCTGCAGATCTTTTGGCTTTGCTCAAAGATGGATCACCACTCCATGAAGAGACAGAAAAATCTTCTGATACAGCCTTGGCTTTGTGTTTGACACATTCCCCAGTACCTTCAACCTCAGAACTCACAACTGATCCTCCAGCTAGTTTTACGTCAATACCTGAAAGCACACACAACATTGATATTAGAGGTTCTGTTATCAACGGGTTGCCCAATTGTAATGGGCTTTCGGTAGATAAACTTGGAGTGAATATTCCTTCTCCTGAACACGCAAACACAATTGATGTCTGTAGTACTGGAGAGTATATAAAAACTGAAGATATCTCTAGCAGCCTGCAGCCTGTGTGTGATACAGTTTCTACTAGTGACTTGTGTACGACAGGCATTGACATCTGCAGTTTCAGTGAAGATATAAAACCAGGTGGCTCGCTTCTCCTTAGCGTTGAGGAGGTGCTCCGGAGCTTAGAGACCGTTTCAAATACTGAAGTCTGTGATTCTAATTTGCAGCCCAGCTTGGAAGCAAACATGACTAACGGCCCTTTCCTGCAGCTTTCTCCCCCACCTCTTAGCCATAACATTTTCATGTCCACAGATGCTTCTCCTCACGGAATCTCCTGTACAGCGGCGACGCCTAAGGTAGTTAAGTTAAACAGAAAGCGATCTCGATCAGAAAGCGACAGTGAAAAGGTTCAACCTCTACCCATTTCCAGCATCATCTGTGGCCCAACATTGGGAGCATCAGCTCCTGTAACAGTGAAACAGGAAAATAAAATGTCTTTGCAGCCTATCGCAACTGTACCTAACGGAGGCACTACTCCCAAAATAAGTAAAACTGTGCTCCTGTCTAACAAAAGCATGAAAAAGAATTTAGAACATGCCCCTAAGAAATCTCACCCGAAAGCCAAACCAGGGGTGCTGAAAACGAAAGACAAAGCAAAGGAGAAAGTTCCTAGCAGTAACGTTATGCCAGGAAGCCCAACAAAAACTGTGTATAAAAAGCCACAAGAAAAGAAAGGGTGTAAATGTGGTCGTGCCACCCAAAATCCAAGTGTTCTTACATGCCGTGGCCAACGCTGCCCTTGCTATTCTAACCGCAAAGCCTGCCTTGACTGCATATGCCGTGGCTGCCAAAACTCATACATGGCTAATGGGGAGAAGAAGCTGGAGGCATTTGCAGTGCCAGAAAAGGCCTTGGAGCAGACTAGGCTTACTTTGGGCATTAATGTGACAAGCATTGCGGTGCGCAATGCCAGCACAAGCACCAGTGTAATCAATGTGACAGGGTCACCAGTAACTACGTTTTTAGCTGCCAGTACACACGATGATAAAAGTTTGGATGAAGCTATAGACATGAGATATGACTGTTGAGTCTGTCTTTCTTTTCCCTGCCATCAGTAGGGGAACTGCTACAGTTTTAAGGCAGCTATGGTTCTGTTTAACTTGCTGGAGCTCCTGCGTTTAGATCACTTGTATCAAGTGTTTTTCATTGCTATGTTATGTGTATTAGTGTCTGGGAAATAGTTGCAGATAATGGAGGAGTTACCCTAAAACTGTTTTTAGTTCTTACAGCACCTCATAGTTTGAGATCAATTGCTGATGTAAATGATTTTATCACCAGATCTTTGGCAAGGAAGACATTAACCTCATTGTACTTGGTCATGCTTTGTGCTCAGTCAAAGCTTCTGCTTAAATGTAGAAAACTGGTATCTAGTTAGTCCATCTAAACTGTGCTAGATTCTGATGTAGAAAAGTAATTATCAATTAGTTACAGTCACCATTACTAAAAAATCACCTAATACGCCTGTAGGAAATACAGCATTGAGCTGGGGAATACTGTTTGAAAAGGGTAGATAATTTCCGATTGTGAGAATTAGTTATCTACTCTATGGAACAGTTTGAAACTAAAAAAGTTTAGTAATATATTGAGAAAGCTAATAGCCCAAAAAGCAGCTCAGTCTCCAGACAAGGTTCAGGAAGATCAGTTGGTTAGATATGAACGTCACACTGCTGACTCGGATACGCCGTCCCTGTTAACAACATCACTCGTTTTTTTTTGTTTTCATGACAATTCCACAGGTCACGTTCCTGATCAGTTATGCCCTTCATGCCAATTCTGTTTGTTTGACATGTTGCTATTTTGGCTGGGGCAGTAAAATTACTTTTTCACAAAGAAGGCTCAAGTTTTATTAGCACTGTTCTCTCCTTTTTTCCTCCCCCCCTTTTTTTTTTGAGTTCCTGCTGATTTTACTGCTGTTGCCCCTCGAAAAGAGAGGGGGTTTTGTGGGTTACAGAGAGACTCCTTGGCTGATTTCCCCCCCCCCCCCGCCTCTGCTGCCCATCAGCGCCTGGGATACACAGAGACTTCCACAGCAGTTCTCACCACTGGGGGGGTGTGTTTGTTTATTTGTTTTATTAAGTTTGTACCACAATAGACCTGGGACCCATCCCCCTGCGGGTAGTTCTTCGCTGACAGGCATCTTTCAGCTGGGGCAGAGGATCGATTGCTATGTAAGGTCAAATATTTCGGATGCTTGTCAGACAGAATAAGCTATAGAACTCACTCCACCCAGAATCTATGTCATTTTTTGCTAATATATTGAAAGTAGCTTTTGAAGGTCAGTGCTTTTCAGCCTGGGTTGAAAGGCTCTAAAATGGAAAAATTGTCCAAAGTTGTCAAAGAGCTTATCTCAGAAAGTGTTAAAATGAAAGCACCTTTGTAGGAATTCAGCTTTATGCAAAAATGGTTTATTTCAGCCTAATCCCTAAAAAATAGTACAAGCGCAAGAATTTAGTCTTGCATTTAGGGTTTCATTGGCAGCCTAAAAAAGTCAGATTACTTTGTGAAAGCAGAAATTTCTCCTCTTTGAATGATGCAGCACAAATTAAACATGGGCTGACTAGAACACAAAACATTACCTTCTAATTTAAAAGGCAAATCCTGTTTCAACAGCATGTTAAATAGTATGTGAATTTTTTTAGTTACTTTCCTGCTTCCATCTTGCCTTTCATTCATCCAATGAACCCCGCAGCGCTTTCTGACCTAACGCTAGGTGTCTTTTGATTTGGCACAAAGCATGTACAATGATGGTTCCTCACCTAAGAAATAAGCAAAAACCTTTGGACACAAATGACACCTCCTTTTGTTTTGTAGTGTACCATGGTGTCATTTTCTGTGAATGTGGTCAGATTTTTTTGTTGGTTTTGGTTTGTTTCTCCCCCCGTCTTTTTTGTGGGGTGGGTAGGGTGGGGGGTTAAAGCCATAGGAAGAAAAATGTGATGTACGTGTCCAGTCTGTACTTTTTTGTTTTTGTTTTGCAAGAAGAGTTGAAAAATATTTTTGATAATGAGTAAATGGTGGAAAATGCTTCTTAGTATTCTTGTCTTTATTTGCCAACCCAAGTACCTAAGATCTGTGTTTTTTAGCCCTCATGAGATTTAACGATGTCCTATTAAAATGTATTTAGTTAAACTTGTATGTGATTTTTGTGTTGACCCAAAAGGATCCTACCATTTTCTAATTTGGTGGTTTGATCGTGACCTACTAATGTAAATCTGTTTATTAGTCCACTACGTGTAAGAAAAGTAGCCAAACCAGAGTCTGATTTAAGGGGAGTAAACTGCACAGCATGGGTTGTTTCTGCATGCTTTTGCAGAGCTGTTAAGTTTTGCTGAGATTGTTGATGGTACATTTATTAGGACTTTCATTAAATTAAATACATAGTACCTTTGCTCCAGAAATGTGGGAGTACTTGGAATCTTTACTATCTCACTGCTGCATTAAATATGGTACCAAAAGTTGGAGAATTTAGGTCAAGTGTGTTTTGGAACCGTCGACAGGAGAGCCCTGATCATTAATGTAAAATTGCAATTGGTAGATTCAGGTTGTTTCTAAAAACATTTCCTTTTATGCTGCCACGTTCTTGAAATGTATATTAAAATTCAAATTGATTTAATAAATGTTAGTTTTCTAATTCTATTTTGCAACTGCTAAGGGCATCAGTGTGGCATATGTTGGACTTACTGTCTAAATACTGCTTAGTCCGTTGATGACTAATTCTGTAATTGTTTAAATTAGGGTTGGCTTGGTTTGGTTTTCTTAACCTCCTGGCTAGTTGTTCTTGAATAAGCTGAGCAATGGAAAGGATCATAATGTTGCTGAAAATAATTGCAGTGGTTCTAGTTTGAAAAGCATTAGTTTCCATTTTATAGCAATACGAGCAGCGTACTGTTCTGGGACCTTCCAGCGCTGGTTGTGGTCAGAGTCGAGTGAAAACGCAGCCCACAGCAAGGACTTGCTCCCTGCTGGCTGTACGTGGGGAAGCACTGGGGAATCGCTGACGGAGAGCAGTCGCAAGGGTCATTTTAGCTCCAGTTTAGCCCGGGCTGGGCTGGGCTGGCGGGAGTTCCCTGGCTGCCGTCGACCAAGCATTCCTCCTGCAGTGCTATGGATTTGGGGAACTGTTCTCAGCGTTAGCATAGAGGAAGCTGCTTGGGGATTTCTTTTCATGTAGGAAGTGCATGATATTTCAGCTTTCTTCCCAATCCTCTTGAAGACAGTGATTAACTTCCAAACTTTATAAAAATCTTGTAATTTGTAATGCTGCATCAGAAAGAAAAAGCAGCAGTTCATCAAATGTTTTGCTCTGGGAGTCTTCCTGCCTGAAAACACGTTCCAAAGATGGAAAGAGCAGAGCTCCTTCTGGAAGGGGCGGACTTTTGATCATGCATAGTGGTACAAAATTAGACTGGTGCTTTTGACATGTGGAAGATGCTCTTTCAAGAAAGAGAAGACATCTGAGCTTTCATTTTGAGTGGAAAGGCTCTTTCCACGTATCATTCATCAGCGAAATCACTGGTTGGGATTAAATCCTGGAGGGAGGAGGGACAGGGAAACAAAACTGGAAACACTTGGATTGCGTTGACCTTGCTGCTCTTCTAGCAGTTCATTGATGCAGGTGATGTTCTTGCTCTCCAGCGTGTCTAACCCTACGGTATAGTGCCTGTGAACAATGGGGTCGCAACAGACTCTTCTGTTTCCGTTGAGCTCCCTGCAGATGTTCTCGTACCTGCATATGAGTTTTAAAACATTTAAAACACGAACCGAGGCGGCAGGTAGCAGATGTCGTCTTGCGCAGCTGCTTCCGTTTGTGTCGTCATTACATCTTAGAGGCTGCCCCCCTGCAAGCACCGTAACATTTTGTATTGTCAGAAAAAAACCTGCAGAGTTACAAGGTACCAGCAGTCTGCAGTAAAACCTGAAAAGCCTGCTTTCCAAGGCGGGTACTTCGGCACAGCAAGGAGCTGCTTGTTCAGTGAAACTCTGATAAGACTTTCAAGAAAAAGAGCATACAGATGTGGCACACGAATCGCGCAGAGATTCTGGTGTGACCCAGAACAAAAGCATCTGCACCCCCAGACATTTTTTTAATGTATTTAACTTTTATACAAATTATAAAAAAAAGGTTTTGATTGCTAACTAACTTTCTGAGAAGTGAAATGATAAAAAGGAGCAGCTTTGTATGTTAGAATCATGCCAAGTATGTGGCACGGCTAATGAAATTCACTCTGAAAGGTGTATATACTACTATTTAAAGTAGTACCGATAACGTCGCAAGCACGTCGTCTTTGTCTGGTCTTAACTATTTAATTTTTCAAATTGAAGTGCCTCTGGTATTTTAAAGAAATCCAGAGGTCCCCACCAAAAAGTGACAGTGCTATATACAGATCTAGGCACGCAGGGGAACGCTGACCCGTCAGTCTCACTGATGAAGTAATACGATAATGCAGGGATTCTGCTTGAGCATTTGCATATAATGAAATGAGAAAAGGCATTACTTCCCCCCCCTTTTTTTTTTCATTCCACTTGCAGAAGATCCAGGAGATGTCTTTTTTTTCAGGACAGGTTAAATTGAGGGAGCTTGGCATTTTGGTGAGTCAGCACAGGGATAGTGCTCGGAAGATATGAGGAAGGTAAGTGGTCCGATGACTGCTTGTTTTCCACAGTATTTTTGAGAAGAAAGCCTGGAATTTTGGCTTTGGCAGGCTTGCTGACAGGTAACCAGGTGGCGTGAGCTTAGCAGCAGCAGGGAAGGCGATTTTGGGACAGCAGCTGGAGATGAAGTGAACAATAGCACTCTACCCCACCACTGCGAGACAGGTTTTACTTTTTAAATTCAAAAGTCCTTTATTTGCCAAAAGAGAAGAAAATACAAAGTAAAAATACAAAGATAAAACCATGCCAGCACAAAATGTCTTCGAACTACTTTTACAAAGTATGAGAACCTTTATTGTTAAATACTCAGTTTCTAAAACCATCACCCAGTGATACAGAGAAAAGATTAGAACAAAAGCGTAAGCACTGTTTACATGGTTTTCTTACAGTAGCTCATGCTCTTCATTGAGGTTCATTTTTGATTGCATAGACCTAAGAGACTGCGATTTAGAAACACCGTACTCCAAAAATACATACCATTAACATGACGTTCCAGTGACCTCTTTTGTTGGCCTTTCAGGCATATTTTGTTGTAGTAACTAAGCACAGTACCTTGGTTAGAATATCTCGAGTCAGCTTTCTTAAATCCTTAGTTCAGGAGAGCAGGAAGGTTTTCCACAATGTTTTCTGTAAACCTGAGAGTGACTGGAATTGCTTTTTTGCTGTCCACGTCTGTTTTGCAACACTGCCGCTTGGTGGCAGAGCGGCAGAAGGGGAGCTACGGCAGCGCCTGGGTTTTGCTGACGAAAACTTGTCATGTAGCAATTGCTACTGAGATTTTAGAAGAGGAAAAAAAAATCAAGCTAGTACCACTCCAGCAGTAATTGTGTGTGGCTGTATCGAGCCATATCTCCAATCTTAGTACTGCAGAGAGAGAATATTTGTGAATATAAAAATAAAAAGCAAGAGTTTTGTAAGGACACAGGGCCTAATTTTGCTAGACAAAAGCAGACTAGAGAACAAATAAACACAAGTGGTGTTTTTTTTTTATCATGCAAAACGGAATTTTACTCACTTTTCTGACTACTCATGAGGAAAAAGAAATCCAGCTCATAACAGACTTCAGTCTGAGCTGGATTTACAATGAAAAATGCATGATCTGTCTTTCTTTAAAGGTATGCAACATCTAAAGTGGCACTGACAGTTGGAAATGGGAGGCAAAGTCAGAGCAAAGTGGACTCCTACAAGTTTTCTGTGCGGTGATTCTTGGGTTGCTTCATTCTAGAGAGCTTGCTGACCTCTGAAGCTGGTGTGTTGCAGCTGAGCAGGTTCTGGTGTCTGTATTCACAAACATCCTTGTCTTCTTACGTTTTGACTATCCCAGAAAGAAAAGCTAAGAAGTAGGACAGGAGTTCCCAAATTTACCTTGCTTATATACTGCAGATTTAGAAACCTTCCATCCAGAGAAGCTGTGGACAGGGCTAAGTCACAAATGGGGTGTAGAACACCTCCTTTACGAATTCATCTGTGGCTGCTGAATTACGGTTATTTCCAAGTGTATGAGAGAGAGAGAATGGCTTTCTACTCCTGGAGTAAATAATATAAATTACTGCAAGTTTTGCACTGATACCATGCTAGCAGTGGCTTCTGTAGCTTGTCCTTATATTCACATAAGGCAAAACATTTGCTGTAAGTTGGTTTTGGTTTTTCTTTGATTAGCTTGTTGTGTTGACCTACTAGAAAGCATGAATTGGGTTTGGAATCGCTCTACTTTGTCATAGCAGCAGTGAACGTCTGTTTGTAGAAGAGAGGGCCTTGCATTTGGGGGCCGAAGGGCTCAGCAGAGCAGCTACGAGCTTCTGTCTCAATTTATTGAAGCCAAACGTTGAAAAGGTAACTGGTGATTTTTACCAGGCTCAGGATACTGACTTCTTCAAAAAAAGGCACCAGTTCAGGCAGACTGGTGTGGTGCGAGATGGAAGTCTGAATTGATTTGATGGGTTGAGTTGAAGCCCCTCTGCAAAAGGCATACGAGGAGAAAGGTGAAAGATCCTGAAGTGGCGGGTGAATAGAGCGAGCAGGAACAGCAGAAGTAGGCTCAAGGTACGACCTAGCAAGAACAGAAATGCCAAACCAAAAGAGCGATGCACCAAGGGTTGCTGGAGTACCAGCTCTTCACAGTCCATCAGGGGCTGCGTCTGCATCCCAATACACATCTGGTGCTTGAGAACAGGGTGTCACTTGCTCAACTGGTGAGTCCTCGAGTCCTTCATCTAACTCCCTCCTTGTGTGAAAAAGAAATTGTGCGTTCCCAGGAATATACATCCTTCCTGGAAAAGGATGTTGCTCTGAACTTCCACAGGGAAGAGGAGGAGGAAACGTAATACGTAGAGAGGCTGTAGAATCACCATCTATGGAGATTCTTCAAAACTCAGCTGGATGAGGTCCTGAGAAACTTGTTCTAACTTTGAAGGTGGCCTGTCTTTGAGCGAGGAGGTGAACTAGAGACCTACGGAGGTCCCTTCCAACCCAAATTATTCTATTGTTCTGTACGGCACTATGGGAGCTGCTTTTCTTTGAGGCACAAGGGCTATCCCAGGTTAAAACCTTAAAGAGGCAATCACTGAGTTGTTCTGGAATGAGGCTTTACATAATTGGCAAACTGGACATTCCAGTACTGCTGCTGATGGAGTTAAAAGCTAGCAATGCTGAAGTAATGTGAAGGTTCAGTTTCAGCCTAGAATCGGGTCAGGTGGTTCTTGTTCCTTTGAGGAATCTTTGTCTTTGGAGAGATGTAAAATTTTATCAAACTAAAAGGCCACTCTGGACCTAGACAGCGAGGAAAAGCGGTGAACTGCTTTGCCTAGGTTCTTTCCGGTAAAAAGTGGACGGAGCTGGTTACAATTAGCAGTTGTGTGACTTCCAGCCTATGTTCATTTCTGCAGTCACTTCCTAGTTTCTTCTGCATTTGGGCCTTTGTGGAATCATCCCCAGTAAAGCTTTTTCCCTCAAGGTTATAGTGATGATGGAGATGCGATGCAAACAGCCTGGTGTTGAACAGAGCCACTCTCGTGTGCTTGTTGCATTCAAAGAGGTTTATCCTGCTTTGGTTAGAGTGCTCCCTGCTTACATCTTTTATTATGGAATAGAAGTTACCTTGCAGTACCTTTGCTAATAACCTGGGCATCCAGAAATTTCCCAAATATCAAATCCAGGATCCTGGGGTGTGTATATGCATCTGGATAAAATAGCAGCTTTGTTCAAGAAAAAGAAAATAGATCTCCAAGCCCAGTACAGCTGAAAACTTCCTCTCTTTCAGATTTTGATCCTGAGGAGAGAGTTACTAACCTCAACAAGGCAGCAGTATATCCCACCTGGGCATCGGGAGGCAGGCGTTACACTTCAAAGGCTCCTGAAAAAGTTGAAGCTGCATTGTAGTGATCAGCCAATTACTTATTTGGTTATTAACACTTAGAGGTATCATCCAGGGATTAATGTTCCATTGTGCTAGTATCTGTATGTACAAAATGCACCAGGCTAATAGTGTGTGTGTGTGTGTGTATACACAAGTTACCTATGAACCGGATGGGTTCTGCCTTTAGTGCAGGCAAGGAGGTGCCTGCTTGGAGATCTGATCCTGGCATTGGCAGTTGTCTCTCGAGTATTCTGGCAGGGATTCACGCAGGGATGTCCCGAGGAGGCATGGTTTGATATTCTCACAGTGATGTAAGAGGAAATATAGTGTATACATACCAACCAAGCATTACATATTTGGGCACAATTGTGATAGTTGAAATAAAATATGACAGCTGAAACCTGTCCCAAGCTGGAGAAGATAAGTACCAGATCTATTTGTGTATCTATGATGGCTAAAATTGAGAACTGGTAAGAATATGTTATAATCGCCTCTGTGCTGAATCACAGACAGCTACTACTTGGCAAGGAGGAACAGCTCTAGCAGCAGAGCGTGTGCTATTACTAGAGACACCAGTTGTGATTCTATGGGGAAAGTCAGTTTAATTTTGCACTTAAAGCAAGAATTCATTAGTTACAGTGTTTCCTCTCTGAGACTGGGGCCTACTTCATGGGTGGAAAACAAATTTTTGGCAATATTACAGACTAATTCCTTTAGCAGTTAAAGGATGTCTCTGGTAACAGAAATTTAGCACACTAGGTTAGGGTTGGGTTTTTTCTTCATTATCTCAGCTTAGTCTCTTGGAGGAGGCGACAGGTTAGCAATACAAGAGAGGAGAACAACACAGGGAATGGACGGAACTGGCGCACACAAGACAGCAGTTTCAACACACCAGCTAAAGAGCATACGTCTTTTTTTGTAAATATGCTAGAAAATACTTCTACAGAGACAAAACACTAGCCTGAGGAAAATCCTCTTATGCACAGGAAAATACGTAGAAATGTTAACTATATCTCAAATTCTTAGAGAAACATTACATCATGTAGTGCTTTAACTGTCCACAGATTCATACAAGTAAAATATGTCCAGTATCAACTGTAAAAGCTTGTGGTTTAAAGCACAAAAGGGGACTTCACTCTCCCCACGTGCAGGCATGTTGCCTTGGTTTCCAGGACACTAAGGGGGGAGGAGGGGAAAAAAAAAAAAAGAAAGAAAGAGAACTTCACTGTGACTTGCGCTTTGAAAGATTTCTAGACATCCATTTAAATTAATTTGGCAGCTCTTTTGTCACTCCTGGTATAAAGTCAAGGGGGCAGAATGGCACAGGACTGAACTGACTGAGAAATGACCACTGTAGATGTTGCATGCAGTTGTTACAGTTAATCATTAGATGCTGGCATTTATTGCACGTCTGGGGACATAACAGAATTTATATATAAATGAAACAAGGTGCAATCACCATTTTTAATGAGCGTGCACGATAACACACTGTAAAAAGCCTTTTTATAGAAATTACCTTATTGCAATTACACAGGAAGAGAAAAAGGGTTCTCAAGTTACAGTATACAAAATAAAGCACATTGCTCCAATGACAGATTTAAGAAAAATCCCTAAGTGTCTTGGGACTGAATGCTATCCAGTTTGAAAGATATTAACTAAATGTCTTCCATTTCTCTATGCTGAGAGATCTGAGATAACTAGTTTGTCTGATTTGTCTCCAGTTTCAGGGGGAGGTAAGACTTCATCTGTATCATAGTCTTCTTCAAATGATCTGCAACGATAAAAGGTATGTCTTTAAAAGCCGCATTTTGGTGAAAGCGTTTTCAGGTAAGTTATTTCAGTGGCTACTAAAACAGCTGGCTAAAATACAGTAGCATGCAAGATGTTAACCTCGAGGAGGATATTTATAAGGCATTGAAAACAGTGCGGTAGTAATCAGTATTCTGACAGCTGACATAACTTTGTGCTCCCATCCATCGTCATTTGTAAGTTCCGGAACAACTTTTCACTGGTGTTCAGCATTATAAAATTTGCATCCAGTTTCAGTAACAATTGTCAGTAGCTCACAGTAGCCTTAATAGTTCAGTGTAGAAATAAAGTCGTCCACCCACACATCCAGGCCCTAGAGGAGATTTGGCTTGCTCAGGCTTGCTCAGAAACACCTGGTTTCCAAAGCATCTTCTGGCTTAGGATATGTTTTGACATCCACAGAAGAACAATTGTGGGCATGCTGTCATGTTCCTCTCTCACTTGGCTTGAAGTTTAATATCCAGGTCTTAGCATTTATGGCCTGAGGAGGTTTGGCTGTGAATTCTCAGCTCCAGCCAGCTGCACTATTCGGGCTGGTTGGGTTCTGTGCTCTGCAGCAGAGGATATCGCTTTGGGGCTCTCACCCCATTCCTACTCCTGAGAAATGATGTTTATAAGATGTTTTCCCTCCAGTCTCAGCACACTATGGGTTAGTTTCGCAGGGCTCCCAAGAAATTAAAATTCTTCCTTTTGTTCTGAAAGCAATGCTGCTTATGAAGGAAATGCTGCAGCAGGTGTTCCAATGGCAAGCACAGGAGTAGCTCTGGTTTGTTCAGTGGTAAACTGGGCTGCAAAAAGGTTAACTCCTTTGATACCCCAGCATGGATGGTGCCAAGAAAGAACTGTCTACCACTTCTTGTGCTGTTTTTCCCTTCAGTAACCCATATGCAGGCACAGCAAATCCTTGGGAGCGTGTCAGTATGTATGTCCTGCTGCAGGGAGGATTCTATGCTATAGTCTGGTGATCCCTATGTGAGGAAGAGACAAAACAGCATAGAGATCTTCCTGGACAACATTTTCATCTTCTCTTCCATAAAGGAAAGCACCTGCTTAGTAATTCTGCCACCTTCTGGATCCTTGCATAAGTGGAAGAAGGGAAACAATGGTCTGGATCCCACACCAATAACTGTTCTGATCATGCATGCAAGGATACCAAAAAGTATGCAATATGCACGCTTTTTGCTTAAGCGGTACCTGCCGGGCATCTGCATTGCCCTGCCTCCCCTGCACTCCCCACATGTTTGCACATGCCTCAGTTTCTCAAATGTCTCCTTGGTTTAAGATGATGCAGCTGAGGAAAACTTTTTCTTTCCATTTGAATGCTGTTCTTAGGAATGTTCCTTTTGTGTCCCCTTTTCCTTCAATTTTACCAACTTCTGTTAGCTTTCTTCCTTTTTTTCCTATACGTGGAATGTGACCTCTTTCCTGCATTGTTTATTTTGCACATTCACCAGCACCTGGAGCTCCACTATAATTTTTTTTCTGGTGCCTTTTGCTTCTGGACTAAACCTTCTCATGTCTGCTTCAAAGGGGGCTTCCCATTGTCCTTTGCCACTTCGCTCTTTTGCTCCTTAAGGCTCAACAGTGCCTGCCTTTCCCATCTTGGAAAAAATGCTTTCCACCTTTATGGCTAAGAAGCATCCAAGGGACAGCTTTTCCACGAGATTAGCACTAAAGATAATCACCTTCTCTCTTCCCAGGCCAGTTTCAAAACTTCACAGTCCCATAAATACACATATGGGCTCACGCAGATTAAACACCCATGCCTCAAGACTCAACCATGGCAACTCTAGCTTGTTCAGAGAAGGCAAATTACTCCAGGAAATTCTTTGTCCTTCCTTCTGGCAAACGCACATTTTGTCACTGGATGCTTCAGCGATGTTCTTCTTCCCCCTTTCCCTTCCTTATGCTGCTGGCTTCATGAAAGTGAGCAAGTGAGCCATCAGCTGACTTGAGGGAAACAAGAAAAATGGTCTAAGCTGCCCAAACCAACATCATCTGATCCTGGGTCTTTGTCCCACCTATCCGCCTCTGAGCAGGATTGCTCTGCATTGTGCCCTTGCTCCTTGTTGCTCAGGTGAAGGGGATTCTTTCCTACCAGCAGCAGATAAGAGATGGCCTCTTCCTCCTTATTTCCCTCCCTACGGAGAAAGATCTCTTTCCATGAAGGCAATTATGGCTTCCAGGTACATCAGCTGGCTGAAACTGGTTTCTGGAACAGTGAACAAAGCGGTGCCCGCTTCTGCCAGGCAGGCCATAGCCTGCACTGCAAGAAAGGATTTCTGCAAAACCAGTGCTTATATCTGCATTAAGAGCTTGTGTTGGTCAGATTCAACTACTGGTTCTGCCTTCCAACAACAATGTGTGTATACATTCACCAGGGAACAGACTCTCTTCATGGAATCTCATACACAGATGTATAAAGCAGAGCATGGCTGAGAAGCGTTCAGATCAGCTTAAGCTTCCAGTGAAACACGATGCTTCATTGTTGTCTTGAGCAAGACGACGCCTTTCTCTTATCTTATTTTTGGTGACTGTAGCTCTCAATAGAGTCACAGCATCTTTGAAGTCACTCTGAGCATCCACTATGTCTTGATGAGATTCCTCTTCCAGGAGCAGTGCTCTCTCATGGGCAAGCCTGCAGACAGCCAGACAGACACTGACTGGTTTTAGAAACCTTCCATCCAGAGAAGCTATGGACAGGGCTAAGTCACAAATGTGGTACACACTAATTCATCTGCGATTGCTGAATGATGGTTATTTCCAAATGTATTAATAAGACAAATACCAGATTTCAGATTCTGCCAGCTAACTTGGCCAAAAATCTTCGGGTTTCTCACAGAGCTCATAAATTGTCCCCGCTCCCTGGTTCTGTCATCCTCAAAGGACAGCAGAAATAATGTATGTGCAAAAACTCAATGCCTGTTTCTGGCAAATTTGTCTGGGCATCCAGCTCTTTGTTTTTCTTTCTCCCTTCCTTTTTTCCTGCGTGGTCTGTTGCTATGCTCCACAAATGAGATCTAATCCTGCTGCCATGACTACAGAGCTTTTCAGGGGCTCTTAAAAGCAAGCAGCAAGGTTGCTGACATGCTCTTTACAGGAAGAGACAGAGCTGTTTCAGACAGACTTCAAAAATCTGACATCACCTGCCACTTTTCCTCTGTTTTTGGTGAGTTTAGGGATTCATGGTCCTGCAAAGCTTTTATGGCCGGCTCCCAATTCTTTTCTGTGCTGAGGACACAGGTGTTGCAAAGCAGCTGCAGGGACACAGCAATTTTATCTTCCATCCTGTGTTACCTCATCTTCCATTGTGAAGGCCACAAAAAGGCAAGGCAGCTCAAAGGAGATGAGGGAACAGCCCATAACTGTTTGGATGCACATCACAGGGAGAGAGGGAAACACAGCTCTCAATAGCTTTGCAAATCTCTGTGGCTAATTAGTAGGCGCTACTGTTATCCCAAGCAACTTCCAGTGTGGGAAGTTTTGAAAATTATTCAATCTTCTCAGTACTCTAATGGCTCTACAAATACTGTTCAAGAATGGATGAAATCTTGAATCACGCAAGATTAACATGGGGTACGCATTCTTTGGATGTTTGTTATACAAACCTGGAGACTTCCAGAGAAATATTCTCAAGAAGATACTAACACATCTAGACACTAGACACAAATCTAAAAGATAATTATACCGAGTCTCCATTAGGAGCCTCTGCAGGAAGCCCTTGCACACAGAGAGGTTCTGGAGCAACTGCTCTGCCAAAATTCATTGACTCTATGGGTAGCTGGAGCGTCTGTCTATAATTTTATAGAAGGCTGCAAAAATGAGTGTAGGTATCGCAGAAACCAACAGTGTTTTAAAGAAAAAGTCTCAACAAACTTAGTAAGTGAATGAAAACGTTGAAACACAGCTTATGAAGAGCACAGACTAATAGGCATAAAGTTTGGCAGAAAGTAAAATTATTTGACTAAAGAAAGTCTCTGCTAGGTATAATAAATGTAACAGAGCTACAGCTTCTAATCTGTGATAGTGTGACATGGTCAATACACGGCCAAGACCAGCAAAAGTCATTTGATCTCTTTTTTTGTATGGCTGCCAAAAGAAAAAGGTTTTATCCTTTTTCCCAGCTATCTTCATTACTGCAGTGTGTGTAGCTGACAAAGCAGCCCATTGTGACAAACACACCAATACTGCCTTTTGGAGCAACTGCTTCAGGCTTCACATGCTCCAGTGTTGAGTCCAAATGGTAAGACCACTAATCCACTACCTCTGTTAAAAGTGGCACCCACGCACTCCTACCAAACCTCAGCTGGAGCCACACAGTGTGTTCCCAGGGCAGCGCAATGCCTGTGCTTACCCTTCTTGTAACTGCTCGTTCCCAGACTCCTCAGCCACAAGAATCTCGTACTCTTCAGCAGCATATCTGTCCCAGTCAGAGGGTTCAGGGCCATCATTTTCAATGTCCTAAGGAGATCAGACAGTCAAGCACGCTATGTCCATACCTCTGTAGGGCTGCTTACAATAGGTCTAAACATGTGAAACGGCAATTCTAGGAATAGTAAGCAACTGTATAGAAGCAGCTAGTCAAAAATTGCCTTAACTGAAAGAGTCACAATTATCTTAAACTATTCTAACATCTGCACATAAATGACTATGAAAAAATACATCCCTTAGTCTATAAAGGTCAGTGTGTGACCTGAGCTGCCAACAAACTGAGCCTGCTTCATTTCAGAAGTGCTGAACATTAATAACCACACATTTTCTTTGCTCTAGCTCAGCAAGCCCTGCATCTGTGCATTTTGTAATTGGTTAAAGAATTTAGTGATTTAAAATCTTTAATTAAATGTTAATTGTAACTGATCTTTTGAGGAACTCTTCACAGTTTGCTAAGTTTGGGCAAGTTTGAGAGGTTACAGAAAAACATCCTTGCAAACATGTGGCCCTCTGCCACTTACTACAACATGGGGAAAATAAGTTATCCCCCCTGGCCCCACTTGACTGCTCTTATGATGATCCAGTTTAAACAAACAAACAAATAAACAAACAGGGTGGTTCTGGCTTGGGATATATTTAAGCCTTGAATCATGGAACCACAAAGTTCCTCTTATAGGTTATGTGGGAACAGCTGGGAGGGAACCAGAGTTGGTTTTGGCATGCCCTCCACTTTACTGTACTTTGACCAGATAAGAGGCTTCTGGGAGATAGTCTTTAATCTGTAGTCACATCTGGTTTCACTGGATATGCAAGGGGAACCAGAAGTGAGGGACTTTACACCAACAGCTGACAAAACTCAAGTCTCTCAACATCCCACAGTTAGTGGTGAGCAACAACTGCAAAATACAAAAGCCACAATCTCCTCCTGTATTTTCTCTGCTTGGGAAGAGAGGATGACGAATGACAGTACAGCCAGGCTGATAACCAGGCACAATCTGCAACATCCAAACCTTCCATCTAGTCTGCCACATGCATGGCCTGATCACGGAGCTGGCATCTCATCTGCCTCAGCCCCTGTGTGGTATAGAAGGTCCGTCTCTTTGGTTCTGTTTAGGCTATGGGAAAATCGCTAGTGCTGTTTTAAGGATCAGACTCCAACCCGGATGTTTAATGAGTCTTCACATGTAGCCTACCTATTTATGACTGCAGCTGTGCAGGGGACGGGAAGAGACAAATGGGATCTCAAGTTCTGAATCTCACAGCTCCTTTCTAGTCTGAGCGAACCAGGTCCCCTTCTAGTGCAGCTGAGCCCCCCTCTTTCAGCCTGCTTTCTAGTCTGAGCGAACCAGGTCCCCTTCTAGTGCAGCTGAGCCCCCCTCTTTCAGCCTGCTGAATCAGCGCAACTCAGCAGGCTCCAGTCATTCTCTCTAGAATCACACACTGCACTGCCAGTGCTGGTGTAGTAGGATCAGTGATGGCAACCGAATCGTACAATAGCAGTATAACTTGTGTTGGAAGAGACCCAGGAGGTCTCCAGTCCCAGCCTCTGCTCAAATCAGGGTTTGCTATGAGGTCAAATCAGGGGGCTCAAGGCTTTGTCCAGTCACATCTTGAAAGCCTCCAAGAATAGAAGCTGCACAACCTCTCTGGGCAACCTGTTCCAGTGTTTGACTGGCCTACTTGTGAAGAAAGTTTTCCTATATTCAGTTGGATTTTCCCTACGTCCAGTAGCATTCCAAAGATGGGTTTGAGAAGGCGTGTATTTAGAAATAAAGGTGATTTATACCTTTTGCACTGCAAAGGGATCCCTCTGTTCATTGTCCAGATACTTCTCTAAATTGAAGAAGGTGTTGTAGAATACATGAGCCATTCTGCACCTCTTCAGGTCTCGCAGGGTCACTCTTCCTACAGAAAAAAACCCTCACATTATTGTGCTACTGAGTTCTTTCTTAGTTAAGAGACCGGACCTGCTCCTTGTCAATCTTATCCAAGTTTTAATTATAACACCAGTATGCTACAATATTACAAAATTTCTTCCCAAGTCAGTCAAGGATTTTAACATTATTCAATAAATGGGTACGTTTATTAGGCTAAAATCTCACATACATATGAAGGTCTTTCACATTCACGTGAAATATGGAAGAATGTGAATGGGGATGGTCCAGTTTCATAATCTAGACTATCAGCACATCCCACAGCTGGAATATACAAGACTTCTTGCTCCAGTTCCAGCAAGTTAATTCACAAGTCTCTTGTTCTAGCATTTCAAACCTCCTGATGCATAACATTATGGCACAATAGCCACTGTTCAGACTTTGACCTTGTGCAGTAATTTCAGCCCTGTGATTCTAACACAAGGCTCTACCTACAGATGGATTTCACAGTGACATTACTTTCTCAATCCACCATAGATCAAAGACGATGGAAACTCCCATTAAACAGGACTTACCTTCCCTCTCTGGCTTAACAAGATCAAGCATCTGACACAGCAAGTCATGAAACGGCAGTGGTTCTATGCCCATCACTTCCATCCGCTCACATTGCTCCTCATAAAAGTACTCCAGTTCATACATGGAGAGCACTCCATCCCCATCCAGGTCCATGCACCGAAACCAATACTCAATGCTAGGAAAAAGAGACAGGACTAGTGAAAGCACAGCACTGCACTAGGAAATCCATACAGCAGACATTGCAGCAATGCACATTCCCCTTCCCCCATCCTCTAACGCTCTTCTGCCCAAAGGCTGGCATAAAACCAGGGATAAAAATACCCTTTGGGAAGGATCAGGGCACAGGCCAACACTCAAGAGCGCCTCCTGTTAGTCTCCTAGGTGCCTTGTGAGCACAGCCATGCTCATGAGCTGTTTCACCTGGCAGCTGTAGCAAGCATCCACTGTGCTGCAGCTCAACTGGCTCACGTAGGTTAGGCTGGCCCTGTCTGATTCAGCAGCAAAAGCTGGCCAAATAGAACCAGCTCTGAACCCAGGACACTGGCTGTGTCCCTGAGTAACCCTGGTGAGTGATGAGGTAGGCATGGTATGCACTTGTTTCCTCTACTCCTTTATGCAGAAGGCAATGCTTTCAGGCAGTTGCACTCTACATCCTCCCTTCACCTCTGGATAGTCCAACCCTGCATTTATGAATTATTCTTCTCATTTTTACTCATAAGATTCCTCGTCCTAATAATCGCGTGCAGATCTAGTTCAGCTCTACCCAATAGTCTCCAACTGGCTGTATAAACCAGGCACACGGGCAGGTTTTACAAAGTGACACAGTGAAGTTTCCCTACAAACTCTTCTTATGCGCTTACTACATGCATGAAGAGAACATGCCTATCTGCTGCAAACATCTCATGGGTTTATCCCCAGAGCCAGTACTTCATGGCATGGGGTAACCAAAGGGATTGATGACTACCAAGACATTTAACATTACAAGAAAACTCTGTTTCTACACGATTTCTCCTCAAGAAAGGCAAATTATTTCACCAAACATTGACAGTAAGTTGTTTTTTTCCTAATAATCACTGGAACCCAAGCTGCCGTCTCTTGTAGAAAGCGGTAGGTCACAGAACTTTCTATAATCTTATCTGCTCATCTCAATACTTTTACTAAGATGCAGAAATCTGTCAGACCTTGTAGCACTCCTTTTGTCTTCCTCTGAAATCAGGAGCCACACAAAATCAGCGTAACTCATGCGGCCTTCCTTTTGAACTTCATTGCCTCTGGAAGACACACGAGGGGGGGGAAAAAAAAACAAAACAAAAAAAAAATCACCAGGCTCCTAAATACTCAGAATGTTATCAAACATATTTTTCAAAAGCCCCAAATCATTGGTGAGAGAAAATGGGGCATCGCCACCCATTTAGCCTGTACTCCCTGCACTCTGCAGCACCAGTCTTTGTGCGCTTCCCCACAGGCACAGCATTTGCTGCCTTGCTGTCACTGCAGAGCTGAGGCTCATCTACCACATCCCCTCCCACAACAAGTGCTGGGCTCTTTTACTTTTCGGAGACTTTAAAGCAGTGCTCTCCAGCTATCCCTGTGCCGCTGTGGGGCACAAACACATTGTGCTTGCATGCTCCCTCCGGCTATGCCCAGCTTGTTCTACAATGAGGTCTATAGGTGGCCATCCTATGGGATTTTTTAATTTCTTTTTTTAAGATACCCAGAAGTCTCACTCCGTTTTCAGGCAGCTCCAACTGGAACACCATGTTGGAAACCATTCTGATCAGTGGGGATTTTTGAGAGTATCTTGCATTTCTAATCAGCCTGACAGAAATTCCCTTCACTTCTATCCCCAACCAGTATGCTATTCCTCACCTCACCACAGCGCCGCTGAATATTCGCTCAATAATCCTGTTTGATAAAGCTGAAACAAAGAAAACATGGAGAAAATGAAGCTACAAGTCACAGGAATAACTACAATCAGTTGTTTATGCTGAATCCACACAAAGCCATTTCCCACTGCTAAAAGAATGCTCTATCTACATCGCCTGTCTCACCACTTCACTGGTCTCTGTTTAGCAGCATTTTGTAAAAACCAAAGATGATTCTCCCAGCGTGTCTGCCTTTGTATCCTCCCAAACACCGCATTTCCCCACAAATATGGCAAATGTGTGTTATCTGGATTCTTGGACATGGGCAGTGTTACTCCTACTTTACTGCAGTAGGATTTGTCACATAAGCAAATCCTGCTGACAGGAAGAGACTATTTCAGTGTGCATTCCAAAAGAAGTTCAGTTATCAAGGAAAAAATCACACATCAAATCCCTACAAAACACTCCTTAGCAGAGCACAAGCTGTGGCAATCCTGCTACAGGGAAGGACAATGGAAAACAAGCATCGTTTTAGGTGAGCATGAGGGCTTTGCCAGCCAGGAAATGCGTGGGATAGATTGTTATGGCAGAGACACACCAGCCAAGCAGCAAGTACCAGTCTTGAGCAGGATTTGCACACTGACCTCACCCTCCCAGGCTGCTGACACTTCCTTTAGACCCCCACTTTAGCTCCTTCTACATGTTCTCCATCGCTTCTGTAGTCCTGGCACACTTCCGACACACCGGCTGGGCAGACCCAACCTGCACCACCCCTCAAATCCCCCTGGCATAGTGCTGACAGGCTGCTGTACCACTGCACTGACAGCTTCTCCCCTTCACCCTGCCCACAGCACCCCTTCTATCTTTAGCTCCCCAGCACCGAGTGCTCTCAAAATTCTGTGCAACAAACACTCCATCCCCACCCTCCACCCTCCCAGCAGGGACCAAGTCTCCCATATCACCTATCCCAAGTCAGGCACTCCTCCATCCTCACCCCATCCAGCCCTATTATCAATGCTCCTGACCCCTGTGACTGCCACACTCACCCAGAGCCCCCACGGCCTTCCCATAAACGCCTGCACTTAGAACATGTGGGCCACCACACCACTGTGACACACACACACCTACAACACTGTCATTCTCACACCTCTTTTCTTCTTTCTTACTTCAGTCTACTAGGATCTTCACTCCTACAAAATGTTGTCCCCATCCCCAGAGCTCCAGCAATGCCTGACAACTTGTCACACCTCCAGATCCCTGTAGGCCTACACCCTACAACACCTTACCACACACTTCACCTTTCCTGCTACCTCCAGTGACACGTTGTGTCCAAACATCCCATTTCCCCAAATCTGATTGTCTGTCCCAGACCTACTTTCCCAAAAAGTGCAGCAACCACAAAGAAGAATCCAAGAAGGCTTTGTCTTCAGGATTAAACATGCTGGTCAATAGCTCAAGCTCTTGTCCAAGACATTACATTGTGAGTCCTAACAGGTAAGCACATGGGCATATCATGCTCTCAGAACATGGATAATCCTAAAAACAGCCGACCTGAGTGCCTCCATCTAGCACAACGCATACAGAACAAGTGCCTTCAGATTTTTTAGCCCTTTGTGGATTTGTATTCCATTAACTTATCCATGGCCCTTGAACCTTTGAAAACTCATA
The DNA here is from genome assembly GCF_018139145.2 of Gymnogyps californianus. Taxonomy (NCBI): domain Eukaryota; kingdom Metazoa; phylum Chordata; class Aves; order Accipitriformes; family Cathartidae; genus Gymnogyps; species Gymnogyps californianus. Next base: position 2,529,638 of record NC_059480.1, on the reverse strand, counting down.
GCATGTGCTCAACTTGTGGAAAGGAGTTCCACACTGAACTCGAGATATTCTCCAGAGTGCATCTGCAAACTGAAATTCACCAAGCTTCGCTGGACTCTGGAATTTCTCTCACGCATAACGAGATTGCACTTTAGCAATCTTTGAAGTTCACATGGGCTTGTCCTTCTTGTCCCTACTTCCAAGTTCCTGCAAAACCCTCAGTAAATAATAAGCAAGTTTCAAGACCTTACTTTAGGTTGTCCTTCTGGCAGTGACCCATACATGAAGCTCCCTCTCTAGCTACTCATACAGAAAATAGTGTGTACTGCATTTCTCTGTGTCTGAGCCCCTACAACTGGCTCTGTAAATCAGCATTTGTGTAAGAGATGAATGGCTCCATTTAAATTTTTCTGAGGCATCAAACTAACCAAATTAAAGCTAGGCATTACTTTTTAGTGGGAATATTCTATTTTCAGCAATCCCCTTTGTCCCACCACAGCTCGAAGGCAGCATACCTTGATCACTGTACCTAGCCAGATCCTTCTGGCTGATGTAAAGATCATGGTCAGTGTCCAGCTCCCAGAATTTACAGTATATAACATAGAAGTGCTCATAGGAGAAATAATCTGTGATCTGATTTATGTCATCCTCTTCTTCCAAGAGAGCCAGAGTCTGAAAGAGTACAAATAAAGTGGGAAGTTAAACCTAGACAGAGGCAGCTCAGCAGCTGAGGTCCTCCAACCTCTGTGGAAGTTGGGTGAACACATCTCTGAGAGCCAATCCAAAATGCAGCCTTTCTCCCCTATAGGAGATTTTGCTGCTGCATTCCTTAGCAGGCACTTATAGAGCATCTGGCTTGGCTATCCTGGTTAGCATGTGTATGCACGATATTTCTGCCACTCCTGTGAACAATTTCTGCTAACTTTCAGCTATAGTGAAGAGTGAGACAGGGAAACAAGAACACAACAGCTGTCTCAGCTGGGATCCATTATTTGCGAAACATTTCTGACCTGCACGAGAGACTCTTAGAGCCATTTACAACAGCAAGTCCACAGTTCTCCACAGGAACTGAGATACATTTTTACAGATCACACATCCTTGCCTGGCTCCCGAAGGGCAAAATCAAGTCTTGCTCCACACTCATACCTGGACTGGGGAAGGAGGGATGGATCCCAAGCAGATCAAACCAATCACACTGATTTTCCTGGGCTGTCGCTGACAGGAATTAGCCTAGTTTAACTGGGAGGCTTAGACCGATTTCCAACCATGACATCTGTTAACATGCCTTGTTAGAAAACATTTAGTGACAATATCCTTGTTTCATTCCCACTTCACACCTACCCTCCATCCTTCCCTCCACCCTGCCTTCCCACTGACAGGAAGGTATTGCACATTTACCAGTGCCGCCTCCCTGCTTGCCTTTCTCCTAGTGCTGAGGCCACGGGACGCCAGACAGCCTTTTCAGTCTAGTAAATTATGGCTGCAGGAATATGAAAAAGCTAACAGACTCAAGCGAGCTATAGGTCTGTCCTGCCCTGCCCTCACAGCCTCTCAGAAGGGAGGAGGTGAAACACAGCCTAAGAGCTATCCCAGGGAGTTGTGTCTCTAAGCCGGCAGGCTTAGTAGCCTTTCTATCCATAACCATAAAAACAGATGCTGCGCTATATGTAGGCACTGATAGTTCAACAGCAACTTTCAGTCATCTCCACATCCAAGGAACTCAACTGAGTCTCAACAAAACTCTCACATCCTGCTATCCACCAGGTTCAGTAAAGTTGCAGGCAGGGACAACAGGATGGCACTGCCAGACCTGCGCTGTTCTGACTTGCTGACACTCAAGTCTAAAAACCTCTGATCAATCACTCACTAGCCTCTTCAGATTCTTTGTGGGTCTCTCAATTTCTTTGCAGATGATAATCACTTGGGGAGGTTTTCCAATAACTGATTTTTTTCTTTTATAGCTCATGCCAAAATATGCCATTTACACATGCAGCAAAGAGCTACCCAAGTGAAATTATGGTCCCAGAGCTGAACTTCCCTGCTGCTGCAGGAGATGAAAGGCAGAATAGATCTGCAAGGAGAAAAAGGAGAAGAGCGTATAAAGGGAGAAAACGAGTGAATAAAGACACAGGATAAGTTGGGAAGAATCGTTTATAACAGAGGTTAGGGAAGAACTGGGATCAGAGGGCTTGGACTGCCATGAGACAATCCAAGGGAGCACTGATTTTTTCATTAGCTGATGTGATCAGTGGGGCAGAAGATGTCTGAAAGGAGGAGAGGTGTGAATTCATGCTTGAGGCTTTTGAGGAAGACAGCACAATACATCTGGAAGGGAGAACAGGATGCAGTAGGGAAGTCTCACTGCTTTAGCTGAGTGCTTAACCTTTCAACCTAAAGACTTTCTGGCTTTTTAAGTTGGGCTGGAGTTGAGCAGACTTAGATAGTTTTAACCCAGTGCTCTTTTGGGCAAAATATACAGAGAACAGAGATCCAAACCCTGAAAACCCTGCCCAACATAAGGATACATTGCAGGGATTGTAACAAGAACTAACTTTCATTCATTAACTTTTCTGAAGTGTACTGCAGAAGTGGAGATCAGCTCCTGAGATGCACGGTCTTCCAATTGCACAGCACAACATGCCTGACCAACTGTCAGTGGGCTGACTGCCGGTTGGGAGTCAGGAAATTGGCTGTCCTACCCACCACGTATCGTAAGCAATCCAGCAGCTATTCTTGGCGGCTCAATGAGCCACTTCACATAGGTGCACTGCTGCGTCTTGCTTCCCTTCCTCTTTGGCTAGATCAGGAGCCAAGAGCCAATCTGCGTGATGCAGCTTCAGAGCAGGTGCACAGCCGCCCCTTGACCTTCTAGCAGCGCACTCTTGGCTACTCCAGTTCTCGGTCTTCTCTCACATCTCAACTCAGACACAACTCCTCCTCTAGCTCCGGCACTCTCCTGGCACTGAGCATTTGGCCTATCTCGCTGCAACCCAGGCACAGCTCCCTCGCTATATAATATACAGCTATAGGAACAAAGGTATGATGCATTCTGTATCTTGTTCCGGCAGAAACCAACATACTTGCAAGAAGTTGCTTTTCCTCAGCTCTGTTAGAGTGATCTTCCCAGACCAGGATCGATTGACTGTGTAGAATATTCTCTGTATAACCTGCAACACATGAACAGTGCTCTTGAAATCAACTCCTGAAATACACCAGTTTGGGAATTTAAATGTAGTAACTTTATTTTGTTTATTCACTCATCCTAAGGGGACTCCTTTTTGAAAACTGTTTTGTGATCTTTTTTGTAGATGTTACTATCCTCAATTCACTATGCAGTCTGAAAGTAACATTTGTTTCTGAAACAGTACTATCCATTTCCACTCCGCAAATACTTTCACTGCTCTTAATTCACATCTCTGAGCATGCAGACGCAATATTTATGTCAGGGAATATGTTCAAAGTGCTGATGAATCACTTTGAAACTGGGTTTTTCACGGTTTAGGCACTGTAGCTTGCACGGATCTCAACTGAAAGTGTTCTGCACCAGAAAAAAATAATCATGACTTTTGAAGAGGAAACAGGACATGTAAATGAAAGCCACAATTCATGTCTGACCTATTGTGTCTATAACAATGCCTCATCCTCTCGGTGGCTCCACTGAAAGTAAGCAACACAGATTATCTGTCTGCATTTATCTTAGGTAGGTGTTAACCTCATTTGTCTCCTTTACTGATCTGCCTCTAGTGAAAGTGAGTAAAAAGCATGGCAGGGAATGCACAGACTTCTGAGACTCCAAGAGAAACAGTTCACAGTATGAGACTGAGTACACTTCCAAGTACCTAAGGCGGCAAGCTGAACCCTTCCTAGTCCGCTCCTTGTTAGCTTGTCAAATATCATCACAAAGTAGGGAAAACGCAAATGTGTGATCAAGCACATGCAAGAATAAACTTCACAGGGGAAACAACAAACAAACAAACATCTTCAATAGGAGAAATTAGAAATATAATTAATTTGACTATCAGCACTGAAATCTATGGAATATAATTCGTCAACCAAACCTAACACAAACAAACCTTTGATGTCTCTGACATCATGTTGACATATTATCCTAAACCTTAATAGTGCATGCTATTCCAACATGAAAATTAACTTTACACAACAATATGGACATTATAGGGATTAATCTGGTTAACAAATTAAATGGGATGGGCTTGTTTTAGCTAGAACTAGCTTCAAGTGGGCAATCAGCATTTAAGGGCCATGCTTTGACTGAGTCACACAAGCGCTGGTTCGTAGTCCAGAACAGATCTCGAACCAAGTATGAGATTGTTGCTAACAGTCTGCTTTGGGATACACAGATTAGTGAGACATTAAATGCTGATGAGCACAAATAATTTTGAGAGCAACAAGAGTTATTTGAGGACTCAAAATGTATCCTGAAGAGAGAGAACTAATATATTCAACTTAGCTGAACATGACACCTATTGGTAGCTATCCTAGTCCTTAAAAGCCTACATGGGGAAATGTGGGACAGCATGAGGATTTTTTGTCTCTTATGAAATACATAACTAGAAGCTGAAATCAGCCTAATTCAGACAGATAAGAATGCACTACTTTTACACTGCCATTGATTAACCACTGGGACAACTCCCAAAGAAACACTGCAGGCTCTTTATCACTCCAGACTTCAAAGATGGATGTCCTTCTAAAGTTGCATGTCAATTCAACTAAAAACAAACAAACAAAAAATCTATCCTAACTATAGCAATCACTGAGCAAAGTTCTATGGCCTATGTAATGCAAGAGGTCAGACTAGGTAATCACAATGATTTTTTCTGGTCTTAAGCACAATGAAGAAGCTGTATGTTTGTTTCTTCTTTAATGCCTCTGGCAGCCACTGCCATTCTGGACTCTATTTTTGGACTTTGTCTGGCCTTTGCTTCCAGATTGCACAACAGCTCAGAGACTGAAGTGTGTCTCATCTCATGCATAACCCATTATCACACCTGACAACTTTGTAGCAATTCTTAAAGACACAAGGTTTTCACAACCTTCCAAGGACTCAAAAATAACAATCCCAAGAATGAGAAGAAGGACCCCTAACCAGCAATTTTTCTTTTCCTCTGCCCACAGGGTAATGTAAGAGACAACAAAATATCTCCGTTTGTGACATGTAAGAAACTGTTCCTCTATCAGACCATATTGATAAAGATGTTCCATCTGCTCTCTCCTCACCTAGCTGTAAAAATAAGGCAGAGGTAAAATGGCATCTCTTTTCATCTCTTTTACCATGTCCAGTCACTCAGTGCAGGCTTTATTATTCAAATAATGGTCCAGTTTCAATGGATAGTACATAGTGTATATATCAGTATAAAATGTCAATATTCCTCTCTTTCTTTTCCAGGTTGTGAAAACCAAGCTGTCAAAAAAATGCATTTGGGAAACATCCTAGAACACGATTACACAGCCTGAGATGATTTGCAGCATTCAAGCCACACTTGTCAGTCATGCCTTACTGAAAGCCATAACTGGCTTTGTTTTTTCCCAGTATGGATGATTATTTATTCTGAATTCAGCAGACAAGCCTTTGGAAGGGAAAGCCCCTTCCTATTTGCCCATTATCCTCATGTAACCTACCTCCAGGACCCAAACCATTGATGGGTCAGTTCTAGACCTTTCCCCAATCTTCCCATAAAAGAACAAAAGCAATAGCATCTCTGGAAAAACCCACAAAGCTTTATTAAACCCTGTAAGGCCATCCTCCCCTTACACATTCGCATTGGTAATACTGCATAAGCTGAAGCATTTTTCAACAAGCAATATGTTTTGCCAAGTTGTTTTTAGTTGACTCAGCTTTTCAACAACAGCATGCAGTGCTAACTCTGAGCCTTGTTTGAACATTCTGGGAGAAGTCACATTTTAAAGCTTTTACAATAAATGCCACGTGATATTCTGCATCATCTTCACCAGCTTCAGGAGTCGGTCTCTGTTGAAAGAAACACAAGTAGTTTAGTATACTGGCAATACAACAGCTCACAGATAGTGATACAGATGAAATTATAGCCTATTGTATCCAAAAGGCACCTCTAAAATGTGTAGAGGTAGGCAAAAAAAAATTGAAACATGCTTACACATCTTACCCATACTAGACTGTTAGCTTATTCTCCAGGTGATTTCAACCAAGTGATGCTGTATCCAGCAAAGAACACAAAACGGCAGTGTCTCCTCACGGCCCTCATCTGTAATGCAAAAATAAAATGTGATTCTTGCACTGGCAGCAAATACAGCATTCTGTCACTGTAAGTAGGTATAAGGCACTCTACCTTGAAGGGATCAAAAGGATCCAAGTAGTCTCAAAATCCAAGGACAAAGCTGTTTCCTTCATTACCTCCTGGTGGAAATACTGAATTTTGTAACATTAAAGAGAGAGAAATGCCAAACTGTCTGTGAAAGGAGATGTGAGAAATAGGAACTCCTGGTATCACAGAGGAGAGCCACTACTGCAGTGGGCCAAGTACTGCCACTCCAGATGGGAAGAACCTGACCCAACAGACTGCCTGTCTCCCGAGGTCTTGACTCCGCTCCAACTCAGTGATCTGGCCAAGGCCAAACACGCTGGGCTCAGAAGGTATCTGTCTGTCGGCACGGACACCCAGAACAGCATTGTCCTGCCAGCGTGAGGAGTCTGGGAAGGACATCACAGCTTTGTAAGATTTGCCGCTACACACCATTCGCCTCAATCACAAGCACCACTGTTTCCTGGCTGCCTGGGAGCAAGCCTAGGAAGCCACCTCTGTCAGAGTATTGTAAGTAAGGGTGCCTAAAGGCTCAGACTAAAGTAGGAAAGCACAGTGGAGACACAAGCAGAATCAAGCAGCACTGAGGAGCTTCGTACACTCATGAAGGGTCTGGTTCTGTGACTGCTTTATGGTGGTCACACAGGACCTCACCCAGGCACAAGGGAGGCTGTGGAAAAGGAGAGAGGAAGGAAGAGGCATTGCCCTTTTTAGTAGCAGCCTGCACTTCAGTTATCGTGAAGTGGAACCTCAGCTTCACACAGCTGGTGTCTCAGACCAGAACATGCACTGCACCCCGATGAGGCCCAGAACGTGCAGAAATTGCTGCTTCAGGACACCAAGGGTGATCACTTGGGGGATTACTCTACAAAGACATTTGTTTCTTGCCTTTATTCCCTCCTTTAGACCCTGAAAAATACAGGAACAGCACGTGACTTGAGAAGACAAACCTGGAACGGCAGATGTACAGAACTGCCTTTGTCACCACCCAACAGCCAGCACCAGGACAACCACGCACTGTGTCTTGAGCTGCTCACCAGCAAAGAACAACTGGTTGATATGGCAGTCAGAAACCAATGCTAGTGTGACCGTAAATCTTTCAGCTCTCACCCCTCCATGTACTATTAAACACCAAATACCAGGGTACATGTGCTGCAGGCACCTTCCACACTCACCCATTCATGTGCCTCCATAATTCCCCGGCCATTGTTATACCTATTCTGGCCAGTTACTATGCTTAATATACCTGTTGTCTTGCTCCATGGGGACTAAATATGTTGATAATACACTGACGTTCACTGTCATGTTCAAGTGCATCTAAAACATTTAAAATTCATTCTTGTTATATATTTTCATAAAACATTAGTGTGACAGTTCAGGGTTTGCCCAGAGCAACAGTGTCTTTCTGCCATCTGCTCCTTACAGGAAAGGAACAAGCCTGTGTCTGCCAGTAATCTCCCAGCTGCCAGTACGTGGAGCAGCTGGCCCCCATGCAGACCCTGGCAAGCAAACAGGAGAAACTTCAAGCCCCTGAGCCCTGTTGGGATACAGCTTCCATCAGGTCTGTCATTATTTGAATTTGTTACCGCTGCAGAGATAAAACATCCTAAATTTATACCTTTTATCCAGATTTATACCCAACATGAGACAAGCTAAAGGCTTAAAAAAAGTACAAACTTATTCAGGTAAAGCACCACTCTAACTGCTGACTGCAAAGTTGGAACAAAGCTACAGAGCAAAAGGCAACAACAAACAGTAGTCACAAAAGCTCAGAGACTCAGAAAGACTAGATAGGCTTTCTGGCAAGAGCGAGAGGCAGGAGAGTTGGACAGTAGACCCCTGTGTGCAATGGATGCTTTGTACCATGGAACAATGACAGATTCTCCATGCCTAAGTGACAGAAATCTTCAAACATACAGCCTTCCATGTCTCAGCAGCCCAGCAGAATTAGGGGTAATTTAGCAGCTCTCAAAGACCAAAGAAGGACCTCTCATTTTCCTTCATCAGGATTAAAGGCCAAAAGAGTTGTTTTCATAGATTTGCTTAAGACCAGAAAGAATCATTATTAACCTTTTGAATAACCTCTTGTACACACAGGCAGATTCATTTTTCCTTTGGAAGTAGTTCTTAAAATAACTCATTGCCAGTAATACTAAAAACACCTTTTTTTGAAATAACTGAAGGATTCGCTGATGGGAACAGTGACAAATCACAAAAGGGAGGGTTGGTACAGCTGTATCACAGGGGATCAAAGGAGCCAGCCTACCGTCGTAATATACCGGGAATGGAACTCTGGAGCATCCTTCAGGAACGTCAGGCCAGGATGCGTTTCCACCACATCCTGCAAGATAAGACCAAATAAAATGAAATAGATTTTCTTCTCCTTTTAATGTTTAGAAGTTACTGGGTTTACAAACCAATACTTTTGCTTACTTTTGAAACTGTATTTGCAACATTAACGATAAAACTGAAATGCCATCTTTTAATCTATAAAGTGAACCTTCTAGAATTATAAGTAGAATATATTTTCTGGGCAATACGCACCTGTTGGGCCATTTTGATTTACTTAAGGACAGAAAAACAAAGGAAGAGAGTTAGTGAGTAGATGAAAACTCATTTTCATTGAATGAGACAAAAAAATTAGTTGACCATGCAACTATCTCCTGTCCAAGATCTTTTTTTTTTCCTCCATTCATTGAAGATATTAACATTTATTAGAGCTACGTGTCAGAAATAAACATTCCTTGAAAGGTTGAGAAAGTTACTGTTTATGTCCTCCACAACAATGAAAGCTCCTGTGAGCCTCAGAATGCATACAGATATGATCAGTGCTTTTCCAAAATTTACTTGAACTACCTGTGGAGATGCCTCTTTCTCAAGGTCAGCTTTTTGTAAGCCAAACACTGGCTCATGATGCCAAATCTGCCAAGAAACGCATGACCAAAAACATGGAGAAACTGCTCAGATTCTGAATGAATCAGTTCAGATACTGCATGAATCAATGTCTGTGTAATTTCTACATGTCTGACTGCTCTACCCTTTAAAAAAAAGCATTCAAAGTTTTGCTTTGTATATACCATGACATGGCAGAGGGACAGAGCAGACAGTGCCTTTAGGGGTGTGATATGACCAAATTTTGGTGAGTCTAACTTGATGTCTAATATGATGGTGTAACGTGGGGTAATATTGCTAGTCTCTGGTTGACTAACAAACAAGATTGTACATGCCTTTGATTGCACCAGTAGCTAAAAAGCAGAGCTGCAATCAATCAGGAAAGGCAGCATGCCCAGTGGAGAAAAGATGAAAAGGAACATGGAGAAAATTTACCCATCACAGTCCCAGTTTTGAGACACAGAAACATCCAGTGCAGACAAAATCTTTCCCCAAAGCAGCATCTCCACAGAGATTCTGCATAGAGGGCACCAGCGTGAGAAATCTAGGGATACGTGGAAAAGCTCAGAAAAAGTACCAACAGATGATCAGAGAAGCAGATGGACCTGATTTACAGAGAAACACTAAACCTATCCAGAGCCTGCCTAAATGGCCACAAATAATAAAAGAATGATACTTTGCTTTGTTAAAAATATCACACATGAATAAAAGGAAAACAAAGAAATGAAATCAGGATGCACAGATTTAGCCTGAATATTAGGAAAAAGAAAATCAGCAGTGAGACTTGCACACTAGCAGGTTTAGAGGCATAGGCAGAACAACTGGAACTGCAAAATTTTTTGCAAAGATTTCCACGTGACAGTGTATCTGGTAGTCTTGCTAGACAAATTCAATTGTAATTCTGTCAAGCAACTTTTACAACTTTTCTAATAAGCTTTTATGTTGTGCTTGAGTATCAACAGCACCATGCATTTTTCCCAATAACCACCTAGAGAAATGGGGCAAATTTCAGCCTGGTTACCAGGCACTGATAAATATGAATCCTAACAGGAGACAGGAGGCTAAATAAAACTTTGACAATCCTCAGCGACTTTAGCAAGATATGTAGCTGGTTGACACTTATGCAAAATAGTCCACTTAAAATGCTTATTTCTATTTCACTCCAAAATAAACCCCACCCAGGTGCTGTTCAATCCAAAGGTCTGCATGTCCTTGGTAAACATTTAAAGACATGAAAATAAGGAAGTTACAAAATAAACGTAGCGCGCTCTCCCCATCTATTCACTGCTGAGCTGTCGCAGGTACCTGAAGCAGCGGGATGAAGTCCTCCTGTTGCAGGTAGTCACAGCTAGGCTTTGCTAAAAGGTATGTAAATCTGGATGCATCATCATGGCAGTTACGTAGGATTCTATGAGAGAGACGAAGAGTTACTCCAACCACTCTGTACCTCACAGGACAATCACAAACTACAGATGGATTATGAAGTGCCTTATCACAAATCACACAATACATCTACACTGTGAATTATGCAAAGTTGACCTCAGACTACCGGCACCCATCATCTTCAATATCTTTCAGCAGCACCAAGGTACTTCCGCCCAGTTTTCATGTTAACATTGCTGTGGTAAAAAAGGTTTCTTACTGAAGACTGTTCTTACTTTGATTCCACAGCATCTTAGTAACCTGACTTTTCAAAATGCTGCATGCTCACTGATCTCATTTCAAGTCAGTAGGATCAACCTAATGGGATACCATAACAGACATGCTCTCCAATTTAATCCTTTACTATATTTCAATATTTGAGGATATTGCCAAACTACAGTGACTAAGTTTTCAGCCAGAAAAATCACTCCCCAGAAGGGAAAAAAGAGCATCCCTTGTTAATTATGGCACAGCTGGCTGCTCTGCACTGAAGTCACAGCCTAATGAAAGAATTAGTAGGATTGAGTATTTAAAGACACATGTAAACTCATTCCTTAGGTTGACAGTTTGCATCTATGACACCGATTCTTGTCTCTGCTTTCTTCTAATACAAAATACTACACTGGTGAAAGGTATCACAATTACTTAATTCACTCTAAACAGAAATATGCATGAAAACGGAAACTCCATGACATTTACCAAATCACTACTGAATACCTGTAACAGAAGAGAACATTCGGATATATCAAACACTAAGTTGTTCATATGGTATAAGGGAAACAATAAATTACTCAGAAAGTTACCCTGTATTCTGTAATAACTGCGAAAATGCACTGTTAATTATTTATCATGAGTGATTATTCACCCCCCTCCTCTCTTGAAAGTGTATGAACTTGCATTGAAACGTAGTACTGAAATGCCTGTAGTTTTCCTGCAGAGATCACACTGTAGCTTGCTGCTAATTCTGGCCTCACCACTCTTTACCAAAAGCAGACTTTACAAAAAAAGGGTTTTTTAAAACAAGTCTTCCAGGGGGAAGAAAAAAAAAAAAAAAATCTCATGGCTGACAAGCAATCCTGTTAGCTGCACATTCATATCATGCTGTCAATTAACAGATACATTCTAAATCAGCTACAGAAAAGAGGTGCTAATGTTTTAGCTTTAAAAAAATAATCAGGCACATAAAGATGAAGATTCATCTGCTCATGAAGCCATGTTTTAGCAACAAACTAAAAGATCTGATTTTCAGAAGTATTCGATACTCAGCAATTCCTATTGACTTCAAATGAGATCAGTGAGCATGCAGCATTTTGAAAAGTCAGGTCACCTACTAAGATGCTTGAAAACAGGCTTCAGCAATTAAAGATACCTGTTTTAAAGTTATGGCTGTGTTCAGATAGCTGTAGTCTACCTTTACCAGGAATACTACATTTCTTTCTGTCTATCATGTTTCCGGAAAAAAATTTGTAACTGTCAGAGGGGAAGAGGAAGGGAAAAAAAAAGTCTTTCTAAAAGAGCAATTAAAGTAAGAAAAGCATACAAAACTTGGCTTGGAAATGGTGTGTTTAAAAGAATACAGAAGAGAGGCATGACCACAGTCTGCAAATATCTGAAGGATGTGAAAGTCAGAGGAGTGAAATTATGTGGTATCATACATGAGGGATTAATTAGGAGTAATTGGAGGAACCTAAGGGAGGAAAAAATGTTGTCTGTGTCAAGAAAAACTTACTGATCACAGTCATCCCTAACATTTTTGCAATTTTGCCAGGGTAACTAGAAGCTGTTTTGACAATATTATCACAGGAAATACTTTGGGAACTCAGGGTTAAAGGCTACTTCAAGAATTTGAAGAGCAACCATTAGGTCAAAAATTAGAACTCTCTCTGGATATGAGATGGAGACGTTGTTCAGGTGTTTCACAAAGACTAAAGCCTGAATCGCCCTGGAGGGAAAAAAATGAGGCAAGAGAGCAAGTCTGTTCCATCTCACACCTCTGACTCCAAGCACAATATATCCAGAGCTCTCAATCTCAACAAGAAGCCTTGACAATGGTATGTGGAAGTGACTGTCAAACCCCACAGATTTATTATACAGCATGCTTGAGGAAGGTAATAACTATTAAAGCTCCCAGAGTATCCACTTGTATGATGCTTCTTTATTTTACATTCCTTCTTCCTGTCCTATAACATTATCACACGCCTCCTCTCCCCATTCCCAAATGGCACCCGCTTAGTGCACTAGTGTGGCAGCAATAAGGCCTGAGATAAATATATCCAAAATCCACTGACAACTATCAGCTATCTCAGAATAGCTGACGTATTTCTAGGGAGTGCGTTAATATATTTTATATGCTAACCAGACCAAAATGTCTCATCTACACAATTGGTTCAAAGTTTGTTGATGCAGCATGGAAACAAGTGTTCAGGGAGTTTTGGGGAAGAAAACTTAAGCTGATAGAGATTTTTAAGCCATTTCTTTTCTTCTGAAGAAGAGACAATGATTTGAAAAGTCTGGTGGAAGAAGAGAAAAAGAAAAAAAAAAAGAGACTTCTATGTCAGGCTGTTCTCTTTTTCCAGAAAGAGAATTTTGCATTTGCTATACTCACTTTCTCCACATAGATACAAATGAATGTACAGATACACATCCTGTCCTTTCTCCTCCTGATGCATTGAACATAGGTGCTTTCCAGTAGAGAGGGCAGCCACATATCTGTAATGAAACACCAGAACGAAAAGGAATACAAAAGCAGTCACAAGAAGAGCCTGCTTGTTTACACACTGCATTCACCATCGAGACTTTCACATAAGGGAAATAAAGCAGTAATGGCACACAGGTTAGTCAAAAAAGCTATTTACTGTATGCCAAGGTTCAGAATCCTCCAATAACTTCCTACTTTGTCATATGCCTTTTTAAGTAGCTGAGAAATATGTCCTGTCAGGCTAGGAAAAGGATCAGAGACTATCAAGCTCTTAAGCTCTGTCTTTGACTGAGCTGTTTAGCAAGATTCCCTGCAAAGTGAAGGGGAGAGAGACAGGCACCTCCTTCCAGAAGAGCACTCACACCAGCTGCCTCACTGACCTACCTTAGAAAAGGGTGACCCATTCTCTATATGGGCTGACTTCTTGACAGCAAGGGAACTTCTATTCTAATTATAGACAATTAATGATTAAATGCCAGAGGTGAAATAATTCCCATCCCGTAGTTTTCAGTGCAGTGCCTTCCACCCAGAACAGCCCATTTTCCCAACACTGCTAGATCTCAGCAGGATAACAAAAAAAAAATGAAAGCACAAACAGAAAGAGGCTGATTCCAGCAAAAGGACTCCCTGAACACAAGTTTTTAACTAGCTTCTTAACTAGAGGCCGCTAGCTTTCAGAATGGTAATGAAAGCTGAAGCATTTTGTACTCTCTAATGCCTCAGAAAGGCAGGCTTGAAAATGGCTTCAAACATTCAGCTGCTGACACCTTCAAGCAAGCTCCTCTTTACCACAAAGATCTTTCCAGCCACCTTCATGACTCCAGACATTGTATCAGAACATCTGCAAAACACAGGCCTTGGAGGGAGTGTAGCTGATTCAGGCCAGGCACAGGTAAGAAGGATATCACACCAAATAGAAGGAGGAATATTTTGAAGTAGTAGTTGAGGAATCATTTCTGCTTTCCCCATAAAGCCTCTTTCACCTCTTCTATTAAGCAAGACTATCCTGCAAGTCCATTCTCAACTTTTTGTCTGGGCCCGCATGTTTCTTTGGGAACCCCAATCAGCATAAGAACTGCTTTTGGATTTAACCATCCCTGTGTCACGCGACTGTACTTCTACAGGTGTTTAGCTACTCTGAGGAAAGAATGACATTTACTTTCTGCTGTTTTCTTTGTGTAGCTGGTTCTCCCACATTTATTTCAGAGCCTCAAAATTGGTACCATTATCAATAATTCCATGGAACAGAAGCAAGCCTTGCAATAGTTAAAAGGCATGGAGCACATCCATGTAGAGACAGATACAGAGACCAGACAGAAAGGCAGAGGTCTCTTCTACACCACCCTCCTGCTTTTCCCAGTTTGAACATGACAGGCCACACACAGTTGCCTGTCTTGTCATAAAATCAGTTTCAAACCTTTTTCTGGTCAAGCAAAGAAGTTTTTCTGTTTATGTTTTCAGAGATGGTTTACAAACAATGCCACTCAATTCCTCTAAAAACAAACAAACAAAAACCCAACCTAGTCTCTCCTTTCAGAAGAATCTTCCTTCTTGGAAAACAAGTGCTCCTCTTGGACAGAACATCGTTGCTCAACCTATAGTGCCAAAGATGCATTCAGGGCAAACTGAACATATGAGATGCATCTGACATCTGCTAGTTTTAGCTCAGCATTACTAAAAACCATGGTTGAAGAACAGGAAAATAGAACCACCCATCTGCATCATGCTCCCACACAAGTGCTGTGTTTTGTTCCCTGAAGCCAGGAACTCGTTAGCAGACTAACAACTCCAAATCTGCTGACACCTGCATTATAGATATTGAATGTACACATCTCAGTGGCTGAGGGCTGACTAAGCATTTCCCTCTTCTATGTTCAAGGAGGCATAGGTTGGAAACTGCTTTCTCAAGCAACACTGCAACAGTAAATATAGATCACATCCAGATTAGTGGGACAGCTAACCACAAAGGCAGCTGGCACTACCTGAAGCCACAGAGGTAGACTAAGTTTCTGCTACCTTCTGAGCATAACTATGGAGGAACAGAAAAACAAAAATGCAATTTGTATTTGGTTAGAAATCTGAAAGAACCATTTCACAAATCAAAACAAGAAAGAGCATACACATCAGATGTGACAAACAGCAAACTGAGCTCATTTTTGTTTAGATTAAAAAATAGTAAACAAAAACATTCAGAGCAAAAGGATATTGGTTCTTTTTTCACCAAAAATGAGAACAGCTGTGAGATACTTTATTAGTTTTAGTTTCAGTCTGTCTCTCCAAAAAATGAAAAACCTAGAGAATAAGTTACCTTAGCAATTTTCCCCATTTCACAGATGTTTGCTTTCTCATCTTCAAACTCTGTAAAGGCTTCTTCAATCCTGGCAATGACTTCTTCATGATTAGTGCAGACATTCGGAAGTCCTTTAGGGAAGTAGAAACGTGGAATGTTTATCGACAAAGGGGTACTGCTGGTGGCTTTATTCACAGGCAGAAGACTGCAAGGGTTAACCGCGGAGTTCAAAGGGACTGGGGATGAAGTTCCAGGTTTCTTCTCTTGTTTACTCTGAACCTGAAAATATAATGAATAACAAATACTTTTTAACAGCATGGCATACCAAGCAGGAGAAAATAGTTTGTGCTCCCAGTGATTACAAAAAAATTAAAAATCACCAACAATTAAGTTATAGCACAGGGATAAAAATGCATGTCTTAAGTAGCCAATGAAAAATTTTCTGCAATAGCAAACATTGCAAATTTAGGATACGTCACATCTGCTTTTATGTAGTTTCTATGCTTTTTAGCTATGTAGCTGTGGATTATGATATACTGTTGAACCACAAGAGAACACTGCAATTCAGCAATACCATAGAACAAGGACAATGCTATTTCTTCTCATGCTGGTCACTGTCTTGTCGTTCTGCCTCATGAACAGCAAAGCATCAAAATCTGTTCTTTAGTATTGCCCCTTAGAACTAGAACACCCACCCACACAAACATCTTGCCTCATGTATGAGCAAACTTACATTCGTAACATCATTTTCCATCCCTTGGGAACATACTTAGTTTTGCCAAAGTATTGCTTCACAGATAAATTAAGAAAAGATTTGCAAGACTGTCTTCTAAATTTCAGGAAGCCTTTTATTCTATGCCCAACTTACACAGTCCAAGACTTGATTTTGTTCAAGGTACTACGTACTGGCAAATCAATTTTTACATTATGAATTAGGAGCGGCCAGCACAGTTTGTCATTAGGCACCCACATGATACAGCACACAGAGTTAGTGCAAAATGCAAAACGTCTGTTTACAACTCCAGTTGAAAGAGTCCTTTTGCAGGCGAAGCACCCAAAGGTTTCACTGAATCAGCACCTACATCATTTGCTGAAAAACAAGGAGAAAACTGGCAACTGAAACTAGGCCTTTCGCATGCCTGTTTGAAGGTGGTCTTTTCTCTCACATCTACCACCTCTTTTTTCTTTAGCTCTACCATCCTATCACTCCTCTCATGTCTGTAATAAACATATGGCTGATATGGTGATCCCCACTAGATCACCTTTCTAATGCATCTCTGCAATCTTCTAGTTCTAGCTATACATCAATACTTTTCCTAAAAGGCAGCATTTGTATTTAAGTACATGATGAGATCCTAAAGTAGGTAGTTTTTCAGAAATGGGAGGGAATATTTTTTAAACTTTGAAAAGTAGTTACAGTATAAGCAGCAGAATTCAGATGCTGGAATGCCGAGGGATGACGAATTCCCTACTCTCCCATGAATACACGCTTTCTTGGGAAAAGGCGATAGACTTGCCTATTGCACAATGGTTCGAATGCAAGAGTTATTATTAATATAACAACATATGTGATAAGATGCTAATAAGGCAATAGTCAGTAAATACAGCTGCAACTTCCAGTTTGTTTATTCTAACTATTTCAAAACAAACTGGTTTTAGGATAAAGTAGCCAAGTCTGAGTTCACTAAATACAGAAGAATGTATATGATGAACTGACTAAACGCTTTGCCTTATTATTTTCCAGAAACTTGGAGCTTTTTTCTTAACACATACTGAATACCCCAACTTACCATGGGTTTGCTTTCAGGAAGGTGAAGAAGTGAGAACTATAAAAGCTTCTTTAAGCTCTGTTTTTACCTGCAGTTTAGAATACTTTATAACCCATTCTTCAGAGACCTGTGAAACAAGAGATGGAAGGATTTTCCTCCTCTTCCTTTAAATGGGGAAGACCTCTTCCTTCTCCCAAATGCTGTCCCGTTTCAGGAGCAGGAACACATGCACTTGCACACATATGACAGCTGAAGCATACTTTCGTACTGTAACTGACTGTACAGAACACCTTAACCTGGAGCTTGCATTTCTTTAAGTCCTCCTCTCCTGTATCTTGCAACACAGAAAAAGCTGAAGATCACTTTCAGCCTTCAGGATTTCTGAGTCTATCAATACCAGTATACAGAGTCTGTATGGTCCTCAACATAGCTCTCAACCTTTGGAGAACAAGCCTGATTACCACCATCGGCTCTTCCTCCCATCTTCTTTGACTTTTCCTACTCTCTCACATACTGCACATCTTTGTGTCTGATCCTGAGTGATGCTGGAGCTCAAAGTGGGCCAGGTCTGAGGCTTGAAGCATTACTAGGGCTGAAGAGGGCTGTGGGACAGGGTAAGCATCAGCCCTGGTTACTGTCCCACAGTACGACAACGCAGGTAGGTGACCTGAAATGGCGGCAGGGGTTAAGCTGGGGGGAAGTTGGTCACTCACTTTGGGAGCGGCAGCTCACTGGATTAATAGAATACAACCCTTCTCCTGGCTTCCTTCTGCTGTTTACTCAGTAGAGTAACAAAAGCAAAACCCAGACAGGCTGAATGTGTCTGGGGAGGGAGCACACGGCCCCAGAGTAGCCACTGCTGCATTTCAGAGGTAGATGAAGATCCACCCCTCTCCCATGGCTGTCTGCTTCCGTAAGGGAGGCTAAGCAAGAGGGGAAAATAGAGCTCCCTGAGACAGGCCTTCTCCAGAAGCCTCCATCTGATTGGGAAACAGCGGGTTAATGAATCAGATCTTGGTGTGTAGGTCAAGCTAGTGATTTCACTCGGAGGAGAACTCACACGTACCACCACTTCTGCTTTTACAATCTGCCTCCCACCCTGTCTCCTCTGCCTAGCTGGTGGCTTTTCCAGCCACGACCCAACTCTACTCAATAGTTTTCACTTTCTGGATTCCAGCAGAGGGGAAATCCCTGCTGGTCTCTCACAGCACCATATGCATACAAACAATGCAAAGCTGGAACAGACAATGAGGTGCCTGCAGCCATTTGACTTCTATAATAGGACTTAACATCAGTTTGTCTTCAAGACTCCCTTCTTAGAAACAGGTTTACTGCTCTTAATCTCTTCAATGCACACATGCACTCCTAGCTGTCAGGACTGTGAGGAACTAGAATAAATGACTGAAATTTAACAAAAAGGTCCACAAACCAGAAGGAAGCAAACCAACATTGTCCTCTCAAAGGACACTGACTCTTCACTTCAACAACATATTCCCTTCCCTTACAGTACAAGAGAACGATAAAATTGGATTTTTTTTTTTCTTGGAAGGCAAAGAGGCATCCCCAAAGTAGACCACAACAACAGCGACTGTGCCATTTTCCTCTTCTTCTGCATACCACATACATCCTGATACGGCACAAGACTCCAGCTGATCATCCTGTAACACAACTCATCCACTTTGCCCTGGCCTCCACCTTCTGAAAAGCAGAGCAACTCATTTTCCTCCAGGTACTACCAGAGTCAGCAACGCTTGGTACTAGCTCACATAAGCCACAAGTCAGGACCCCAGAATCTACATTTATTTCCTGATCCACGACCACAACACAAGCCAAAAGGTTAGACATCTACAGAAGAAATACAGGGAATGCTGCTAAGCTTCAAAGTAGGGAGCCAGTTCAGACATAGGTTTGCAGCTGACCTTCCCAGTAAGACTGAACCACTAACTCCTGCTCAGTCCAAGTCAAACAAGGTGGAAGCATTGCTCATGGATGGCTTTTTTTCAGAAGATTCTACTTCAGGAATAGAAATAAAATTTTTGAACTTTGTCTTCTTCCTGCTCATGTAAGAAATGAGCTGTCTACCACACCAGAAAGAGAAAACAACAGCAGCAACTAGCTCTTGAGGATCCTGTTCCCTAGAACAATCTTGCAAGTTAATACTCTGGGATGGGTATAGCCAGCTGCCAACCACTATGGAGACAGCAGGGAGTTAATTACAACCATCTGTGAAAAAATGAAGAAAGTGATATGAGGGGAAATTCTGTGGGAATTCCTTGGAAAAAAGTTTCTTATTGCAAAAAAAGTTAACCTTAAATGCTGTTTGCCTAGTGGAACACATTTCTCCAACAGGGACGTGCATTTTCAGAAAGGACAACTAAGAAAGGAAACAACAAATACTATAATAAATCTTTTAGCTTTGTTACCAATAGCTAATAGACTAACTTTTCTTTTTTGCTAAAGAAGGTGAGATTAAAGCCTATTTTTAAATACAGCTCTATAGTGTAGTGTAATTTACCTTAACTAAAATCTGTCTATCCACTATATCACCTTTTGTCAGTCATACAATTTATTTATGGACAGACTAAAATAGCAACATTTGCATTATAAATAAACCAGACATATCTACAGCCTCATTGTAGCTACACAAAGCACAGAGATTAAACCTCTGCCATCCAGGCCTGTCTCTCAGGGACTTGCCAGGCCCAGCAGAAAACTCCACGGAAGGAAATAGTATCACATCAAGTGCTCAAACACCTTCTACTCCTTCCTCTTGGCCCCAATCTCCAACAGGATCCTAGATTTACCAGTTTCTTGTTTTTTTCCAAATGGGATTCTGTAATCCTCTTTTCTAGGGTACAGTGACTCAGCCTGGTTTCTCGCAGTCCACAGTGCTGACTTAATGTCTCCTTCCATTTTTTACAGTTCCTGCCTTACTGAAGTCTGATGATAACTGGACACAAGCCATCCTCAAAGATCATCAGTTCTCCAGAGCTGATTTGTATCTATCACCCGAGAGTTTCTCTTCCTTTCCTTCCCTGAAGCCCTTTCCCACCATTGTATCTTTCTGCTGCTTCTTTCTTACCCGTCTCTAAGGACAGTAAGAACAGCAAAGGTTCATCTGCACATGGCTCCTAACAGCACAGAGAGGCTATGAGAAAATGCATTTCTGGATACAATCTTTTGTACTATAAATCATAAACTCACCAGCAGAAACAAAGTCCAATTGCAGCAAAACAAAAATGAAAACAAACTCTACCTAAGCAACACAGAATCACAAAAGGATTTAGGTGGAAAGGGACACAGGGCTAACTCTAAGGCTAGATCAAGTTCCTCACAGCCTTATCCAGTTGAGTTTTGAAAACACAGACCTTGCATGCCTCCACTGACAAATGTGCCTATAGATCTTACACATGCCCTTCCTGTGACTGATATACTTCAGCCCACACTCCAAATGCTTCCCTGAAAACTCCATGGAGAAAACAACCAGTGTGCATCCAAACTAATTCACACAGGAGGACAACAGTGGGAACAAACCCCCACTCCTCACAGAAGCCCCACTGCAATTTTCATCTGCCATGATTTGCAGATGACGCCTAGGGGGGAGCCTGGCATGAGGAACGGCAGAACCTCAGGCGGAGAGGCCTTGACAAACCGTTCAACTACTTCCATGAGAAAAGGTGCCAAGTTCTCCACCTGCCTACAGCAATCCCAAGCATCGGTTCAGCCTGGGAACCCACTGGCTGAGCAACAGCCCTGCTGAAAAGGACGTGGGGGAAGATGGTGTGCACCAGGCTGAACATGAGCCTGCAGCATTGGCCAATTACAAATAAGGCAAACTCTGTACTAGATTGCATCAGGAGTAGGGCCAGGAGAAGATGGGAAGTTATTATCTCCTCTGCCTGACACTAGTGAGGCTGCATCTAGATTACTGTGACCAGTTTTGGGCCTTCACTTCAAAAAGGATAGGGAGCGACTGGACAGATCTACAGAAGGCAAATCAGATAGCCAGGGTCAGGAGCACATGGCAGGAGAGACTGGGCCTGTTTAGCCAGGCAAAGAGGAAGCTAATGGATGGGCTAATCACAGCCTACAGCTATTTGAAGCACAGTTACAGAGATGACAGAGCCAAACTCTGTAGTGGCACATGGTATAAAACGGGCAACAGCCATAAACTCCAGCTTGGGAGGGTTAGGCTGGAGGATGAATTTAACTGAGGGTAGTACAGCCTGCAAGAGGTCACTGGAAGGGAGTCAGGGGGAATCCCTATCCTTGGGGAGTTTTCAAGACTTGGAGAAAGCCAACGTTGATGAGACCTAGTGTTAGGAACAGTCTTCCTACAAGTGAGATTTTGGATTAGAGACCTCCCTTCCTACCAACACTGCTATGGGAGGCTCTCTGATCCTTCCATAAACAGTCCTGCAAAAGATGAGCACAAGAACTGAAATTTACAGCTCTTAAGAGATACAGGTTTTACAAAAAAACCTTCTCCTCCCTTGCCTTCCTGGCCAACATCTCTGTGTTTCACGAACTCCCTATCACTCATCTCTCTGCTCCCTATCATCGCCTTATTACCTTTCCCCCCGCTAGCACTTTCTGTGCTTAGTGAGCCCGATTACCTCTACTCTCAGGTCATCTCACACTAACACACCCAAGCCACAAGGTATAGCCCCACAAGGCACAAAAACTAACATCTCGCTGCTGCCAAGTGAGAGAACTCCCATCTCTGTCCTCCACCCCCAAATGTACACTGCCACTGCGTACTAAGTGCCAGCTCCAGAGCTTGCCAGACCTCTGTGAGCCGATTTAACCCATCTGGAAAGGCAGAAGACGGACTTAACTTTGTTGCTGGATGATATTCTACCATATTATGAGTTAAGCCAGCTCACAAAAGTGCCCGTGGGGCCCAGTGCAAGACAGCTGTGACACGTGGTGAGGAGGTAGCAAGAGGGAACAAGTACTGGAAGAAAGAGAAGAGGAAGTAAGACCATCTTTTTTCATCTGCAATTTCCCACTGCATTAGTTCACTTGCCTTGGATCTGCAGCCCCAGAGCAGTTACTCTCGATGCATTTAGCAGTGAAGGTCGCTGCTCCTACTTCAGACCAGGCAGAGGGCTCATGTACCAAAGGCTTGTCAATTTTTCCAGTTGGTCTACTAGGAGATCTTCTCTCTCCCTGCAAACCATACCCTGATTATGTCCTTAGGTGATCAGACTAACTCTGGAGGGTAAACTTAGCTGTACTGCATGGTTCTTGTTAGTCTCTTCTAAATTGCTCATGGTCCCCGCCCAAGCTATTACTACACATTATTACTTCATGCAATTCTCCTCTAGGGAGTGAAAAAACGTGTTCCAGAGATTAACCTCATATACGTACTTTAACCTGTCACCAGAAATCATGAAAACAAAATGCACTACAATATACTGTGGAGCAATTTCAATAGCTGTTTCCTAGGAAACAGCTGCACCACTCAACTCCAACTTTTTAACTTCCTCACTGGGTCACCAATTAAATATAGATGAAGCTCAAGATGGGCTGATTTCAGCATATTGTGACCTCCCTATAAATCTGGGGTAGCTACATGCCCATTTGGTGTCCTAGCATAAATTACTCCAATCTTTTGCCAGTTGTTCCAGAAAGCGAGTACAACAGCTGGGATTTACCAAGAAATATAGCCGTGGTACAATTTCCATTTCTTTGGCTACATCTCCATGATCTTAAGTGTCTTTTCCAACGTAAATGATTTTATGATCTCCCTCAGCCACAGCCCAGAGATAGTAGGAAACAGCACAAAGAAGCACCTTGTGATGGTAAAATCACAAATGCCAAAGCCAGGTAGGCTGGCACAAGAGCCATTCAGAGCAATCGCATACATAAACAGAGTTTTTCTTACAAAAAACACAGAAAAGATTTAATAGTCTTACACTACCTCTCCCTATTATTAAATCCCTGCCCTTGCTGTTAATTTTTTCCCCTTGTTTACAAAGACATTTTAACTCTGCGATCTAAGCCTGGAAGGTTTATTTTTAAACCTGCTGGTATCTAGCTACAAATAACTTTCTGCAAATAGACACGCCTAGAGGGGACACAGTTTGATTCTCTGATCCAATAAAAAATACAAAGCAACAGAAAAAAAAAGAAACACCAAGTGTTCAAACCTGGGCCTGCTGGAATGACTTCAGCCTCCTCTTGAATCGAGATGGAAGAACAAAGTCACAGCCTTTCGCAAGGAAAGCTAGCTCCCCTCCTAAGTCTGGGTCCCTCCGCAGAGAACTCTCCTTGATCATCATCCTGGTCAGCTCCTAAGCAGATGTTGCCCTTTCCAGAAGGGGCACAGGGACTCTGTAGGAGACCACGTCAAGACCAGCACGTTGCTTTCTTGGTTTTGATTTTTACAGGAAAAAAATGGCAAATGGCTTCAACATACTATGTCTTCTCTCTCTTCACAAGGACAACATCTAGAGATTTTATCTCATTCCTGAAGCCAAACCTCCCTTTTTTAACTGATATTCAAAGTATCTTTCAGTACCACCAGGATCTTCTGCCTTCTTGTAATACTTTAATTGAGAAACATGATCTACAACAGAATCTATTTCCCTGCTGGCTACATGACAGACAATCTGTCCTTGACTTGTAATAGGCCAGGGGTAATATGGGAAAGGAAGCACCCACCACCGCTACCAAGAGCACTAAAATTAGATGCGCTGCAGAAGTGGCTAAATATACCATCTTCCCCAATAGTTCTTACTTTATGTATTTCAGTGCTGAAACCTGAGGTGCAAACTTGCATCAGTCAGACTCAGCTAGAGTTAAACCACATGCTCTCAGCCAAGGCCCGTGTGTGTATGATGCTAGTGGTTTGAGGTCCCTGCTTCTGAGGTGATGAAGCAGAACATCAGCATTAGTTCCCACTCTGGACCAAAGGCTGTAATTTTCAAAAAACATCAATTTTTCCTTCTTGCTTGGAAAAAGCAAATCATCTAGCTGCTTTAATGCCAAGCAAGCACACAAGGATGATCTTGGATAATAAGCTCAGGCATTCTAATGCAGTTCTTAAGAAAACAGTTTCATAAAGACACCAAAATGCATCATTCTTTTTATTCACTTTTCCCATAACTCTCACAGGGCAAAGGCAAAGCAATTCTCAGTGGACAACAGGCTTTCTCTGCACAACTCGTTCTCTGCACGACCTTGAGCAAGGAGAGTTCAAACTCTTGCTCAGACTTTGTCTAGGCTTGTTAAAAGTGTGTTCTCCCTCTCCTATCACGACAACGGTGCTGAACAAAGGCCTAAATCCAGTTCTTACTCCACAAAATGAACAAACACCTAGTCCCCTGGTCTGCTTTCCCTACTTGACTTCAAAAGTCCTAGCTACTTTCCCAGTTTACTTTCTAAGTTTAGTAACACAGAACAACAGCCAACTCCTAGCTAGTAGGGCTTGCCTTTTTCAAGATATTGCATTGGAAATGAAGAGGTCTCACTGAGCCTCACAAACAGAAAGTTTTTATTGGACATGTGCCTCTGATGTCCTTTTCCTGGTTTCCTGTAGAAGGCCCAAAGTTAATGCAAATACAGCATCACTCAACGTGACTGGACTACAGATAGACACAGAAACAGCCTATCCAAAAGGATGCTCTTGTGCAGTTAAGTAGGCTCTTTAGTAGAGAAACTCCCAGCTGACATTCACAAAAGGAATTTTTTTAGTGTCTTCATAAATCTGTATCAACACCCCCAAGTTTATTTTCTCTCCTCTTGCTTCTCAATCATCAGGCCATGGTCCCACAACCTGGGCTGTGGAATCCAGTTATTTATGAAAGATGTGAAGAATGTAGCATAGTTTGGGTCCCTTTAGGTCACTGTAGCTACATCTGAACTGTGCAACCTGGGAACTCAAAAGGCTCTGAAGTCCAGATGTATATTCACAGCTACAAGTCCAGAGAATCACAACGTTATGACAACGTCATCAGCCCACTTTGCCATGTGCCCTGCAAATGAATATGAAGCCTAACAGTGGTAGGATGAGGATGGGAATGAGAAAACTAGCCCCCAAAAAGAAAAAGGCAGGCAGGAATGTTTTAACTGGAATTGCCACTAAGTAAAGGATACACAGATCCATATGCAACAGTTTCGGAATAGATTTTGTTCTTCTTACTCTGACAATTTTTTCTAAACATTAAGACAATGCCTAAAGAGTCCACAAAGCTCCACTGTACTGGGAGTCCTACACATCTCATAGCAGCATGTCAGAAGGTGATTTATTTTAAATCATCTGTGGCAAGTGTACATACTTCATCTTCAATTGAATTCTCACCCTGCTTACAGACTGCCACTCCTCTTACAGACTGCAGAGGAAACATAGTCCAAAGAACCTCTGATATCTACAGCTGCATCCAGACCAGTTACAGTGGGCTTTAAAAGATGTATGCATGAAAGAGACATACTAATCTAGCAGCCACTAGCTGCTACTTAAAAAAAACCCCAAACCCAAAAGAGCCACATACTTTTCATTCACAAATTAACCAGTCACAAAAGATCCCGGAAGTTTGGGGTTTTTTTACCCTGATAACCTGGAAAAATACAAGTAATCTGGAGGCAAGGCTTGCTGTGTCTGAATTCCAATTTTTGGCACTATAGCACGTTCCTAGCATGGTACTTCCTATCCTCAAAACACACAAGGTGGGTATAAATCAAAGCAGAAATATACAGTACTATGAGAAAAAGACAGTAAAAGAATCTTGCATCAACAGTTTCAAAGTCAACCAGACAAAATCCACAGCAGAAAAATCTGGTATCAACAGCCTACAGATCAACTGAACAAACTGTAGTCAAATTTAGAAACTCCTCTTTGCTATAAGTAGCCCAGTTTAAAGCATGAAGGTGCAAGATGTCAAATCTAAAGAGGTGTCAGATTGCCTTCATTAGCCATCAGAACATAGAAAGAATCTCACCTGCGCCTAAAGCCAGAGGCTTAGTCCTAAAAGACTTCAATGATTTAATCATCACAGGACTTAGCTGTACCCCAAAGCCTGGCTGCAACAATTCAGTGCACTCTGCATAGCTGAGAAGGGCACCAGCTTCAACTGTTTGCAAAACAGATTAAACCTCTCCAGCAGCAGCGTGACTTTTTCTTGGTTTTAGAGTCAATGAGGCTGAAAAACCCAATGTGTATCACTAGGCCTTGTTTCACCTACCTTTAGATGTCTACTTCAAGATAAATCAACTTCACACAAGCAGCGACTGTATCTGCCCTGATTACAAAAGGTGCCTGCATGCCATGAACATGTCCCTAGATGTTTGGTATCAGTTCTTTTAATTCTTTAATTTCATCTGACTTAATTTTTTTTCCCCTCTGTCATCTTTGATTCTGAGATACTTTAAGATTCACTTACTATTTTCATTTATTTCAATAACTATTACCAAACAGAAAAAAAAGCCGCCCTTTTACTATTTGGGTTTAGAAGTAATCAATAACTGATGTTTGAAGAGTGCAGCTTGTGTGTATAGCCTAATTGACAGAGATTATCAATACCTGATCACAACAATTTGTAATATATGTAAGATGAAAGCTGATTTTCCAGAAAAAGTTTTACATTTATTTTGCATGAATTTTGAGAAGATTTGATTATTTCATGACAAATTTAGGTCACTATGATGTTATAGAAGCCACTTTTTACAGTTAATCACCCCACACAAGATCCTTCATCAGCATACCATTAAATTTGCAAAATGAAGAAGTACACAGAATTATGAAGTAGCATTTTGAAGGGGCAGAGTTATGAAGTTGCCAGGTCAACCTTAACTTTATATGATTATGAAAGTCTTAATTCCACTCAGAGCCATCTTTGGGCCACCTGTTTAAGCATGCAACATAGACATTTTGATACAAAAAAAGCAAGGTGTGTGGCCTCCGGACAACGTTTTAGAGCACAATGAGTTAGGAACACTTCTGAGAGTCCCAGCAATACCCACCCCATCAGTCATTCAGGCGAGGCAGGATTAGATAGATGCTACCTAGAGCCAGCCCAGAGGAAACACGTGGCAGCAGGGAACGGCCTCTGGATACCTGACTCGGGGCTCTACCATCTGAGATACAATGCAGTTAGACAAGGTGGTCTGAAACCATTTATCAACCCTGCAGCCCCTCTGCTCCCAGATCCACAGTCCCTGTCCAGAAACAGTTGTATCGCCCATTTGACCTCAGTGTGAGCCATTCCACTTACTAATCTGGCAGAAAACAAACCTAACTAAAATTTATATCTTGTATACAAGCATTATAATCAGTATAAAGATTCAGAACCACGCAACAGGAAGTAGAGGCATTGGGGAAAGAGAATGAGAAGCAGGACTGCTCTTTCTGGCTCACTACACCATGAGTAATCCTTTTAAGAAGAGACACTCAACAGAGGAAGGACAAAAGAGAGGCCTCTTTTTGTATCAAACCCTGGTCCTGGTCTCTGCTCTCAAAATTATTCACAATCTTTATCCAACAGCTCTTAAAATAAAACGCATGAGTAGGACTTGGAGGACAGCCCTGCACCACTCAAACTTGATTCTGAAAACAGAAGAACTAAGTTTCTTACAGACTTTTCTAGGGTACTTTCACTAGAGTACCAAGTATTCTGCAAGCATTAACTGAATTCAAATACTTTGTCAAATTAGCCATCCTGTACAGGTGGTAGACCGAGGGCACAGAGAGGTTAAGGTCAAAACATCCACCACTGACTTTTCCAAGGACTTTGCGTAAGACGACATTTTACTCAAAAGGTAGCACCCTTTACCTTCCAAAAAAAACCCTGACACTCAGCACTTCTGCAGATCAGCTCAGAGAATACCAACAGCCCCATCTCCACCTTCTTGACTACTCACTGGCTCTAGTTTCCCCCATTTCCCTCACACCTGCCAGTCCACCCAGGACTCCTTATTGCCCTCCTATCTAGAGACAAAAATATAGATAAATATTTGGGGGTTTTGCTAGCCTCTAACAGAGAACTGAAGTGTTTTCAATGAACTATTTATTTCAAAAACAAGATATTAAAAAAATCAGCTTAAGACAGGCACACAGAACAGGAAATTTTAAAACAAGTAGTTGGAGGTTTAGAGATAAGCAATGGAAAACTGGATCTCAGAATGGGAAATGTTGGACAGTCTAGAAGTATGCAATGCTTCCTGGCCTGCCTGAAAGCATGATGCGCTCATTATGTGCTCTGTAAAGTTTATGGACTTCTGAGTATTCATTTCCTAGTTTCTAAATATTTTCGTTTTGAAAATGAAGAGGCAAGTAATTCTGTCGTTCTCTGTGGAGAATCGTAATTGGTTTTATGATAAAGGGAAAGTCTGTTGCCGATAAGTTAGCACAGATTTCAACACAGATAGGCCAACTGAGCCAACAAACAGTCCAGTCTGAAGTGGCTCTCCCTTTCCTTTTTCACTGCTTAGTATTTGAGGGATATTAAAACTGTAACAACCTTCATAAATGAAAGCTGTGCTGTGTTTTCATCGTATTAGATCTCTGGGGTTTTTGTGTGTGCACGCAACTATTTGATAACAGTTTTATGAGCCCTAAGAAAATATAACATACTTTACATATTATTCAGGCACACATGTGCAATACTGAATCAGAATCCACATGGAGCTCCAGCCAGATCCAGAGTTATCCAGGAACACGGATATATTCCCTAGACGCTATACCTAGAGAGGGCCTTGTGTCCACAGCCAAGTGTGTGGCCACATCTATACTATAAATGACAGCAAACCTCAAAGTGTAGAGCCAGCAGTTCAGATGACTTTTGCCCACTGCTAAGGGCTAACTCCCTCTGAAGGGTACCAGCCGCATCCACGCTGCGCAGTGCTCAGCCCAGGCCCCCTCCCGCTCCTCTGGGTCCCCAGGACAGTTATTCTCTCTTGTGATCTTTGGTTCTAGGCATCTACACAAAGCAAGGGTTGTGCTGCTGCACGGAAGAGAAGAGCTCTTGTAGTATGGGTACATGTTATACATTCATAGAAGGCAGGCTGGGAGCACACTAACACACAGGCTAGATGGGTGATTAGGGAAACAGAAGCTGGTAAGGGAGCAGACTGATAAGCTATTTGACAGTGTAAATGCATCCAATTTTCAAGTATTATAGAAAAACTGCCACAAAGTCAGTGTCACACTATCAAACACATTTTTATTTGAAGTTCACAAGTTAGAAAATTTTGTAAATTAATATACAAGGCAAGAATAGCTATTATAAGAGATCACTTTAGAGCTTTTGGAGCTCCTTAATTCTACACTCTTCAAGGAAAAAGACTTTTCCCTTGCTGGAGATATCAGACAAGGTTATGCTCACCATTTTCTGTAAGCAAAGATGCCCAGAGAAACATCAGAAACACTTGGAGAGCCAAGTCTAAAAGGATCTCAGCACTGTCATTTAGGGTCAGACAAACCCCACCCACATCCTTTCAGAATTGCCCCAAATACCTGTATTTTCAGGAAAGTGGACAGTTTTGAAGACATGCATATCATGGTCCAGCTGGAAGGAGCTGTGAAAGTTCACTTATAACCTGGGAACTTTTTAAGTGCCTATGTGGAAGGTGGATTTTGGAAATTGAAGCCCTCTCTATACTTTCTGTGCACTTGGAAGTTTGGCACCAAATTGTCTTGAAAATTTGGTGCTTGTTATCAAATGAAAAGCACTGAGGGCTGGACAGACAGTCTTGGCTTCCCTCTAAAGCAGGCTCCCATCAAGACCCTTTTTCCTGGGAAAATCTACTCCTCATTTGAGAGATACAAGCAATGCAGACTCCACAACGACTCTATGCACTGGGGACAGGTAAAAGAAAATTAAACCTTCCTGGATTCTGACCTTTGTGCCATGGAGGATCTCTCTCTTTAGGAACTAGTGATGAGGAGGACAACAAAGGCTGTTGGAGTCTGCTCAGAGATGGGAAAGGGAGACATGGAACATTCAGTTCTCATTGAACTGGTGAGAGGCAGTCCAATACCCGCTCCCAGGAATAAAGTAGCCGAAAAATTGTTTCTACCCTCTGTTATATAGGGCCCATTTAAACCACAAGCAAACAGTCTACAGCAGCACCAGTAGGAAAGGAACAAGCTCAAAGGTGAAACTGCATGTCAGGGCATATTTTGTTTGCTTAGGGGTTTTAGTTTCCTTTTTTTGTTTGTATTTAAATAAATGCTACATTTCTGCCAAGTTGAGCATGTTATTCCACACTGCAACATCCAAAGCACAATGAATCACTTAGCAGATGTAATTTCCCTCCCCCCCATTTTCCCATATTTGTTTTACTCACTATCCCATCAAATGTTTGGTTCTCTTACCTTAATCACTTCTGGGGCCTGCTGAATTGAAGCTGGAACCATGTCTCTGGAAGCAGTCCCAGCATAGCTTTTTTGCCCTGCAAGGAGGGACTGTGAAGGAGTTGTTAAAGTTTCCTGAAGAATCTGCATTACTTCCCTCTCCTTGGACAAGCTTCCCTTGCCTGTCTGGAATTCCACCAGTTCCTGGGCAAAGTCCTCAATGCTTTCCAGGATACGCAGTAAAAGGGCTTTGTCATCCTCTTCCATTTTATGACCATTGGTTTCCATGATTTTTGACAAAGGGGAAGTGGGGTCAACGGGTTTACTTTTGGGTTCAAGAGCCAGAGGTAGTACCTGCCTACCCTGCCAGCCAAACACCTGCAAACAGGCAGGTTCACCCTCCTTTAGAGAGGGTTCCCTCAAAGTACTCTCCATTTTCTGTGAGAAGCACTCCAAGTCCAGCAGCAGTTTGTCTATCTCATCCTTGTCTATCTTACTGCACATCTGTTCTCCTTTGGAGACATCAGCTTGGGAACCACGCAATACAGAATCTGAAATTGGTTTTAAAGGAGCAATTTTCTCAGAAGCGTGGGAGAGCTCAACATCTCCCACCCTGGCACATTCTGCTTTAGCATCAACAGCTAGATCTGAACAACCAGCTAGCTGGTAGCTGCGCTCCAAACTCTCCCACTCCCCTTTCTGCTCTGCCTTCTTTATTTTCCCTAATATTCTTTCCCTATCAGACTCCTCCTCAATGTACAGAGCCTCAGTGGAAGACGTGCAGTCAGAAGGGCTTGTGGCTGGTAACTGAGGTAGAGCACAAGCTTCTTTCACAGCTCTCACACTGTTCTCCTGTGGGACGCTGAGAAGGGAGTTTGAGGTAAAGCTCACAGTACTTGTCTGGATGGACTGAGAGGTGCCTGTCACCTCACACGGATCACCTGGTACTCTGAGAGGAACCGCACTTGAGGATGGCAGCTGAATAATATCTTCATACCTAGGTGGCTGCTCATCTCCAAATACTGGGGAAAAGGGAGTTTGCTGCAAGCCATGAAGACAGTTAACTAGTTCTGCCAAGTCACTAGCTTCCTTGTGTCCTGGCGGCTTGAGCTCAAAGGGTAGCTTTTTCAGGTATGAAGAAAATCTTGTCATCAGATTCATATATATCATTTCTGGATTAGCCAGGGGATCATTGCTGTTCCCTCCACTAACACTGTCTGCAGACTTCTTTTTGATGCAATGTTTTATTATGTCTGTGCACTTTTTCAGGTCCTCTGAGCACTTGAGCAAGATGTCTAAGCACACCTTAATATCTCCACCAGAAGAACCATCTAGCTTGTGTTTTTCCAAAATCTGGGTAATGAAGTTTTCTTCAGAGAAGGAATGAGGGGAGAAGGGAACCATGGGATTCATGGTGACTTCTGCAACATCATTGCTCTCCTGCCATTTCTCCACTGGTGAGGGACTCTGCAAAAAGCCACATGGAGGGCAGTTTTCATCATTGCTGAAGTGCCCATAAATCAAGTCAAAATCAAATGATCGTCTGCTGAATGATTCTGACCGAACTTTCCTTCCCTTTCTGTAGGCCACATGACTGGAGGAGTTTCTGAGCTTTTCAAAGGAGAATTCCTTTATTTTACCACTGGCAAGGTTTATCGCCTCGCCAGTAATGTCTTTTAAACTGCTGGAGGCTTGCACTGAAGAGCCCTTTTTGATTCTTGGATTATTTGGGAGGATTTGCTGATAGTCCTCATTTCCAGGCAAGGTAAGTCCATTTTCAGGAACAGGAATTTTGTGGTCTAGGTTGGCATCTTGGACACCGAGCTCTGCGCAGACACTGTGGTGGGCAACTATGCATGTAACTCCTTGCTTAAACACTCGGCAAGTCCCTGTGCAGTAATGCACAGTGTGCTGAAAGTGCTGGTCTATCACCACACTGCTGTAGCAGTTCACAGAAGTGACCATAAGCCTGTAGGTTGCTGCCATAGCACGAATCACGCTTGGAAGTGAGGCTTCAAAATTCACCATGAACTTAACAGGAAAAAGTTCATGCCCGTTCTTTTCACAGCCACACCAGATTTAATAAAAACAACATTCAAATGTCAGTTGAAAACATTCAAACTACATGAGAAACTACTGCCTTGGAAATTCCTAGTGAAGTCTGGAGTGGTATCAGCAGTACAGTTACAACAATTAGTGCAACTTGCATATGGTTTGACTTAAGGCAACTTGATTCTTGTACTCCATGCAGAAAGCTTTGCTGATCAGAGATACAGCACGAGCTGCTCCATTTCTAATGGTCCAGGTAGGTTTTCCAGCAGGGTATCAAAATTCAGCCAGCTCTCAGGCAGAAGTGACAAGACAGTGATCTTTATTCAATCCTTCTTCTCTCTTTTTGGGTGGGTCAGTAAAAGATAATCAAGTAGCATGTACAGACAAAAAATCCACAGTATGCTTGTGTGATTCCCCTCTCACACTGGTAAGGTAGGTCCCTGCAACAGAAAAAAAGGTGAAAGTCATTATAATTTCCATGTAATATGCAGCCTTGTCTACTACCAAACACATGGCACCAGACCGTAACAACCAACACTCACACTAGTACAGAGTAAGAGTACGCTGATATTTTTCCTTCACTCAGATCTACCATATAAGAACACTGCTGAGGAGCTAGCCTATATTTATACACAGGCTGTCTGTGTGTTGCCATTTTAACAGCTCTATTTTAACCACTCAATTTTTTTTCAGACTTGCTTTTTTCCTCCCCAGACTGAACAAAATATTACCTTTAATTCTAATGGAGCAAAACATTTTGATCATGTTGTGAATTTCTGACTTTCATTTTCCAAGACTCTAAAGATAAGGCAAAGAGCAGTAGAGAAAAGCACTTTCAGGATTTCCAAGCTCTCTGGATTATAAAAAGCTGCAAACAGCCTGGAGCAAAGTAGATGAATGCCTCTAAGAATGCATGGCCTTTAGTAAAGGCCACATTGGCTTCCATTAGCCTTTCACCAAGGTCTCTGGGACCATGGAAAAATATTTTAAGGAGGAATAACTGTTTTTTTTTCCTCTTACAACCCGTAAATAGCAGCATATTTTATTTAATAAGTCCGCTGGTGTAGTCATCAAGAGCAGAAAGTAACATTTGTATAAAGGTTAAGCCTGCGAAAACTAGGAATTGAGTGTTTTACACTCAGCATAGCCATTTCCAGCTGCATTTCCTATCATCGTGGTCAGGGTTGCACGAGAAAAAACAAAAGCTGCTTAAATTTGTTATGAAAAGATAGGAAATCCCAGATTTGAGGGTCCTAAATTTTAGACATTGCTTCATCTTTAATACTTCAATAATCAAATTAAAACACCCCAACGAAATTCTGAGCACCCTCTATTCCAGAAATCCATTTCATAAAACATGATTATATCACAGCTAAGTCACACTACAGCATGGGTTTATTTTGCTGTTTTCAAAGGTAACTAGCACTATGTGAAAGGCCAGACCTGCATCTGATGAAAGGACTGCCCCCCCCTGCATGTTACATCCCACCTCTCTTAGCTCATAAGCCTGTACAAATGTATCACAAAAAAAAGGGAAGTACCTTAGAGTTTGGTGCTGTTGTAATTAAGGACTGAGGATAGCACAAGACTGCTGAACATTCACATTTTACATATTTTAAAGCCTTAATTTGAAATTGAGAAGCACTGATTTAAGAATATTCAATGGAATTTGTGATGTGCCATGTCTGCTCATTGCAATTAGGTAGAATTGCACACTGTAAAGAAACCTTCCCAATTTGTTCTTTGGATTATATAAAGCATTGAAATGACTGCATTCAAGATGAAGAACTAACTGCTCCAACTACCATGCTGGTATCTGTAACAGGCTGCCACCTGCCTATCAAACACCGCAGGCCAAGTTGCACGTTGTACCAGGGCCAGCTCCTCAGTACACTTCTGTGCCTGTCCTGTACTGCTCCCCTCTACACCCACTGGCACTGCCCCAAAGCCCCACAGGCACGGGAGGGCCTTCCAGAGGGATGATCAGAGGTATGAGGTGTGCCCCAGCCACAGCAGTGAGTCAGGGTGCCAGGGGATAAAGGGCGTAACAGAACCATTTTTAAACCCCAGGGTGCTTATACCATCAGGCATAAACCTAGGTAATAAGACTCCACACCCTCCAGTCACTGACTCTCAGGCTTCACGATCAGGTGTGCTAAATGCTCTGCTGAATCAGAGCCACAGTTAAAAAAAAAGTACTATTGGCTCCCCAATGTATTCATCTTATAGGACTTAACGGGCTTTGTTCAGACAGGAAAACCCACACTTCTATGCCTCCAAAAAGTCTAATGATCCACGGACTCCCTGAGAGTGCCTTCTAACACATTCAGGGTAAGAGGTCTGCTGCTTTTCCTTTTCTGAGCCTCCACCAACTACAAACAAGCTTTCTGGCATTTCCTGAAATAAATTATATAATATTTAGAGAAAGTAGAGGTCTTCAGGATGGCAGATTTGATGAAGAATTAACATTGCTTCTGAAAAGGCACGGGACTTACTTTCTTAGAGCTCCTTCCTCCCTCAATGTCATACACAGCAAGGAGAGACTGGACTTTTTACCAGCAAAGAATAGTCTGGGTTTCTACCTAATCTGGGAAATAATTACATCTTAAGTTATTTCTTAATTACAGAAATAATGTATTAGACTCACTGTCTCCTTCTCCTATATCACTCCAAGGGTAATTTCCTCCCTACATACGTGCCCCTTCCACTGGGACTAAGTCAGTTCCTCCAATCCTTTAAAAGCCACCTTCAAACAATGAAGCTTTTTGCATCCGTAAGATTATTCCACAAGGAGTTCTTCGATGAAAAGGTCTCCTAGATTCCCAACCTAAACTGACTCTTTTTTAGTTCAATTTTGTATTTCCAGCTATGCCCAATAACAACGTTCTTCCCACCATCTCCACTTCATACCTCCCAAATAATTTTAGGTGCTTATGCCCTAAACCATCGCTCAGCCGTGTTACAAATAGTCAGCCCTTTCTGCTTTAGTATAAGGCAGGCCCCCCAGCCATGTTTGCTGCATTCTCTAACCTCTTTCCAATTTGCCTGTATTTCTCTGGTACTATCACACATCGACATAATCCAGACACAAACTTGTCAAGGCTAACATAAGATTGCTACCTCTTGCCTCTGTCATCGGCACCTTTTACTGCTGTGTCAGAGAAGGAAGTAATTAAAGAATCAATATCAAAAACCTGATATCCTCTTTTCAACCAGATTAACTAATGTCTTCTCAGTAATTACTTACTACTTGCCTTATTATCACAGTCTGCAAAAGAGTGCTAGGATTGTTCAAGGTGCTAGAGTACTTGACTCCAGCTATGCAAGACCAAAAAAAAGAAAATTGTATAGGCAGCACAAATGCATATAGATATAGAGTAGAAACTATTTTTCTTATTTCTTCACTGGCTTGACCAATGTAGCACACTCTCAGCTTGCAGCTTTATTTTACAGTGATCCATCAAACATGATCCAGCATGTAAAGCTAGTCAAGACAAAACCTAGGAGAGTATTCCTGTTATCAGATCTGGGAACCTGGTCTTAAGTTTAGCTTGAACAGACTTTTGTTGTGACTTTCAGTTGGTGACTAAAACCTACTATTTATGAATAGCAACAATGGAAAGAGTGAATGCATTAAGAAACATCCATACTTCGTTCTTTTCAGCCTGCCATTTCATTCCAGTTGCAAATCTAGAACAGCCCCCAGTCCAGATATACTGTAATTAGGACTGCTGCCACGAAACCAACTCCAACCCTGAGGATACAGGATTGGCTTCAGAATATAAACTATGAATGAATAGGGCTTCTTGTGTGATTGCAGAATAATGCTTTCTGTCTTTCCTATCTGCAAGATGACATGAATCACTTTCCAAGGGAAAAAATTATTGCAGATACTAATGATATAAAAGGTTATTCTATAAGACACACAAGAAATTCTATTCATGCAAAGATTATGCTGGAGTTAAATAACTGAACAATGACAATCTGTTAGGATGGGGACTGTCAGCCAGCACTTGACTTACTTGCAAACTGAAGTCTAGAAAGCTATGGGACAGGCCTCTACTGCCTCTGCAAGTCTCAAATTCAGCAAAAATCTTCTTGAACTCTTATCTCCAGCACTAGCAACAACGTTAGTGATCAGAAGCCAGAAACCACCATAACATGCAGTATGAGTAAACTAGCCCTTTCTGCACCAGCACACAGCATGGGTGTCACTATGCAACTGGGCTCGTTTCTAGTGGAAGAGGTGGTAGGATAAGCTCTCCAGTTTGGTATTCTTGCAAAAGACAAACAGACAGAACAACAGTTTTGCCATTTGGACAGTCATCAGTATAGTTTCAGAAGTATCATCCTAGCTATGTAATCAGGTGTCAGGGCTTACCCTCTTAGAGGAGCTTGTGGTGCCAAAAAGCAGCATATTAACTGCATCTGCTTATTTAGAAATGCTTGATTTTTGTTTACAGTTTATTGAACAAGGCAGATTTGGGAGAAAACTATATTGATTCTAGAAGAAAAGCAGGCAAATAACAAAGCAATGTTTTCTTGCAAAGCACAACTTTCAGCCAATCTTTGGTACTTTTGTCAAATACTAGGGGAAAAAAGAGTATTAATCTTCTACTCATAAATTCCTTAATTTTAAAACCCACTACAGAATGGTACTGGACCCTGGGATGTATCGTTACTTTTCTTACTACCTGGCTCAAGTCAGAACATGGTAAACTTTAAGAGTCAAAAGCACTCTACAAATGCACACTGAGGATGGAGATCAGAATAGATGAGGTAACTCACTCGGTTAAGAGCTGTTCTGCAGCTCATAAAGGAGCTGACACTGAGCCATGCTTGCTCCACGAAATCCAAAGGGTCTCTGATCACACAGCCAGGTGGTCGCTGCTCCAATGGCCCGGTCAACCATTGCCAGAATCAACATGGTTCACATGACCACTAGTAATGTTACACAGCATTCTATACAGTCACTGAAAAAATCTTTGAAAATCTACTATTAAAAGCATCACCAGATGCTCCATCTATGATAGAAACACATCAGCAGTAGCTGTGCTAAGAAGTCTCTGTAACAAATCCACTGCTGGATTCAGCAGAAATGTTACAAAGAGCCATTTACATAAATTATTTTGAACCCCATCACAAAGGAACTGATTTACAATTTGCTATCGCTTGCAAAATTTACCTTCCAAAATAGTTTGAACAGGAGACTAAAGAGAGTAACTTTTCCTTCTATAGTGACGATGTTAAGAAAAAAATCTAACCGTCTGAGTTGCTCCTTCGTCCTGTATTTCTTACATATTTACAGCTTATAACATTTTGATGTCCTTAATGGCAGCATATATAGTTAATCCAAAAGGACTTTTTTGTACATAGGACTTAGATGGGAACTACAGCTGTAATAACTTTTCAATCCTTATGACCAGTGGGAATTTGACACACATGCATACATTTCAGATATTGTAAAAGAAACCATTTACAATTGCACCTGTAAAGTTTTAGGATTAGAGGTGCTTGTACCACTTACACTGGCAAGGCATCCTGAGTTTAGTTTTAAGAGGTTTTAGCACCAAGCTATTTCATGCTTTAGAGACTGCAACGGACCGTGATGGCTACAAATCCTGACTTGCCTTATAACCCAGGCCAGAGGATCTGACCTAATCAAACTGAGTACTCCTATTTGAACCAGAGTGCATTTCTTCATATGCTCAAGTGCTTCAATATTTAATTACATGCACTATAGAAAAGGGGTCATTATTTCCAATTTGAGTGTGTTCAACATCAGGTTCCAGCAAACAGGTATCAGGCTTTCTTAAGCTACCTTAAAAAAAGCTTTCAGGAAGATTATTTCCTCACCTACAAGTACCGACACACTATAATCAAACCACCTCTTAGCCTTTTCCAGGATTGCCAGAGAGAGTCTGGAAGAGAGATGTCTTCAAAGTCATTGCTATAGTCCTTTTCTGAATTCTGTCTGTAATTTGTTGTTGTTCTTACAAAAACATAAAAGAGGTGGGACTCATCTCATTTAAGCTAGCTACCTAGAAATGAAGTGTTAGGTACTCTCTGTAGGCAATGCAGAGAGGCAGGCACCTCAGAAAGAAAATCACCCCACTGAGTTTAAAAAACAATCTAATTTTGAGGTGACAAGTTACATTAGATGAATCCCATGCTTCAGGATTAAACAAGAACACATGAACAACTGTACCTGTCTCCAACAGTGGCTATATGCCAATGCTCAAGGAATAGTATTAGAAAAAGATATACGGTATTTCTTAGGAGTACTCTCCTGGCCTCCAACTGTTTTCAGCTCACGAGGATTGTGAAGCTGGATGTGGTTTCTGTGTACTTAGTAACCTTCAAAGGACTTCCCTTCCCATGTGCTTGGGCATCCCTTGGATTCAACAGAAACTTTTTGCATCCAGAGCACCTTTTGACAAGACATTCCACCACCTACCACCCCTTTCAATTCCGTCACTCACCAGCTTCAATATGTCAAGATCTTGTACTGAAACAGAGCACAAACACTAGACCTGTATGCACACTGTCCACAGCATTCCTGAATTTACAGGATTCCACGCCATCCCTCTGCCTTCTCTTTTTCTGGGATTATTACTTACTCGCTTACTCAGTTGTTCTTGTATAGAAGCCATTTTGCACCTTTGATCATTTCCACTGCCCCTTTCATAAGCTTTTCTGGTTCAACCACACACTTTGAGATGCAGGAACCCAAACTGTGCACAATATCCAGAACAGATGAGAACCACATTCAGAAATGAATTCTTGAACTGCCTTTCAAAAATTAATATTATGACTGTATAGTG
Organism: Gymnogyps californianus; assembly: GCF_018139145.2. Classification (NCBI taxonomy): domain Eukaryota; kingdom Metazoa; phylum Chordata; class Aves; order Accipitriformes; family Cathartidae; genus Gymnogyps; species Gymnogyps californianus. Next base: position 2,490,119 of record NC_059480.1, on the reverse strand, counting down.
CTTCCCCCTTCGAAGCCTCACTATTTTCAGATAATACATTCTCAAGTGCCTGCTCTCATAACCACCTGGGTTAATTCATACATTCTGTCCCTCTTGCTACCTCTCTTCCAAGAGGAAACAATGATACTATTGTCCTTTGTAAAGTGTGCAGGGATCTACTGATAGAATGCTCTATGCAAGAGGAAGGTACTCACTCTTGGAGACCAAAATTTCATACAGCCTCAGAAGAAAGGTTAGGAGATGGACAACAACAATGATCCAAAGGTCTTGAACAGCTTGTCTGTGAGGAACGAGCAGGACCAGGCATTTCAGACTGGAAGAGAGATGACTTTGGAAGAATATCATAATCTTCTACAAAATCATGAGGGTAGATAGGGTCTGACTGCTCACCATCTCCAACACAAAAGCTAGGCACAATCAAGCCGTACTACAGGAAGCAGGTTAAAACAAGCACACATGCAGCAAACCTGTGAAACGTCTCATCAAAGGCTGCCATGGACCCAGAAAGGTTCTGGGGAATCAAGGGGTCGTGTTTTAATACTTCCTCTGTCAAAAGTTACCACCTTTTGCTTGGGCATCACTTGATGCCCTTTAATTCTTGCCATGTTCGGGTGACAAACAGGGAATAATTGCTTCATATTCCCATGGTGGCAGGTTGATATCGTAATCCCTCCTCTCATCCATCCTACTTCCAATCATGTATTTTCCAGGCTAAGCTCCAGTTTATTTGGTTACTCTTTCTACAAAAGCTGCTTCAATTGTGCTCTTCTGTGTTTTTCCCTAATCTTATTCTCCCCTCTCCAAAGAGCTGTATTATCTGCCCCATCTTTGAGGGGGGTATGTTATTCATTGCACAAACATACCATGGATTTATACCATGGCATTCTGTTTTGCTCCCTCTGCTTTTCCTAGAGATCTGTCATTTCTATTTGCCTTTTTTTTTCCCCTGACTGCTGCTGAGAGAGTTTCACAGAGCTTTATCTGCATTACTTAAAAGATTTCTTTCCTGAATGGCACGGGTTCTTAAGAGCTCATCAGTGCATAGACACAGTTAGTTGTTTCTCCTGGTACACACTATTTTATATCTACTAGTATCAAGTACCACTTGCCTACAATCAAGTACTGTGAGAATCTTCTGCAACTCCAGCCACCTTTTGTTTCTGCTACCCTAATTTTGTGGTTTTCAGCAAATAATGTGACTTCATTACTCATTTATAAATGATCTGGAAGAGAGGCTACGTTAAGCAACACAAGCCTGAACGCAGATCCCCCTGGGATTTCACTAGAGATTACTCTTCACTAGAAAAGCTGACAGTTCTTCCCACACCTTTAACCAGGTATTAATTACTGGAAAAGCTACACTCCTACTCCATGGCAGTTCACTTCCTTTAAGAAGCATTAACAAAAAATTTTGTTAAACTTTCTAAAAACCCAGAAACAGCAGAATACTCGCTTGTTTGTTTCTTGTGCCTTCTGGTCAAATAGCTTCAGACCATCTAACTTTACCAGCTGAAGCTGGACTTCAGCATTCTTGCAGTGAACCATGAAGGTCACTGCAATGGGAGCACTTATCAAGGCAGGCTTACAAGTAGACATGACCTTGAGAATCACCATCCGTGACAGGATGATAAATACTGCTTTGCAGTCAGTATGGATTTGGAGAAGTCAATTTTTACATTAGGAAATCTGTTTCAGTAGATTTACCCTTAAAAACAAAATCCCCCCCCCCCCCCCCCCAAATACCACCTCTCCACGTTTACAGCAGCAACGTAAGGCAAGCCCAACACTCAAAGAGATTCAGGCTAGTATCAATAACAAGTCTACACTGTTTTTTAAAAATAAACCTGGCACTAGACCCTAAACTATTGTTCTAAAATATAAACTTGCAGTTAGTGAATGCAGTATTATTCAGTGTAATTCCTTCAGGTTAAGTCACAGGGTTATCTAATATTCCAGTGCTGCTCTACCCCTCACAAACACCAGCATGCAGGGTCCTTGAACAAAAGTATACTAGAAACTCTGTTGTGGAGAACCAATGAATGGGCCTTGCAAAGCTTGTCATTATGGGTATCAGCTGGGGAGGAGGAGGATAGTTAATAACATCAGAAAGACTTCACCCTTTTCAGCTTTTCTGAAATACCTTTCTTCAACCTTCCCTTTGCACAGAGACTTGGAACTAAAACTGACCAGACATGAATTTGTGTCCCATGAGGCTAGTTACCAGTTATACAGATGAGACAGCAAGAGACTAAAAGCTCACACAATTTTTCCACATAACACCAATCTGTTAAGTACAAATAATTTGCCAACTAATTATTGTTCCAGCCCCATGTCTGTATAGAACCACCATTTAATCTCAGCTCATTTAGCAGGCCCCCAATACATTAACATACATGTTGAAGCTTAGCAAGGCATGAGTAAAAAAAAAATTTAGGAAGCATAAGCCTAACTGAGCTTTGTCATGCTGACAGAAAATAAGGTGACCAAGCAGAAAACATGGGAGGTGAACTAGCTTCCAAAGCACATCATTAGCAAGGCTCAGAGCAGAGGTCAGAAAGCCAGCTTGATTAAGTAACATGTCTCTTGGCTGTTTATAACCTTATATGGAAAAAGATAATTTCATATTAGCAAGATACATTTATTTTCCCTGGAATCAGTTAATTTAGTATTAACAGTATCCAATACTTTACACAAATTAAAAAGTGATTTTATTAAAGTGTTAAGATAACAAAGGAAGAGTTGTGTCCAAGATGGCATTCCCTCAGTCATTAACCTTTGTTGATACTGAGGTTACAGTCTACAGATTCCCCAAAACCATCCTAGAAACTTACTTGTAAGTTAGGTAAAATTTCTTCTGTAGCAGGCTAGCTGTCTGCTAGTGATCTGCAGAGTAAAATAGATTTCTAATTTAATAACAACTAAAACCAAATATTTTTTTTCATTCATTACCCATTTATTCAGAGCTCATACATTTCTCATTGCTGTCCTATCTGACTTCTTCATGTCTTATCTGTATTGCACTGCTCTTTATGCACTTATTTCCTCATGCATTCAAGATTTTTGGTAAAGTTCTCTTTGTCTAAGGTGACAGTCCATTTCTCAAGGGTAGCCTCAGCTCCCAGCCCATACCTGGCCCCAGCTGGCGTACTACAGCTCTTCCACAGGTCAGCAATGAGAACAGTAAAGTGCCAAGCTGGGGAGAAATGCTCAGATTCTGTGCTGCATGCCCATCCTCTCCTCTGAGGCATAATCACAGGAGTAAAGAGCAAGCAGTCATTTCCACCAGTCATACCTTCCACAAGCCCGTTCCTGCCAGCCTCCATCTCACACTCTGAAGAGGAGCAGCTGTTGAAATGTAACAAATTATGCCAAAAGGTGCAGCATGTCCTAGCATTCAAGAACTTTGGCACCGCTACAGCTTTCACTGCTGATGACTTTGATAAGCCACACCAGAGGCACAGATCAGTATGATCAAAGCAACACATAATTGAAGGGAGCATAACTTTTCTATCCCCTTTCCTCTACCAAGGAAAATTAAGGGTGTTTTAGCCTGACATCCCAGTAAGACAGAGGAAGTAATTTCCCCTGTATTTTTACTAACCTAGGGAGCTTTACAAAACAAAAAGAGAACTTCCATTCGTTTCCCTCCTTTTTCCCCGTGTATTTAAACAGAAGCAGATTAAAAAGACAAGTGATACACGCAAGAAACAGAAAACCAGATAAATGCCAAGATTCCCTTATTCTAATTTGAGTGAACAGCCATGTTCACATTCATGAATCTGAATATTCATAAAAATGAATAGTCATTTTTAACAAGCTTGTTACATGTGTGACCTCAGGCGTTGCTTACTGTATTCTATTCATACACTATTCTGCAATCAGAATTATAAATTTCTCCATCAGTACAGTATTTACATGCTACTTAAACATTAACTTATTATCCAGTATTACCCTCATTTTACCCTGCAAGAATTGTGGCAAAGAGAATACATCAGGTTTTGGTGCTCAAGGCCCGATTTTCCAAAGTGTGTGACATTACAAAGTGTTTCATATAGTCAAAGCACAGCACCTGCTCAGTTGCAACTGCCCTTAATACTGTACACCAGAAATCCTGCAAATCAGATCCAGGGACATAAGCAGCAGAGGAAATACAACAGTGAAGTCTGGTGGAAGAAGCTTGTCCCATAACACACATGAAACCAGTTCTTTAAGACAGCAGTTAACTACCTTAATTACGAACGAGAAAATCCCCTTCCTCCCACAGTTCTACTTTGCTGTCCAGTTTCTGCCAGAATTGGAGCACAGGATCTAAGCTCTAATTCAGTCTTCAGAAAAGTTCAGTTCTGCGTAACAGGAGAAAACCTATTCTTACAGGGAAGAACAGCATGCAATCATTTAAGTAAAAACAGTACTGGAAAACGCTTATACAAAGGAAGTGAAGCAAGACTGCACAGCAACCTCCGTACTGGACCAATATATACCAAGTTCAGAATTACTGCTTAAAATCAGGTTTTCTGTATAATTCAAGGGGGGAGAAGTGCCCGCAGGAAGCATGGAGAAAGGTCCTTACAAAAAAAAAGAAAAAACACAAATTCCACTGCACAGCATCATATTTACACCTCCAGGGCTACTGGCAGCGAGTGTTAAGACCACAGGGCCCCACTACAGAGATTTCTGAACTGCCTGAGCCACAATATTCATCACCTGCGCCACAGGCTGCAGCTGAAGGAAATTAAATAGGTGCTGTACCAGTGAATCTCTGCAGTATTTGGCAGTCACACATCGGTCAACTTTAACTTGAGGCACTTTGCTGATAGCTACCTTTAACGGTGCACCTCTGTGCAAATTATGAGTACAAAATAATATGACACACGGCAGTGGTTGCAAAGGTCTAGACAGTGGAAACTGGCTATGTGCCATCAGGGAACTACAACTTTTCTCTTTTATTTTATATGAAGTCAAATGTAAATCAGTCTCAACTGATACACAATGTTACATTTCCAGATATATAAATACTGAAACCCGCCACCACCATTGTCTCTTGCTTCAACTCCTCAGAATCCAGCAGACATTAAATACATACTTTTACATAACTGAGAGAAGTCTAAAAGTACTGACAATCTCCTCAAAGTTCTCATGAAAATAACTTCCCCCTACATAACCTGTGAGAGCAGACCTACCACGCTTGAGAGATTCACAAGAAATAATCAAGAGAGGTGGCAGCTATTTTAAGTAAATGCTTGGAAAATTTATTTCCTGAAGCAGGCATCAGACCATGTGAGGTAAAGCCATGAGACCACCACCAAGAAGAATGTACCCAGCCCTTCAGGCAGCACTTCAATAGCAAACAGCTTGGGGACTACTTGCCTCTTCTCTTGAATTCTTCCCTTTGCACTGCTAGCCTGCCTTTACAGGAAAGATGTGGGCACAGAACAGCACGTCTTCCAGGGCTTCCTTCTTTAGTGTGAAAAACAGAGGTAATAAAATTAGTCCCAGGCTTAAAAATATTTACATTACTTGAGACCAGTGTAGTCTGATGACCTTCAGAGAGAATTACTCCAGTAGGAACACGTCCTTCAGTAAATCATTCCATTAGTTATTCAACCTCCGTTTTACAAGTTTATGCCCAACTTAAATCTTGGATTTGTCTGTCCATGAACCAAGTCTTGTAGCCAAAGCTGTTCCCTTTCTTGCTCATGAAGAAATACTTCGGGGGGGGGGGGGGGGGGGGGGGGGGAATCGTACTTTCATGACCACATATTAGCAGCTGCACTAAAGAAGATCAAAGGTCCAGCTACTTACGGTCCTGGGACAAGTGGCAAGCATTCACAAAAAAAGAACAGGCCAAGTAGAGGTGATCCTTCAGCGGTGTTAACTTCTTGCTTTACAAGAACTAACAGCTTCGAGCCACTCTAAACTGGAAACTACACCCAGATCACCGTGCTTAAAAGCCGTTATGCCTCTCAGCACTTTGTCAAAACTCTTTTGAGACAATTTATAGCCTCGGCCTCCACAACACCACGCAGTACTTGTCTTCACAACTTAAACGCGTGCGAGGCAAGAAGTCTCTCCTCCCTCTCCACCCTGTGTGTTACCTGGTAACTCCATTCAGCCACTGCTTCCCACAACCGCGGCTCAGCCCGCCGGCCCCCGCCACCCTCCCCGAGACACCCCCGCGCCCCCGCCAGACCCCATCGCGGGGCGGCGGCTCCCACCGCCGGCGCCACACGCCGCCCCCGCCGGGCCAGGCCGGGCCGCTCGGCCCGCAGCTCCCTCCCAGACCCTGTCAGCGCCGGCACCGCGACCCCCGAGACACGCCGCGCCGGCACAGTTCATCACCGACAGACAACGCACCGGCGCTCCCCACCCCGGGGCGCGCCCGGCACCTGCCCCCGCCGCCGAGCCCTGAGGGGAGCAACCGCTGCTCCTGGCCGGGGAGAGCCGGCGGCCGCTCGGCCCCGACCCCACCGCCGCTCCGCGTCGCCGCCCGCCCCCGGCGGCCCCGGGCCCGCCCCTGCCCCAGGCCCCGCGGGCGCTACCGCGGCACCCCGCCGCACCACACCTACCCGCCGGGGCAGCACCCCGTCCCATGCCGGCGCCGCCGCTCCCGCCGCCGGGCGCGCTCTGCCGCCGGCCCCGGGCGGCCCCTTCCGCGCGGCGGGGGCCCCGCCCCGGAGGCGCGGCGCGGCGCGGCTGGCGGGCGCGCGGCTCCGGGCGCGCAGGTCGAGGCCGGGCTGTGAGGGGGCGGCGGCAGAATGGCGCTGCCCGCGCTGAGGGGGATAGAGGAGGAGGAGGAGGAGGAGGAAGAGGAGGAGGAGGAGGAGGGGGGGAGAACGCCCCCCGCGCGCGCACCCCCGGGGGGCTGCCCCCGCCCACCCCCGCGCGCGTGCACGCGCCGCGCCCCTCCCTCTCCTCACAGCCGCCGCGCCCGCCCCCGCCCCGCGGGTTCCGCCGTGAGGAGCCGGCGGGCTCGTCGCCTCAGCGCCGCGTCCTTCGCGTCCCTCACCGCCGGCCGGCCCGGCCCGGGCCTGCGGTTCTCCAGGACGCAGTGTCTCGGGCGGTGGTTTTTGTTTTCCCTCAGCCACTCGAGAAATGCAGCAACGCGGTTGCTTCATCTCTTGGCTTCAGCGGGTTTTCAGCCCTCTTTGGCTGGAGGCCATCAGTAGTGCCCGCCAGCAAAACAGCGTGATGGGTGCCTCCGTGAACAGGTAAAAATTAAGAGGGAAAAGAGCCCAAGTGCAGCTGGAAGGGGAAGGCAACTGCCACGCTTCAGCGGCTAGGCCCGGAGAGGGCCTTGCGTTGACAGTGTGTTTTGCTGCACTGCAGGTCATGTTTTTACATTGCAATTATCAGACACAGTACTGGGGAAGGAGGTGCCCAGAGACACCAAAACATTGCTGCAGGTAAGCCTTGTGATACTGAGGCCAACCTCATGGGGTCTTTTTCTAAGGGAGCTTTGAACTCATTTAGTTGCAGCAGCCTCTTCCTTCAGTCACACACATGCACACCAACCTGCTACCCCTACCAGATAGCAGAAAATACCTGCTATCTTCTAAAAGCGCTAGAAAGCACTTGACAGGGAAGTCTCCCTCTCATTCCATTCTCAGAGATGAGGGAAGCAACTGTGTCATCCGCAGCCCCTTAGGATGCCTTTCATTCTTCCTCATTTCTCTGGAGAGGAAAACTGAACTACTTCCATGGCTCTAAATTACCATAGTTAGCTCAGGAAAAAAAAACATTACTGGTCAGTGCAGGCGGCCAACAGCCAAAAGGGCAAATACCTCCCACCCAAACAATCCACTGATCTGAGCCTGTTTCTCAGGACTCTTCCTTTCTTGGCCTCACAGTTCCTTCGCCTGTCGCACAGGACAGGATGTGCATTCAGTCACTTCAGAGAAGTGCAGGTCCTCTCTTGTAGGACAGGACATCCAGACACGAGAGACATGCACAAGCACATCAGGGCAAGGGACTGTGACTGCAAAGCCCAATCCATAGCCAAACGCGTTAGTCATGTGGTGGAAGAGAGCTGCACTTAAGTCACATGTTTTTTTAAACAGTCTTGAAGGATTGAACAAAATTACAATAACATAGTTAAGCATTAACTTGCTGCTACTTCCCCTGTAAATAGTAGCATGGCTGCCTCCCTTTGCGGTCTGACTGCTGTGGAAAGTTCAGAGCAGTTTTGCTGAGTGAACACCCAGAGTTAAATTAGGGATGTTGAGATGCATAATGAATAGTGTACAAGTACTAAAATGCTACAACATAAAAAAAAACTTATAGACTTTACTGGGCACCAGTTCAGTTGGCATAAGTGGCACGTGGAGTATGGGAAATGAGCCCAAGCTAACAAACCCAGGAATTACCATTACAATATCAGCTTACCTTGACTGACTGGGGATGAAGTTGGGTAGGCAGGAGAAGCATGTGCTGGCAGTCTCAGGAAGCCCCCCGAGATGGAGTATCTTGGGTAGGGTGGTATCTTCCAGAGACTCATGGACCTTTTCTCTCTTTTACCCGCTTCCTTTCAGGAAGTCTGAGACGTGGCGAATGCGAGGGGCTGCTGTTCTTCCCCAGAGAAGCTGGGAAGCCTTCCCGAGCGATGCGTTGGACTGACCGAGTTCTCACACTACGCCCCGGTGAGTCTCAGCAAAGTTAGTGAAAGAGCTAAGTGCACCTAGGAACACTTTTGTGTGCGCTTTTACTCTGAAGACTTGCGGGGTTTGAAAGCCAGAGGAACTTTCCCCTTCACTTCAGCTGGGCTTGGACGAGAGCCCCAAAGAACACACAGTAACCCAACATTGTGAAATTTTGAAATGTATTAGAGAACACTCATTATTTTCTTAGTATCAAAAGAGAGGCCATTATGTAATACGTGCTACCGTAGGGGAACAGGAATGTCTGCTTGGTTCCATGATTACAGGGTAAGTAGTAGCAAGTTAATGCTTAACTATGTTCTTGTAATTTTGTTCAATCCCTCAAGACTGTTAAAAAAAAACCCAAACAGTGGAAAAAGTCTGGAGCGGTTTTATTACGTGACACACAAATACCACCCTATGATCCAATTCACTGCCCTTCAAAACGAGGAAATCCGTCCTCTCCAAAAGAGCGAGCCCGACAGTCTGTAAGTAAAAGGAGAGATGCCCAATTTCTCACCCTGCCTCGTACGCCATTGCCCTGGTAAAGTCACCGACTGTTCCTGTCCTTGCGTGTTAGGAAGTTACAAGAAGTCAGTGCTTGACTATGCTAAAAATATGCTTGCCTGATGCTGGACTGGCAGGACAAAAGCACTGCAGGGATGGTATGTCCTTTGCAAACCCAAAGCCAGTCTTTTGTTGGCACAAATGTCAGGCGAAACCGTGCGCAGCTACTGCTCGCTCTGCTCTGCCGCCACTGCTCCACCAGCACTTTGCTTGCGGTCTCTGTGCCATGCAATGAGAAAGAAGTAAAGCTTTTGCTGCTTCCCAGCAAGGCTGGCAGAAGAGGCGTGGGCTGTACTCCACTGGCTCTGGCGAGAAGCGCGTGGTGGTTTCTGTAGTGTAGGGGGGAGCTGAGCAGCGTCTCCTCAGACAGTCTGCGTACCCTCTGCAGGGCCTCCGGCCCCACTGCAAAAGGCATCAGAAGTTCCTAAAACTCCGCCGTGGGTGTGAGACGGGCCTTTTTGGTTTGTTACGGACCGTTCTGCTAATCGCCGTGACAGCTTCCCTCCCCAGAGCGCAGCGGAGCCGTTGCGCAGGTCCCACCTGCCAGTGGTGTGACTCATCCCCACGGGTGTTGGGGAGAGAGATGGGGAGCGCGGCAGCACCCCCTGGGCCAATCGGGCGGCAGGTGATCTTGGAGGGGCCTCGGCTGGCCCAGGCACGCGTGGCCGTGGCCGTGACCGCGCCGGTGCGTGAGGTGCACCCTGGGTCGCTGCCTGCCGGCGAGACGGGCTGGGGTGTAGCGGCCTCCCGCCGGCAGCTGCCCGCCCGCCGAGCTCCGCCGGCGCGGGGGCGGGCGGTGACGAGGAAGGCGCGCGCGGCGCCTGCGCGGTGGAGGAGCGGCGGCGATGAAGGTGGCGGTGGCGGGGTGCTGCCATGGCGCCCTGGACAAGATGTACGAGACGCTGGAGCTGCTGCAGCGGCGGCACAACGTGCGGCCCGACCTGCTGCTCTGCTGCGGCGACTTCCAGGCCGTCCGCAACGAGGCGGACCTGCGCTGCATGGCCGTGCCCGCCAAGTACCGCCACATGCAGACCTTCTACCGGTGAGCGTCGCCCGGCCCGGCCTGGCCTCGTCCCACCTGGCCCCGGCCCGGCCCGCGCCGCTACAGCAGCTGCCGTGTCTCCGCAGGTACTACTCCGGCGAGAAGAAGGCCCCGGTCCTCACGGTGTTCATCGGCGGGAACCACGAGGCGTCCAACCACCTGCAGGAGCTGCCCTACGGCGGGTGGGTGGCGCCCAACATCTACTACCTCGGTAGGGTCCCCCGGCGGCGTTTTCCCCTCCAGCCCCTTGCCCTGCCCCGGCCCCGCCGTGACGAGCCGCGCTCCCGTCTCCCCTAGGTTACGCGGGCGTGGTGCGGTTCCGCGGCGTGAGGATCGGCGGCATCTCGGGCATCTTCAAGTCTCATGACTACCGGAAAGGTATGGCGGGACAGAGCGGGCCCGGCCGGGTGGGCAGCGGGGAGGGGAGCACTGGGCCCGAGCCGTCGCGGGCGTGTCTGGCTGTTCCTCCTCTTCTCTGAAGCGGCTCTTACGCTGGAATCCTCTCTTGGCTCAACACGCGGATTTTTCTGGAGGTGGTAGATGAGTCGGTAGCTGCCTGGCGACCACAGCAGGAAGCAATGCGCCTTTTGAACGTTGTTGTTGGTACAGTCTTGATTTTTCCATGGGCGGTGTCCTTTTAGCATGCAATGCAAGACTGTTTAGTTTTCCTTGTGTGAAACAGTCAATTTATAAGTGTGGTATTGTAGAAATGTACTGTCCTGAGCTGAGGCTTAGTGTCAGTACATCTCGAGAGCAGTTCCTTCTGGTTATGTGTATGTGTGTTCAGGAGTTCTTCTTTGGAAGGGTCTCCATCAGCAGACGGAAGTCTTGTCACAGATGATACCTGGTATAAGCAAATAGAAGACAGTTTAGTCTTTCTGATCTCCTCAACACATGAAATAACAGTCTCTTACTTGTGATTACTGTACAGTAATATTATCATCAGTAACATACGGCTTCAGAGAAGCTTTGCAGATGGCTTTCAAGCTGCAAAGTATTGAACTAGTTTTATCAAACACCTGATTCTGTCTAATACTTATCAGTGCTAATTAAATTTGTTGTTATCAAGCATACAGTTGGTATGCCTGAATATTGCATGTGGGAGATGAGAATTTTTGACAATAATGCTAACTACTAAAAAAGTAATTTTTCTGTTCATTCTTAAGAGTACATAGGAGCTCTGCTAGGCATTCAGGTTTCTTGTCCCAAGGCAAAGTTGGAGACTATGTCTGTTTTGACAGGGTACATGTTCGCACTTCCAGAGTCTGTGGTGCCTGTGGGCAGTTACAGGCATGTTTAAGCTGCTGCTGAATCTGTTAAGCTGTAGTTGCATGGTTGGTGGCAGCACTCTTGAGGAAACACAAAAAATCACAGGCTCAGTGGCCTGAGTCAGGAGTCAGATCTCATGCAGTGCTTTGTGATCTGTTAGTTTATACCTCTTTCTGAGTTGTTATGTCCTAACTTGTGTTCTGATTACTGACCACTCATAGAGGCTTCTCTATGCTCTCACTATGTCGATGCCCAACTTTTGCCTGTTCCCGTCTACCTTACGTTCTTTGGCTGTGCCAGCATGTTTGCACGTGTAGCCATGATATTAGTAGATACATATGTTTCATGGCTGTGCAGCAAACAGCTCTCTATGTGTGTGATTGCACATGGCTGTGCAGCGTAACTGTGGAGGTAAGGGGTGTGGGGAAGTAATGAGGGGTGTTATCTCACCAGAGAGGTACAAAACCTCATTCAGGAATTAAGCACATAAATCTTTCTGCCAAAAGTTACTTGGTTCAGACAGGTCCTGGGTTTTAAGTATTGGGGTAAAACTCCTGTTCTTTGTTTCCACACCTGAATTACTGTATTCTCTATATTTATGAAAATAAGACACAGAATGGAAATGCTCATTGTTGTAGACACATTTTTACAACACATTTGCCTCACACATAAAAAGTTAGCAGCCTGTTGGTGTAAGCCTCGTGTAAAGGAAATACAGTATCTCCTTTGATTATTGGCAGCCTTGTATTTGGGATTGCTGTAGGTGTCTATATGACCCCAGGAAGCTAGCTTGCGAAGAGTGTTAGGAGGGAACTATTGATTCACGCAACTACTCTTCTTTTCAATGTTTCAGGCCACTTTGAGTGTCCACCATACAACCAGCAAACAATTAGAAGCGCTTACCATGTGAGGAATATTGAAGTCTTCAAACTCAAGCAGGTTAGTGAAAAGTCTATTTTTTTAAACAGTGGTAAATAGTTTTCATTAATTTAGAAGTAAGACGTTAAAGCTACTCTGAACAAGTACACTATTGGATACCAAAAACTCCCAGCTAATCTGGACAGGCCATTTTTATGCTGGGTGTTACTCCACTGTTGTTTCTGCTGAATATCTCCTCCAGCGCTTTGCGTAGCAGTGCAAATTTGATCTGAATCAGGCACAGGCAGGAGTATTTTTTTTGGTGTTTTTTTTTAATTGGATAAAATTCACAGAATGGAAGGTACTCTAGCTATACACCTCTGTTCCAGCTTTACGTTAGCTTTAGGAAGATGGATGCTACCTTGTCTAACATGCACGCTGGTTGGTACAAAGTTAACTAATCAAAATTGAACCAGCTGAATAAGCTGATCCCAAATTCCTGTGGTTGAAGTATTTTTGACTCCAGGGCAAGAAATTCTAAGGACAGATTAGCTTTATTTTTGAGCTATTGCCTACTCCCTGCTTTGTTACAAGGGCTACTCCGTTTGGCTGAGGTTGTGGTGTGAATACATTAATTTATAAGCATCTGGTGAATGATGATTCAGGTTGCAGTTGCACGCTTAAGCATTCAGTAGATATAGAGATGCTGAACATAGGACAAAGGTTTGCTGTCATTGTAAAGAGTTTGATGCGTTTCACTGCAAGTTTCTTATTAGTTGGACTCGGGTTTCATCTAAAAGTGTGTTCTGATGGAAATATGCTGAATATTGAACCAAGACATGCTTAAGACATTGATTAGACTTCTGAGGGGTGCTTCCTTTGAGAAGGAATATCGTGCTTAGCCATTATCCCTTTTAAACAAAGCTTTTAAAAATTTCATGAGGAAGATGCCTTTGATTGTGGGTAGAGAACTTGCTCTATAGCTGTAATTTTTAAGAGTCTTCTTCTGAGTGCCTGGCACTTACTGTGATGATTGATCTCTTTTATAAGGCAGTATATATAAAACACAGCTGACTGTCCCAAGAAAGTGTAGTACAAACCATGGAGACCAGAGTCCCTCGACAACTTCAAAGGCCACCTGAAAGATGGGGCTCAGTGGTGTACTTACTTGCTTTGAAAGTGAGGCTATTGGTCACACCTAGCTCTGTGTTGATCTGAGGTAGAACATGTTGCACATGTTCCATCTTGTGCTGTGTAATTTTGAAACTTCTTTATCATATGTGTTTTATTTATACCGTATGCATTTTGGCTTGACAGTTAAAGCGTCCAATTGATATATTTATGTCACATGACTGGCCAAGGAGCATATATCACTATGGAAACAAGAAACAGCTTCTTAAAATGAAGTCCTTCTTCCGTCAAGAAGTGGAGAGCAACACATTAGGAAGCCCTGCTGCTTCAGAGCTTCTGCAGCATCTGAAACCCACCTACTGGTTCTCGGCTCATCTTCATGTTAAATTTGCAGCTTTCATGCAACACCAGGTAAAGGGGGGAAAAAAAAAAATGAAGAATGTATGCGTCCCAAGCACATTTTAGAATTCCAATGCAAGTAATCACATCCAGAAAAGCAACTTCTTAGTGTTTTTGCTTAGTTATTAAAACTCAGCTTAAGCCCCAAAACGTTAAGCGGTGTTAAGACTACTAGCTTATGTAAGTTAAAGAGATGCTATAAATCAGTGGTGTAACTACCTAATCTTCTTCAGGGACACTGTGAAGTAGTTAACGTTACTGCACTTGAAACTTCTTAATTTAAGTTGATAGAAAAGCACTCTCTCTCCCACTTCATTGGGGAAGGAGACAACTTCAAAACAAGGTGATAGAGAAGCGACTGAAAAGAAGATAGAGGTTAACCGGGGATGGGAGGATGCCTGTAGCAAGGCTTGACAGATGAAGTTGTCTGGTGGCCTGGGTAAAGCCAAAAACCAGCCCCTGTAGGTTGAAACTTCTCTTGGTTTGAGTTATTCCTGAAAGTGGTATGATGTGCTATTCCTATTTGCAAGTTATTTAGCTGTAAAAATGTAACTCTAGACCTTCTAGACTCAACAAGTCTGTTTCCAATTATGTTAAAGTTTTTCTTTTTGCTTCAAGGCTAGGTGTGCTCAGCTGCCTTGCTTAAGGATGAAGTGTGGCTCTTGCTTTATCTTGCTATCATCTGCATCCAGCTTCCTGTTAGACTTCCAGTGAAGTCTGTCTTTCTCTTTGTCCCTCCATCCCTTTCTTATAATCCCATGCTGATTTTCTATTTCAGAAAGTCTTTTTCTGTATAAATTACGCCTTTAAATCTCTCTATATAACTTGTTTAGAATGGTCAAATTTCATAGAAATGCTAATGACTGTGTTAACACTATTTGTTTCCTAGACAAACTCCAAAGAAGAGCTGCCAAAAGCAACAAAGTTTTTGGCTCTGGATAAATGCCTGCCACACAGAGACTTTCTGCAGGTGATGACCGTGTGCAGTGGGTTTTCACTTTTTAAGTACTTCACTTGCCTGGACTGCTAAGTGCTGTGCTTAGATACAAGCTGAAGAATAGTTCTGATAAATGGAGGAATTGGAAAGAAACTAGGAATGGTGCATGTGGGGAACGGTCTCTGTATAATATTGTCTTGAAATAAGCAGACCTTGCGTCCTGTTATGCAGGCGCGGTGTTTCCTTATTCCTACCATTTCCTTCCACCTTAGAACAAGTACTTGACTTAATTGGAGGAGTAGCTCTACTTTAACCTGAAATGAATCTCCTCTTGTGTTTTTTGGTCAAATGTCAAACCTAGGAAGAAAGCCCCTCTTGAGGCTCTTCTTTTTTCACGGTTTAGTTTGGGTCAGCTAGTGCCTCTTGCTTCAGATCTGGATTCACGAATTCAGACAGGATTGAGTCCTAAGTTGAGTACTGTAATTTCCTTTCAGTATTGTGAATTCCAGCAGGAATTGGTGTAACTTCCTAGGAGAATGGCTCTTATGATTATTAGCTCTTAGAAGAGCTAATAGAATCTCAGAATCATCTTATTATGATTAATGGCTCCTAGAACTATGATTATTGAAAATCAGAGCCTGACTAGTGCAGTTTGGGTGAACCAAATGGTTTGATTCGGGTTAAGGTCACTGAAGACAAAGTGATTTGGCTTTCAATTTGTCAGCTGTTGAAAGAGTTTAAAAACATTTCATATTAATTTCATTGCTGTGCTAAGAATGTGTGTTTATACAGCAGAATAACTGTTGCTGTCAATTCTTGACGTGTTTCTACTTGGAAGGCGGCATAAACTTAGGAGTAGGCAAATACTGGTTTCTAAGTTGCATAACTGTCCAGTAGCTGGCAGTAGGGAGGAGGGGGTTCCGCTTTTTAATTACTGTAAGCTAAAATACAGAAATGCCTTTTTTACCTTTGTTGATTGTCCTTTCTTACTCTCTTATTGCTATAAACTTTTATGTAGGGCTCACTTGAGAGGACTTGTTTGAGACCACTAGCCTAGTGTACTTGAAACTTAATTAAAACTCTGTACCATGCAAGTAACACTTCAAACTTTTAATCAGTTTTTGGTGTCAAGAGAAATAACTCACCTCATCTGTTTTCTGGGTTTTTTTAAACAGATAATAGACATAGAGCATGATCCTAGTGCAGGTGACTCGCTGGAGTATGATGCTGAGTGGATTGCAGTCCTCAAGGCCACCAACAGTCTTGTTAATGTGACGCAGAGCTCATGGAATATGCCTGAAAAGAATGGCCTCCATGCCAAGTAAGTTACATGCAAAGTGGAGAGGAAAGCGTGATTTTGCTGGACTGGAAGTAAACTTATCTTAGAGTTGTGTTTCTCTGTTCTGCAGCCTATAATGCCTGTAGGACTTGCTAAATGCCTTGGAAAACAGAGGATGGTGACAAGAGCTGTACTCTAGAGCATACAACTTTACTGCTCTACACGGACAGTTAATTTTGTTTTGCAAACATAAATACTGCCATTTGAGGTGGCAAAAAATACGTGGTGGCTGATCATCTTGCTAGTTGCACTGTGAGACTGAAAATCAGGCTGGATTATGGGGGTGGGTGGGTGAATGCTTATTGAGTGGGTTGACATAATACACAAATCCTTGGTGGGGAGAGGGGAATCTCAGTATTGACCAAAGACTATATACTTTCCTGAAAAATCTTTTGAGAAATTAGGTGTCTGTTGTAAGACGAATTTATTATCCTTCTTTAAAAGTTTCTCTTTGCAGTGGGAACAGGAAATACCTTTTGACTAGCTGCACTTGTTTTAACTCTATACACTTATTTAGGTGGGATTACAGTGCGACAGAAGAAGCCATCAAAGAGGTGTTAGAAGAGCTGAATCATAACCTCAAAATTCCTTGTAACTTCACATTGACAGCTGCTTGTTATGATCCCAGCAAGCCCCAAAAACACGTGGAACCGGTTCATACCATCAATCCACAGACCACTGAGTTTTGTGCCCAGTTTGGCCTCACTGACATCAATGACAGGATCCAGCAAGCTAAAGAAGAGGGCTCAGCACGAGGCGAATATGAAGAGGAGGAGGAGGAAGAGGAGATGGACAGTACTGGGTCAGCAGAGGAACCCAGTGAATATAATACAGATAATTCTGGACTTTCATCCATTAATCCAGATGAAATAATGCTGGATGAAGAAGGTGGCGATGAAGACTTGAGTACATGTTCTGTAGATCCTTCCCCTGATCATCCTCCTGACTTTTCTGCAAGTTTTTCTGACATCCGGATCATGCCAGATTCCATGGCGGTATCGTCTGATGATGCTATGGATTCTACTAACGAGGAACTGGAGAAATCTGCTGTGAGTAAGCAGGTGGAAGAGAAGAGCTTAAATGAGAGACCATTAAAGCGCATTGGTGGTAATGAAAATGGAAACAGTGGCATTAAAAAAATAAAGAGAAGGAATCAAGCTATCTATGCTGCAGAGGATGAAGATAAAACAGAATAATACTTCATATGATGTATAAATAAGTTCTCTCCGTACCTTTTTATGGGAAGGTGGTGAGAACTGTGGTGGACTACTCGTGCTTTTAACCTTACTTGATCTTATTCATGTTACTTTCTTATGCTGAAGAGGCTGTATGTACCTCTCGCAGGGAAGAAGATTTATCCAGATTAAACACCTAAGTCAGAAGCAGACTTTTCCAACAAAATACTTTGTCAAAGGATTTAAAGCTCATGTATAATCAGTTGATTTTGCTTCGGTTCTTGGTTATTAGTGTATACTACGTATCTTCAGCTGTACTGCTATACAAGATTCACTGTGCTTGTTTAACAAGAAAAGAACTCTTAGATTATAACTCAAGTCGAAGTGAGAGGATGTCTGACTTACAAGACTGAATGATTTGATTTTATTGCTTTTGTCTTGTTTTATACTGAACTTTTAATACAAAGTAGCATATGCAATAACTCCGTGAACTAAATTTGAAAATAGAATTCCCATGGTAACAAAACAGCAATAGAAGAGTGAAGATTTTTGTTTCTGGTGATATTCATGCCATAGAAAAACTTTATGGTCATAAACAAAACAATGTGTGTTGTCCAGTATTGGCTTTTAATTACAGTTTTGATAGAGAACCAAGTCGCTTAATTTGAAGCATGACAGTTTTACGGGAACCATGGAAGAGTGCATCTCTGCTCTTAAAAACTCACTTGTGTGCTGTTTCTTAAAACTTGAGAACCATGTCTTAAAATTAAAATGCAAGTAGTTAGGATGAACAGCTTCCCAAACGTGGACGTCATCACTGTCTCAATTCTTACTAATTAAGGCTGTGTTGTATTTTCGTATAAGGTGGTTGATGCTTATAAGTTGCTTGAGACAATAATGCCTACCGTTATCATTAGCCTAAGTCTTCACCTGTCGCTTCTTTTCAGTAGTGTGTAACTTGCTGAATTCTTACAACTGGATTTGGAATCTTCCAAAGTACCTTCATAAACTTCAGCTGAGGGAGAACAGGAGTTGCCAGAATATAGATCCTCTTGGAAGTTGGAAGTTTTCTTTTTACTGTTCTAGTTTGCCCTGAATTATTAGCAAACAAATTACAGTCCTTTGGCCTAAAAGGCTGTGAGGGTAACAAAACTTACTGGACAGTGTTTTCAAGAACTATAGCGTATGTCATTAGACTCATTAGTCTTACAGTCAAGTTCTGCTGGCGTTGTGTGCTGAGCTTTCAGAGTCCAGACGGAGCGGGATTTCCTCATGACTGTGCTGCCCTTGAGAGCAGAGGTAGCTCCTGTTTGCTTTTACTCCTCTCAGGCACAGGCACTGTGGAGAAGAAAGCATCCTGACAGGAAGAGGGAAGTGGACAGGGAGCCAGGAGTGAAATGCGTCGGTGGCTGTGAGTTATGTAGCAGGGAAACACTTTAAGGTCAAGACTTCCGTCTTTAAAATCACTTCCATGTTCTGGGATTCATCTTAGTTCCTCTCATGTCAGCAGTTCACTATGAAAACTAAATGTGTGTAAGTATTCCAGAGCTAGAAAATGGCAAAATTAATGCTCTCCAAAGTTCTGATTAACAGCTTTATACTGGTGGGTTGATGCCATTAACATCCTGTTTTTTTTCCAGAGGATGCTATCTTGTTTATTAAATTATTAATTGGGCCCTCTTAATACTGTTCCTGTATCTCTCTCTGCCTGTTCGTCTGTCAGAATACCCACCAAAGAGAACTGTGGTACAATGTGATGAAAAATTGGAAGTGTTTGGTGTAACCCTCAGGTTATCTAAAGTAGCTGTGAACTATCAGCTAGATTACTGAAGATAGTTGAGTATCTTTAAGGGTCCTGGGCCTGCAATGCTAAAATCTTAAGCATGCCTCATGATCTGGAAATAAAGTATTTTAAGTATAAATTGTGTTATGAACTTGAAAAGTCTCCCAAGAAATCTGCACATGGTATTCAGCTGTCGGATTCTACGTGAACTGGAGTGAAAGATGTGTGCTACATGTAATAGACTTTTTAGACTGACTTCATATGTTTTTAAAGCAAATTATTCTGTCGTGTGTTATTCTCTTTCTGCTAAATGTGTTTTGGCTTTCTAGAAAGCAGGAGACTTTAACAAGATAGAATACTGATTTTTTGCATCTTTAAAGATTTTTTTTTTTAATGAAGTATTTCAGCATCCATTGAACAGAGTGCAGCTGGTAAATATACTTAACATAACTTTTTTTTAGTACAAACCATGTCTGAGCTATATAGAGTTATTGTGCCCTTTCTTGTAGTTGTTCACACCCTCTTTGCAGTTTGAAGTGTCCAGCTGTACTGTGCTCTCGTCCGTTATGGATTTTCCCTGTCAGCAAGATCCTCTGCTGCATGTAGAACTCCATTGAAGCTCTGAACCTGAAGCTTCCCCAGTAAAGACAACCAAATACTCCAAAAAGTATGTAAAACTCTAGGGAAGGCTGACAAAGTTTAATCAATTCTTAAGACCCAGAGTCTTCAGTCCTCTTTAAAAGGAAGCTTTAAAGTCTTTCTGAAAACTTCTGACTTCTGAAATTTTGGTGAGAAACATCTGGAAAATGTTTATCTGTCAGACCCTCGTATCACAGATTTTTCAGTATGTGAGACTTGCACTGAGTCTAAAAATGTTTTTGCTGTTATCTGTAAAGTGCTTGAGAAAAGTGTTCACCTCTTTCATTCCAGGACAGCACACAGGTGTTTTGTTCAAAGCTTGTTCTTAATCAGAGAAAAACAAACTCAGGAAAGGAGTATAGCTTTTTTTCATGAGAAGTGAAGTATTTCTTTTTAAATTAAAGCTATTAAAATCAACTTGTGGCAGCATCCCAAAGTATGTTTATTGTGCTCCCATTATCCTCTGCAATCTCTAACAGCTGGCAAACCTGCATTTACCTCACAGTATCAAAAGTTGACAGTATGAACCCTGATGCGATGTTTTTACTATCCTCCCCCCTGCCATTTAATTCTGTCTTCAGGAGCAATGAGTTCATAGAATTAGTATCCCTATGCCTCAAGGTGTGAAATACAGGGGGGGCTAATACCAACATATCAGATCTTATAGAAGTCTATAGCAAAACTGAGTGAAGTCCTGTTTTTTGGGGGTATTTTCTGCCAAAACCCAACCCAAACCCAAACAAATTCACAAAAGCAACAAAAACAATGACAAAAAAAGGAACCCACACCATCTATTTTAGGTGCAGCGAGGCAGAGGATGGGAAGTGGCATGCCGTGCCTGTGTCTCAGATGAAGATTGTGCCTGAGTAACCGGTTCTCAACAACGCTCTAGGTCTGTCTATACCTGGTGTGGCTGAATTGCCAACTCACACCCCACTCACACCGTCTTCATTATGTTCCAGGAACTCCACACAGACAGGGCAAGACGCAGGACGAGGATGTGTCAGAAGGACCCGCAGAACTCCACCATTTCCACTAATGCAGTCAGAACATAAGGTAGCTGAAGCTAAACCTGGTTGCTTGTAATGAAAAAAGGTCAGGCTGTTGTTGGACAGCTGAGGGGCTGTCCTGAAAGCCGGGCTAGGGTCCCTGTCCCACAGGGTGTGGAACGGGGACTGGGAAAACAGCAGTGGGGGGGGGGTGCCTGTTTATGGTGCTGTGTGAGAAGCCTGTGGTAGGGGTCAGCCTCCCCCTGCCTCAGTGTCAGGGCTTCAGTCAGGTGAAGTCAGTCACCCAGCCCCACGTTTGGCGTCTTCCTGGAGGGCTGATGGAGTAAGCTCTGCAGTGGGGCTGAGGGAAATACCAGGGGCTGAGCCAGTCCCCTGAGCTGCCTGCGCCTCCGCAGACGGCTGCCTCCGTCCCAGCTCCCCGAAGCCCGCGGGCACGGCGGAGGCAGCGTTTCCCGCCGCGCAGGGGAGCGCGCGGGACAGGCCGGCACCTGCCGCGCCCTGCTCCACGCGTGCGCGCAGCGCCCGCCGGGCTGCACGCGGCTCCCGGCCGGGGGGGGGGGGGGGGGGGGGGGGGGCGGTGGCGGCGGGCGCATGCGCGCGGGAGGCGGGGCCGCCCCGCGGATCGCTGTGGCGGGGCGGGGGGAGCGCACGCGCCGTGGCGGCGGGCTGGCGGAAGGTAGCGGCGGTTCGGCGTCGGCCGATTCGCTGGGCGCGAGGCCGCGGCGCCCCGCCTCCGCCGCCCCCGCCCCCTTCCCCCCCCACTCACCCCCGCCCGGCGGCGCTGCGCTGCGCTCCGCGATGAGGCCGTGCCCGCCGGCGGCGGCAGCGGCGCGCGCGCGAGCGTGAGGGCGCCGCCGCTGGAGCTGCTGCTGGTGCTGCGTCCGCCAAGATGGCGTGCGTGCTGGAGGCGCCGCTCCGCATGAGCGTCCTCTCGGTGAGTGCCGCGGCCCCTGCGCCGCCGCCGCTGCCGCCCGTTAGCGCGGCCGCCGGGGGGGGCGCCCGCCTGCCGCTGGGCTCGGCCTGACCTTGGCCTTCGCGGGGGCCGGGCCGCGGGCTGTGCGGGGGCCCCCGGCACCTGCCGGGCCCCTTTGTGTGGTGGTGGGGGGCCCGGCGGGCCGGCCCCGGGGCCGGGAGTGGGCCTGGCGGGCTGTGGTGGGCCGCAGGGGTGACATGGGCGTCGGTAGGGCGCTCGTTCCCTTGTGCCCCCCCCCCCCTCCGCCCCCGTCGCAACAACTTCTTCCCCGAGGGGGTTTTCTCTTCAAAACGGCATTCCCCCCCTTTTCTGAGGAGTCTGTTCCCATTTTTGTTAGAGGTACTGGCTCTTCTGAACGTATTTTTACCTGATGACACGACTTACACTCTTCAGCTGCTCTCCTGTAAATGTTTTTGGTCCCTCTAAAACTCCTGCTCAGCAAAAAGAGGGTTCATTGACATTATTTTGAGCTGTTATAACCAAGCTGCTGCAGAGGAGCATAGGGTCTCTCAGAAGTGTACCGGGCTGGTCGTGGCTGGCAAAACATGCTCTCCCAGCCTTTCCTAGCAAGTGGGTGTTGTTTTGGTGGCGAAACGCTGATCTTCTCATAACAGCTCTTTGGGATCTCACGACACAGCATTGTTGGCTTTTGCTGCAGGGAGGAGGCTGATGTGTTGCATCTGTGGGCAGGGCGCTGGTGTTGCGGAAGGGGGTCTGACAACTACCACTAGTTTCCTTTCCTTGGGAAAGCTGAGAGTAAGTAGAACAGCCGGTGCTGGTTGCCCAGTCCTGCTGCTCATCAGAGTTGTGCGCTGGGAGTAATAAAGCAAAAGGTATAGCGTGGATACTGCTTTAAAGAGCTGAGGTTTTGGGCTTTTTTTTTTTTTCCTTAGAATTTCTTACTAGGTGAGAGAACCGTGAAACTGATGATGTTGATAAATTCTTTGTTTTTGGGGACTACCTGAAAAACTCGTTTACCTGGATATGAATGCCCTTCTTCTACATATTGTGAACCTAGTAGTTGATAGGGTGAAAGCCAGGATATTTTAGAAACAGAAAGCAGTGGGATCTCTGAAGTGCGGAAGACTTTTGCATATAAATACATAGATCAGGTAGATAAAAGTCTACTGCTGGTCTCAAAAATATTGCCTTTCATTACATGGTGGAAGTTTATCTGTAGAATTTATTTGGCATAATTTAATAGTATTCCTGGAGACAAAGGAGTCTTGCTGCCCCTAGATGATTCTTCTTCTCTCAGAGTTGTGTGAGACCACAAGCAAGAAGCTGCTGGTGCTTCTGATATCTGGGTGGGGAAGCAGGAGCAGATTCAGCCCAAGAGTAGATACTTGCAAAAGCAAGAAAGAGTTTTCAATTCCCTTATAGCTTCTTTCAAGGAAAACTCATAAGGAAAAAATGGGAAAAGCCTAATAAAAAGTTGAGCTGGCAAAAAGAAAAAAAAAAGTGAGATAATGGAAACGTACCCTGGCATGTGTTCGTGAGAACCTGGAGGGAAAATTCCCTTCCCCTTTCCCACCCTTGTTTTTTGGAACGCTTGCCATCTCCAGCTTTGGATCTTCTCAAAGGGAATAACAAATCATTGGTGCATAGATGTTTAGCTTACAAGCATGGTCCTGTTGCTGAGAAGAGAGTTCACTTTGTCCTATAAAGTAGCTATGGGAATGTTATGGAGAATATTGTGCTGCTGTCCCTGTTGAAGTTGAGTGGGACAGTATATAGAAGGATGATCTCTGAAATGTGTAGATATGTTATGATAAAGTAAGTTACAGAAAAATGTCTTGATACAAGCTTCCTTATTTTCGAGAGCTTGTTTGTGGGTATGCTTCTTGAGCAACATTAACTGCTCTTACAAACTTTTTCTTTCAGGAATTCATGTTTTTTCTATATAGTAATTGAACATAATAAAATTGGAATTTAAGGCAGTGCTGATAACTGAAGTAGACCCCTTTTGCATGCCCTGTTCATAAACAGCACTCTGTTAACTTGCTTTGACTCGTAACACATTGTTATCTACATTAAGTACATCATCTTCTTTAAATCACACTTGAACACAGGGTTAATTCTTTGGGTGGATGTTGCCCAGCAGTAACATACTGCACATTTAAATATGATTCTGTGGTTTTGCTGCTATCTTGCCTGATAGGTTTCGTAGACTTAATGCTGCGTTAGCCATTCCTGTTTGTCTGCCATTATATGAATTGATATAAACTATTACAATTTTTTTTTTTCTTCTCTGCAGGAGGTAACGGCTAGTAGCCGCCACTATGTTGATAGATTATTTGACCTCGATCCTCAGAAAGTCCTGCAAGGTGTCATGTAAGTCATCTGAAACACACTTAGGCTGTTGGTTGTGCATAAGCTAGGTTTACTTGAATTACACTAGAGTTGTACGTCAAGGGCCAGAAGCTCTTCCTATCTTTTTTTGAGAAATCTTGTTGGAAAATTTTAATGCAAACATGATAGTATTGTTTTAGCAGACTGTCACTCTGTAGTGCATATGGTTCATAACGCAGCCTCCCAGTTGCCAGCAATGAGATTAAATGTTCTGTGAGCATTCAAAATTTTTTTGGATACATATCTTCCTTTTGGCCACCTTTTGCTCCTTTTCCAGGTCTGTTGAGATTCTCTTCTCTTATTCCACTGCCAAGTCAGTGTACCTGCCTCTTACTCTTTCTGCTGCTGCTGTGCCTGAGTGTTGGCTTTTTTTTTTTAATGCATGGCTTCTATCTCACTGATGGGAACTGCGAGCTGAAAGAAAATGCTACCATAGAAATTAATTTGGATGCAAATTATATTTCAGTACTTCTGTTGCATGCCAGTGATAAGGGGTAATGACTGAAAGAGTGAGTAGACGACTTGCCCTGCTGAACAGGTAGTAAAACTGCTGCAAAGATCTGGTTGTTTTCATGCTGTCCTTGGGCTATAAGCTTTCCGTTATAACCACACAGCAACATGGCAAACAAGTTGTTGCCCAGGACTGACTTTTGATGGTGAAACCAGACCTTTTCAGGCTTACCAGTAACTTGATGGCTGTGGCTATCTAGCAAAACACCAGAAGACATTGAAGGACCAAGTGGATCAAAAAGCCGAGAATGTTGGTTGTCTTGCTTAGGACAATCTAAGATGTTTTCCAGTAGCAGATGAAAAAAATTATTGCAGAAGGTGTCCCAGGGGCAACATATTAGAATTAGTGTCCCTTTGAAACACATGAAAAACACAACATGCATAAAACTGTCCTGGAAACGTTATTGGTTGAAATACCCCCTTACCTGTGTAAAAACTTCTGGTACACCACCGTAACTACGTACAGGTTCTTAACTCTTCCCTGTAGGACAGTCTGGTTTTG